>NC_143034.1:1880000-2237500 GCF_057628025.1 Oncorhynchus mykiss | reverse complement strand
TCTCTAAGTGTATGTTAGCTAGCTAAGTTAGCCACTCAATGTAACTTGTTTTCTCTTAGTGTATGTTAGCTAGCTAAGTTAGCATCTTAATGTAACTTTTTTTCTCTAAGTGTATGTTAGCTAGCTAAGTTAGCCATGTTATGTATAAAACTACCATCTTCTGTAGACATCAGGGTCAGGTTTGAGAGCGCTAGTTAGCTCCAAAAGTGGTTATAGCTCCGACTGCATGCTGACAGTGGTAGTGAATTCAGAGGCCATTCAGTGGCTAGCTACACTACAAACATAATTTTTACCAGTTTCCCGTTAAGCACTTATAATGGCTGTCCACCACAACATAACAGAGAGTTTCCTGATTGACAGTCTGTGTTTAATTTCATTGTGTATCAGAAACACAGTATAAATTCACTTCAATGTGTATCAGAAACACAGTCTCAATTCACTTCAATGTGTATCAGAAACACAGTCTAAATTCACTTCAATGTGTATCAGAAACACAGTCTCAATTCAATTCAATGTGTATCAGAAACACAGTCTAAATTCACTTCAATGTGTATCAGAAACACAGTCTAAATTCAATTCAATGTGTATCAGAAACACAGTCTCAATTCAATTCAATGTGTATCAGAAACACAGTCTCAATTCACTTAAATGTGTATCAGAAACACAGTCTAAATTCACTTCAATGTGTATCAGAAACACAGTCTCAATTCAATTCAATGTGTATCAGAAACACAGTCTCAATTCAATTCAATGTGTATCAGAAATACAGTCTCAATTCATTCCAATGTGTATCAGAAACACAGTCTAAATTCATTCCAATGTGTATCAGAAACACAGTCTCAATTCACTTCAATGTGTATCAGAAACACAGTCTCAATTCACTTCAATGTGTATCAGAAACACAGTCTCAATTCATTTCAATGTAAATAATCACCTGCTCCAAACCCCCTGCAGGTCCTGGAACCCCGGGGCTCTCTGGAGGAAGGGCGCCACCTGCAGGATGGGAGGAGGAAGTACACCGTCAATTCACGACTACAGACTGGTGTTCATTACAGAGAACTACAATGGATAATAACCTGATAACTACTACAGACTGGTGTGGATAATAACCTGTTAACTGACTGGTGTGGATAATAACCTGTTAACAGACTGGTGTGGATAATAACCTGTTAACTACTACAGACTGGTGTGGATAATAACCTGTTAACAGACTGGTGAGGATAATAACCTGTTAACAGACTGGTGTGGATAATAACCTGTTAACAGACTGGTGTGGATAATAACCTGTTACCAGACTGGTGTGGATAATAACCTGCTAACAGACTGGTGTGGATAATAACCTGTTAACTACTACAGACTGGTGTTGATAATAACCTGTTAACAGACTGGTGTGGATAATAACCTGTTAACAGACTGGTGTGGATAATAACCTGTTAACTACTACAGACTGGTGTGGATAATAACCTGTTAACTACTACAGACTGGTGTGGATAATAAACTGTTAACAGACTGGTGTGGATAATAACCTGTTAACTACTACAGGCTGGTGTGGATAATAACCTGTTAACAGACTGGTGTGGATAATAACCTGTTAACAGACTGGTGTGGATAATAACATGTTAACTACTACAGACTGGTGTGGATAATAACCTGTTAACAGACTGGTGTGGATAATAACCTGTTAACAGACTGGTGTGGATAATAACCTGTTAACTACTACAGACTGGTGAGGATAATAACCTGTTAACAGACTGGTGTGGATAATAACCTGTTAACAGACTGGTGTGGATGATAACCTGTTAACTACTACAGACTGGTGTGGATAATAACCTGCTAACTACTACAGACTGGTGTGGATAATAACCTGTTAACAGACTGGTGTGGATAATAACATGTTAACTACTACAGACTGGTGTGGATAATAACCTGTTAACAGACTGGTGTGGATAATAACCTGTTAACTACTACAGACTGGTGAGGATAATAACCTGTTAACAGACTGGTGTGGATAATAACCTGCTAACAGACTGGTGTGGATAATAACCTGTTAACTACTACAGACTGGTGTTGATAATAACCTGTTAACAGACTGGTGTGGATAATAACCTGTTAACAGACTGGTGTGGATAATAACCTGTTAACAGACTGGTGTGGATAATAACCTGTTAACAGACTGGTGTGGATAATAATCTGTTAACTACTACAGACTGGTGTGGATAATAACCTGTTAACTACTACAGACTGGTGTGGATAATAACCTGTTAACAGACTGGTGTGGATAATAACATGTTAACTACTACAGACTGGTGTGGATAATAACCTGTTAACAGACTGGTGTGGATAATAACCTGTTAACTACTATAGACTGGTGTGGATAATAACCTGATAACAGACTGGTGTGGATAATAACCTGTTAACAGACTGGTGTGGATAATAACCTGTTAACAGACTGGTGTGGATAATAACCTGTTAACTACTACAGACTGGTGTGGATAATAACCTGTTAACAGACTGGTGTGGATAATAACCTGTTAACAGACTGGTGTGGATAATAACCTGTTAACAGACTGGTGTGGATAATAACCTGTTAACAGACTGGTGTGGATAATAACCTGTTAACTACTACAGACTGGTGTGGATAATAACCTGTTAACAGACTGGTGTGGATAATAACCTGTTAACTACTACAGACTGGTGTGGATAATAACCTGTTAACTACTACAGACTGGTGTGGATAATAACCTGTTAACAGACTGGTGTGGATAATAACATGTTAACTACTACAGACTGGTGTGGATAATAACCTGTTAACAGACTGGTGTGGATAATAACCTGTTAACAGACTGGTGTGGATAATAACCTGTTAACTACTACAGACTGGTGTGGATAATAACCTGTTAACTACTACAGACTGGTGTGGATAATAACCTGTTAACAGACTGGTGTGGATAATAACCTGTTAACTACTACAGACTGGTGTGGATAATAGCCTGTTAACAGACTGGTGTGGATAATAACCTGTTAACTACTACAGACTGGTGTGGATAATAACCTGTTAACTACTACAGACTGGTGTGGATAATAACCTGTTAACAGACTGGTGTGGATAATAGCCTGTTAACTACTACAGACTGGTGTGGATAATAACCTCTTAACAGACTGGTGTGGATAATAGCCTGTTAACTACTACAGACTGGTGTGGATAATAACCTGTTAACAGACTGGTGTGGATAATAACCTGTTAACTACTACAGACTGGTGTGGATAATAACCTGTTAACAGACTGGTGTGGATAATAACCTGTTAACAGACTGGTGTGGATAATAACCTGTTAACAGACTGGTGTGGATAATAACCTGTTAACAGACTGGTGTGGATAATAACCTGTTAACTACTACAGACTGGTGTGGATAATAACCTGTTAACAGACTGGTGTGGATAATAACCTGTTAACAGACTGGTGTGGATAATAACCTGTTAACAGACTGGTGTGGATAATAACCTGTTAACAGACTGGTGTGGATAATAACCTGTTAACAGACTGGTGTGGATAATAACCTGTTAACAGACTGGTGTGGATAATAACCTGTTAACAGACTGGTGTGGATAATAACCTGTTAACAGACTGGTGTGGATAATAACCTGTTAACTACTACAGACTGGTGTGGATAATAACCTGTTAACAGACTGGTGTGGATAATAACCTGTTAACTACTACAGACTGGTGTGGATAATAACCTGTTAACAGACTGGTGTGGATAATAACCTGTTAACAGACTGGTGTGGATAATAACCTGTTAACAGACTGGTGTGGATAATAACCTGTTAACAGACTGGTGTGGATAATAGCCTGTTAACTACTACAGACTGGTGTGGATAATAACCTGTTAACAGACTGGTGTGGATAATAACCTGTTAACTACTACAGACTGGTGTGGATAATAACCTGTTAACAGACTGGTGTGGATAATAACCTGTTAACAGACTGGTGTGGATAATAACCTGTTAACTACTACAGACTGGTGTTGATAATAACCTGTTAACAGACTGGTGTGGATAATAACCTGTTAACAGACTGGTGTGGATAATAACCTGTTAACAGACTGGTGTGGATAATAACCTGTTAACTACTACAGACTGGTGTGGATAATAACCTGTTAACAGACTGGTGTGGATAATAACCTGTTAACTACTACAGACTGGTGTGGATAATAACCTGTTAACAGACTGGTGTGGATAATAACCTGTTAACAGACTGGTGTGGATAATAACCTGTTAACTACTACAGACTGGTGTGGATAATAACCTGTTAACAGACTGGTGTGGATAATAACCTGTAAACTACTACAGTATCGTGTGGATAATAACCTGTTAACAGACTGGTGTGGATAATAACCTGTAAACTACTACAGACTGGTGTGGATAATAACCTGTTAACAGACTGGTGTGGATAATAACCTGTTAACTACTACAGACTGGTGTGGATAATAACCTGTTAACAGACTGGTGTGGATAATAACCTGTTAACAGACCGGTGTGGATAATAACCTGTTAACTACTATAGACTGGTGTGGATAATAACCTGTTAACAGACTGGTGTGGATAATAACCTGTTAACAGACTGGTGTGGATAATAACCTGTTAACTACTACAGACTGGTGTGGATAATAACCTGTTAACAGACTGGTGTGGATAATAACCTGTTAACTACTACAGACTGGTGAGGATAATAACCTGTAACAGACTGGTGTGGATAATAACCTGTTAACAGACCGGTGTGGATAATAACCTGTTAACAGACTGGTGTGGATAATAACCTGTTAACAGACTGGTGTGGATAATAACCTGTTAACAGACTGGTGTGGATAATAACCTGTTAACAGACTGGTGTGGATAATAGCCTGTTAACAGACTGGTGTGGATAATAACCTGTTAACTACTACAGACTGGTGTGGATAATAACCTGTTAACTACTACAGACTGGTGTGGATAATAACCTGTTAACAGACTGGTGTGGATAATAACATGTTAACTACTACAGACTGGTGTGGATAATAACCTGTTAACAGACTGGTGTGGATAATAACCTGTTAACAGACTGGTGTGGATAATAACCTGTTAACTACTACAGACTGGTGTGGATAATAACCTGTTAACTACTACAGACTGGTGTGGATAATAACCTGTTAACAGACTGGTGTGGATAATAACATGTTAACTACTACAGACTGGTGTGGATAATAACCTGTTAACAGACTGGTGTGGATAATAACCTGTTAACTACTATAGACTGGTGTGGATAATAACCTGTTAACAGACTGGTGTGGATAATAACCTGTTAACAGACTGGTGTGGATAATAACCTGTTAACAGACTGGTGTGGATAATAACCTGTTAACAGACTGGTGTGGATAATAACCTGTTAACAGACTGGTGTGGATAATAACCTGTTAACAGACTGGTGTGGATAATAACCTGTTAACAGACTGGTGTGGATAATAACCTGTTAACAGACTGGTGTGGATAATAACCTGTTAACTACTACAGACTGGTGTGGATAATAACCTGTTAACAGACTGGTGTGGATAATAGCCTGTTAACAGACTGGTGTGGATAATAACCTGTTAACTACTACAGACTGGTGTGGATAATAACCTGTTAACTACTACAGACTGGTGTGGATAATAACCTGTTAACAGACTGGTGTGGATAATAACATGTTAACTACTACAGACTGGTGTGGATAATAACCTGTTAACAGACTGGTGTGGATAATAACCTGTTAACAGACTGGTGTGGATAATAACCTGTTAACTACTACAGACTGGTGTGGATAATAACCTGTTAACTACTACAGACTGGTGTGGATAATAACCTGTTAACAGACTGGTGTGGATAATAACCTGTTAACAGACCGGTGTGGATAATAACCTGTTAACAGACTGGTGTGGATAATAACCTGTTAACAGACTGGTGTGGATAATAACCTGTTAACAGACTGGTGTGGATAATAGCCTGTTAACAGACTGGTGTGGATAATAACCTGTTAACTACTACAGACTGGTGTGGATAATAACCTGTTAACTACTACAGACTGGTGTGGATAATAACCTGTTAACAGACTGGTGTGGATAATAACCTGTTAACAGACCGGTGTGGATAATAACCTGTTAACAGACTGGTGTGGATAATAACCTGTTAACAGACTGGTGTGGATAATAACCTGTTAACAGACTGGTGTGGATAATAACCTGTTAACAGACTGGTGTGGATAATAGCCTGTTAACAGACTGGTGTGGATAATAACCTGTTGACTACTACAGACTGGTGTGGATAATAACCTGTTAACTACTACAGACTGGTGTGGATAATAACCTGTTAACAGACTGGTGTGGATAATAACATGTTAACTACTACAGACTGGTGTGGATAATAACCTGTTAACAGACTGGTGTGGATAATAACCTGTTAACAGACTGGTGTGGATAATAACCTGTTAACTACTACAGACTGGTGTGGATAATAACCTGTTAACTACTACAGACTGGTGTGGATAATAACCTGTTAACAGACTGGTGTGGATAATAACATGTTAACTACTACAGACTGGTGTGGATAATAACCTGTTAACAGACTGGTGTGGATAATAACCTGTTAACTACTATAGACTGGTGTGGATAATAACCTGTTAACAGACTGGTGTGGATAATAACCTGTTAACAGACTGGTGTGGATAATAACCTGTTAACAGACTGGTGTGGATAATAACCTGTTAACAGACTGGTGTGGATAATAACCTGTTAACAGACTGGTGTGGATAATAACCTGTTAACAGACTGGTGTGGATAATAACCTGTTAACAGACTGGTGTGGATAATAACCTGTTAACAGACTGGTGTGGATAATAACCTGTTAACTACTACAGACTGGTGTGGATAATAACCTGTTAACAGACTGGTGTGGATAATAGCCTGTTAACAGACTGGTGTGGATAATAACCTGTTAACTACTACAGACTGGTGTGGATAATAACCTGTTAACTACTACAGACTGGTGTGGATAATAACCTGTTAACAGACTGGTGTGGATAATAACATGTTAACTACTACAGACTGGTGTGGATAATAACCTGTTAACAGACTGGTGTGGATAATAACCTGTTAACAGACTGGTGTGGATAATAACCTGTTAACAGACTGGTGTGGATAATAACCTGTTAACTACTACAGACTGGTGTGGATAATAGCCTGTTAACAGACTGGTGTGGATAATAACCTGTTAACTACTACAGACTGGTGTGGATAATAACCTGTTAACTACTACAGACTGGTGTGGATAATAACCTGTTAACAGACTGGTGTGGATAATAGCCTGTTAACTACTACAGACTGGTGTGGATAATAACCTCTTAACAGACTGGTGTGGATAATAGCCTGTTAACTACTACAGACTGGTGTGGATAATAACCTGTTAACAGACTGGTGTGGATAATAACCTGTTAACTACTACAGACTGGTGTGGATAATAACCTGTTAACAGACTGGTGTGGATAATAACCTGTTAACAGACTGGTGTGGAAAATAACCTGTTAACAGACTGGTGTGGATAATAACCTGTTAACAGACTGGTGTGGATAATAACCTGTTAACTACTACAGGCTGGTGTGGATAATAACCTGTTAACAGACTGGTGTGGATAATAACCTGTTAACAGACTGGTGTGGATAATAACCTGTTAACTACTACAGACTGGTGTGGATAATAACCTGTTAACAGACTGGTGTGGATAATAACCTGTTAACAGACTGGTGTGGATAATAACCTGTTAACAGACTGGTGTGGATAATAACCTGTTAACAGACTGGTGTGGATAATAACCTGTTAACAGACTGGTGAGGATAATAACCTGTTAACAGACTGGTGTGGATAATAACCTGTTAACAGACTGGTGTGGATAATAACCTGTTAACAGACCGGTGTGGATAATAACCTGTTAACAGACTGGTGTGGATAATAACCTGTTAACAGACTTGTGTGGATAATAACATGTTAACTACTACAGACTGGTGTGGATAATAACCTGTTAACAGACTGGTGTGGATAATAACCTGTTAACTACTACAGACTGGTGTGGATAATAGCCTGTTAACAGACTGGTGTGGATAATAACCTGTTAACTACTACAGACTGGTGTGGATAATAACCTGTCTACTACTACAGACTGGTGTGGATAATAACCTGTTAACAGACTGGTGTGGATAATAGCCTGTTAACTACTACAGACTGGTGTGGATAATAACCTCTTAACAGACTGGTGTGGATAATAGCCTGTTAACTACTACAGACTGGTGTGGATAATAACCTGTTAACAGACTGGTGTGGATAATAACCTGTTAACTACTACAGACTGGTGTGGATAATAACCTGTTAACAGACTGGTGTGGATAATAACCTGTTAACAGACTGGTGTGGATAATAACCTGTTAACAGACTGGTGTGGATAATAACCTGTTAACAGACTGGTGTGGATAATAACCTGTTAACTACTACAGGCTGGTGTGGATAATAACCTGTTAACAGACTGGTGTGGATAATAACCTGTTAACAGACTGGTGTGGATAATAACCTGTTAACTACTACAGACTGGTGTGGATAATAACCTGTTAACAGACTGGTGTGGATAATAACCTGTTAACAGACTGGTGTGGATAATAACCTGTTAACAGACTGGTGTGGATAATAACCTGTTAACAGACTGGTGTGGATAATAACCTGTTAACAGACTGGTGAGGATAATAACCTGTTAACAGACTGGTGTGGATAATAACCTGTTAACAGACTGGTGTGGATAATAACCTGTTAACAGACCGGTGTGGATAATAACCTGTTAACAGACTGGTGTGGATAATAACCTGTTAACAGACTGGTGTGGATAATAACCTGTTAACAGACTGGTGTGGATAATAACCTGTTAACAGACTGGTGTGGATAATAGCCTGTTAACAGACTGGTGTGGATAATAACCTGTTAACTACTACAGACTGGTGTGGATAATAACCTGTTAACTACTACAGACTGGTGTGGATAATAACCTGTTAACAGACTGGTGTGGATAATAACATGTTAACTACTACAGACTGGTGTGGATAATAACCTGTTAACAGACTGGTGTGGATAATAACCTGTTAACAGACTGGTGTGGATAATAACCTGTTAACTACTACAGACTGGTGTGGATAATAACCTGTTAACTACTACAGACTGGTGTGGATAATAACCTGTTAACAGACTGGTGTGGATAATAACATGTTAACTACTACAGACTGGTGTGGATAATAACCTGTTAACAGACTGGTGTGGATAATAACCTGTTAACTACTATAGACTGGTGTGGATAATAACCTGTTAACAGACTGGTGTGGATAATAACCTGTTAACAGACTGGTGTGGATAATAACCTGTTAACAGACTGGTGTGGATAATAACCTGTTAACAGACTGGTGTGGATAATAACCTGTTAACAGACTGGTGTGGATAATAACCTGTTAACAGACTGGTGTGGATAATAACCTGTTAACAGACTGGTGTGGATAATAACCTGTTAACAGACTGGTGTGGATAATAACCTGTTAACTACTACAGACTGGTGTGGATAATAACCTGTTAACAGACTGGTGTGGATAATAGCCTGTTAACAGATTGGTGTGGATAATAACCTGTTAACTACTACAGACTGGTGTGGATAATAACCTGTTAACTACTACAGACTGGTGTGGATAATAACCTGTTAACAGACTGGTGTGGATAATAACATGTTAACTACTACAGACTGGTGTGGATAATAACCTGTTAACAGACTGGTGTGGATAATAACCTGTTAACAGACTGGTGTGGATAATAACCTGTTAACTACTACAGACTGGTGTGGATAATAACCTGTTAACTACTACAGACTGGTGTGGATAATAACCTGTTAACAGACTGGTGTGGATAATAACCTGTTAACTACTACAGACTGGTGTGGATAATAGCCTGTTAACAGACTGGTGTGGATAATAACCTGTTAACTACCACAGACTGGTGTGGATAATAACCTGTTAACTACTACAGACTGGTATGGATAATAACCTGTTAACAGACTGGTGTGGATAATAGCCTGTTAACTACTACAGACTGGTGTGGATAATAACCTCTTAACAGACTGGTGTGGATAATAGCCTGTTAACTACTACAGACTGGTGTGGATAATAACCTGTTAACAGACTGGTGTGGATAATAACCTGTTAACTACTACAGACTGGTGTGGATAATAACCTGTTAACAGACTGGTGTGGATAATAACCTGTTAACAGACTGGTGTGGATAATAACCTGTTAACAGACTGGTGTGGATAATAACCTGTTAACAGACTGGTGTGGATAATAACCTGTTAACTACTACAGGCTGGTGTGGATAATAACCTGTTAACAGACTGGTGTGGATAATAACCTGTTAACAGACTGGTGTGGATAATAACCTGTTAACTACTACAGACTGGTGTGGATAATAACCTGTTAACAGACTGGTGTGGATAATAACCTGTTAACAGACTGGTGTGGATAATAACCTGTTAACAGACTGGTGTGGATAATAACCTGTTAACAGACTGGTGTGGATAATAACCTGTTAACAGACTGGTGTGGATAATAACCTGTTAACAGACTGGTGTGGATAATAACCTGTTAACTACTACAGACTGGTGTGGATAATAACCTGTTAACAGACTGGTGTGGATAATAACCTGTTAACTACTACAGACTGGTGTGGATAATAACCTGTTAACAGACTGGTGTGGATAATAACCTGTTAACAGACTGGTGTGGATAATAACCTGTTAACAGACTGGTGTGGATAATAACCTGTTAACAGACTGGTGTGGATAATAGCCTGTTAACTACTACAGACTGGTGTGGATAATAACCTGTTAACAGACTGGTGTGGATAATAACCTGTTAACTACTACAGACTGGTGTGGATAATAACCTGTTAACAGACTGGTGTGGATAATAACCTGTTAATAGACTGGTGTGGATAATAACCTGTTAACTACTACAGACTGGTGTTGATAATAACCTGTTAACAGACTGGTGTGGATAATAACCTGTTAACAGACTGGTGTGGATAATAACCTGTTAACAGACTGGTGTGGATAATAACCTGTTAACAGACTGGTGTGGATAATAACCTGTTAACTACTACAGACTGGTGTGGATAATAACCTGTTAACAGACTGGTGTGGATAATAACCTGTTAACAGACTGGTGTGGATAATAACCTGTTAACTACTACAGACTGGTGTGGATAATAACCTGTTAACAGACTGGTGTGGATAATAACCTGTTAACTACTACAGACTGGTGTGGATAATAGCCTGTTAACAGACTGGTGTGGATAATAACCTGTTAACTACTACAGACTGGTGTGGATAATAACCTGTTAACTACTACAGACTGGTGTGGATAATAACCTGTTAACAGACTGGTGTGGATAATAGCCTGTTAACTACTACAGACTGGTGTGGATAATAACCTCTTAACAGACTGGTGTGGATAATAGCCTGTTAACTACTACAGACTGGTGTGGATAATAACCTGTTAACAGACTGGTGTGGATAATAACCTGTTAACTACTACAGACTGGTGTGGATTATAACCTGTTAACAGACTGGTGTGGATAATAACCTGTTAACAGACTGGTGTGGATAATAACCTGTTAACAGACTGGTGTGGATAATAACCTGTTAACAGACTGGTGTGGATAATAACCTGTTAACTACTACAGGCTGGTGTGGATAATAACCTATTAACAGACTGGTGTGGATAATAACCTGTTAACAGACTGGTGTGGATAATAACCTGTTAACTACTACAGACTGTTGTGGATAATAACCTGTTAACAGACTGGTGTGGATAATAACCTGTTAACAGACTGGTGTGGATAATAACCTGTTAACAGACTGGTGTGGATAATAACCTGTTAACAGACTGGTGTGGATAATAACCTGTTAACAGACTGGTGTGGATAATAACCTGTTAACAGACTGGTGTGGATAATAACCTGTTAACAGACTGGTGTGGATAATAACCTGTTAACAGACTGGTGTGGATAATAGCCTGTTAACTACTACAGACTGGTGTGGATAATAACCTGTTAACAGACTGGTGTGGATAATAACCTGTTAACAGACTGGTGTGGATAATAACCTGTTAACAGACTGGTGTGGATAATAACCTGTTAACTACTACAGACTGGTGTTGATAATAACCTGTTAACAGACTGGTGTGGATAATAACCTGTTAACAGACTGGTGTGGATAATAACCTGTTAACAGACTGGTGTGGATAATAACCTGTTAACAGACTGGTGTGGATAATAACCTGTTAACAGACTGGTGTGGATAATAACCTGTTAACTACTACAGACTGGTGTGGATAATAACCTGTTAACAGACTGGTGTGGATAATAACCTGTTAACTACTACAGACTGGTGTGGATAATAACCTGTTAACAGACTGGTGTGGATAATAACCTGTTAACAGACTGGTGTGGATAATAACCTGTTAACTACTACAGACTGGTGTGGATAATAACCTGTTAACAGACTGGTGTGGATAATAACCTGTAAAATACTACAGTCTGGTGTGGATAATAACCTGTTAACAGACTGGTGTGGATAATAACCTGTAAACTACTACAGACTGGTGTGGATAATAACCTGTTAACAGACTGGTGTGGATAATAACCTGTTAACAGACCGGTGTGGATAATAACCTGTTAACTACTATAGACTGGTGTGGATAATAACCTGTTAACAGACTGGTGTGGATAATAACCTGTTAACAGACTGGTGTGGATAATAACCTGTTAACTACTACAGACTGGTGTGGATAATAACCTGTTAACAGACTTGTGTGGATAATAACCTGTTAACTACTACAGACTGGTGAGGATAATAACCTGTTAACAGACTGGTGTGGATAATAACCTGTTAACAGACTGGTGTGGATAATAACCTGTTAACAGACCGGTGTGGAAAATAACCTGTTAACAGACTGGTGTGGATAATAACCTGTTAACAGACTGGTGTGGATAATAACCTGTTAACAGACTGGTGTGGATAATAACCTGTTAACAGACTGGTGTGGATAATAGCCTGTTAACAGACTGGTGTGGATAATAACCTGTTAACTACTACAGACTGGTGTGGATAATAACCTGTTAACTACTACAGACTGGTGTGGATAATAACCTGTTAACAGACTGGTGTGGATAATAACATGTTAACTACTACAGACTGGTGTGGATAATAACCTGTTAACAGACTGGTGTGGATAATAACCTGTTAACAGACTGGTGTGGATAATAACCTGTTAACTACTACAGACTGGTGTGGATAATAACCTGTTAACTACTACAGACTGGTGTGGATAATAACCTGTTAACAGACTGGTGTGGATAATAACCTGTTAACTACTACAGACTGGTGTGGATAATAGCCTGTTAACAGACTGGTGTGGATAATAACCTGTTAACTACTACAGACTGGTGTGGATAATAACCTGTTAACTACTACAGACTGGTGTGGATAATAACCTGTTAACAGACTGGTGTGGATAATAGCCTGTTAACTACTACAGACTGGTGTGGATAATAACCTCTTAACAGACTGGTGTGGATAATAGCCTGTTAACTACTACAGACTGGTGTGGATAATAACCTGTTTACAGACTGGTGTGGATAATAACCTGTTAACTACTAC
This sequence comes from Oncorhynchus mykiss, assembly GCF_057628025.1. NCBI lineage: Eukaryota > Metazoa > Chordata > Actinopteri > Salmoniformes > Salmonidae > Oncorhynchus > Oncorhynchus mykiss. Next base: position 2,223,703 of record NC_143034.1, on the reverse strand, counting down.
AGACTGGTGTGGATAATAACCTGTTAACAGACTGGTGTGGATAATAACCTGTTAACAGACTGGTGTGGATAATAACCTGTTAACAGACTGGTGTGGATAATAGCCTGTTAACAGACTGGTGTGGATAATAACCTGTTAACTACTACAGACTGGTGTGGATAATAACCTGTTAACTACTACAGACTAGTGTGGATAATAACCTGTTAACAGACTGGTGTGGATAATAACATGTTAACTACTACAGACTGGTGTGGATAATAACCTGTTAACAGACTGGTGTGGATAATAACCTGTTAACAGACTGGTGTGGATAATAACCTGTTAACTACTACAGACTGGTGTGGATAATAACCTGTTAACTACTACAGACTGGTGTGGATAATAACCTGTTAACAGACTGGTGTGGATAATAACCTGTTAACTACTACAGACTGGTGTGGATAATAGCCTGTTAACAGACTGGTGTGGATAATAACCTGTTAACTACTACAGACTGGTGTGGATAATAACCTGTTAACAGACTGGTGTGGATAATAACCTGTTAACTACTACAGACTGGTGTGGATAATAACCTGTTAACAGACTGGTGTGAATAATAACCTGTAAAATACTACAGTCTGGTGTGGATAATAACCTGTTAACAGACTGGTGTGGATAATAACCTGTAAACTACTACAGACTGGTGTGGATAATAACCTGTTAACAGACTGGTGTGGATAATAACCTGTTAACTACTACAGACTGGTGTGGATAATAACCTGTTAACAGACTGGTGTGGATAATAACCTGTTAACAGACCGGTGTGGATAATAACCTGTTAACTACTATAGACTGGTGTGGATAATAACCTGTTAACAGACTGGTGTGGATAATAACCTGTTAACAGACTGGTGTGGATAATAACCTGTTAACTACTACAGACTGGTGTGGATAATAACCTGTTAACAGACTTGTGTGGATAATAACCTGTTAACTACTACAGACTGGTGAGGATAATAACCTGTTAACAGACTGGTGTGGATAATAACCTGTTAACAGACTGGTGTGGATAATAACCTGTTAACAGACCGGTGTGGATAATAACCTGTTAACAGACTGGTGTGGATAATAACCTGTTAACAGACTGGTGTGGATAATAACCTGTTAACAGACTGGTGTGGATAATAACCTGTTAACTACTACAGACTGGTGTGGATAATAGCCTGTTAACAGACTGGTGTGGATAATAACCTGTTAACTACCACAGACTGGTGTGGATAATAACCTGTTAACTACTACAGACTGGTATGGATAATAACCTGTTAACAGACTGGTGTGGATAATAGCCTGTTAACTACTACAGACTGGTGTGGATAATAACCTCTTAACAGACTGGTGTGGATAATAGCCTGTTAACTACTACAGACTGGTGTGGATAATAACCTGTTAACAGACTGGTGTGGATAATAACCTGTTAACTACTACAGACTGGTGTGGATAATAACCTGTTAACAGACTGGTGTGGATAATAACCTGTTAACAGACTGGTGTGGATAATAACCTGTTAACAGACTGGTGTGGATAATAACCTGTTAACAGACTGGTGTGGATAATAACCTGTTAACTACTACAGGCTGGTGTGGATAATAACCTGTTAACAGACTGGTGTGGATAATAACCTGTTAACAGACTGGTGTGGATAATAACCTGTTAACTACTACAGACTGGTGTGGATAATAACCTGTTAACAGACTGGTGTGGATAATAACCTGTTAACAGACTGGTGTGGATAATAACCTGTTAACAGACTGGTGTGGATAATAACCTGTTAACAGACTGGTGTGGATAATAACCTGTTAACAGACTGGTGTGGATAATAACCTGTTAACAGACTGGTGTGGATAATAACCTGTTAACAGACTGGTGTGGATAATAACCTGTTAACTACTACAGACTGGTGTGGATAATAACCTGTTAACAGACTGGTGTGGATAATAACCTGTTAACTACTACAGACTGGTGTGGATAATAACCTGTTAACAGACTGGTGTGGATAATAACCTGTTAACAGACTGGTGTGGATAATAACCTGTTAACAGACTGGTGTGGATAATAACCTGTTAACAGACTGGTGTGGATAATAGCCTGTTAACTACTACAGACTGGTGTGGATAATAACCTGTTAACAGACTGGTGTGGATAATAACCTGTTAACTACTACAGACTGGTGTGGATAATAACCTGTTAACAGACTGGTGTGGATAATAACCTGTTAACAGACTGGTGTGGATAATAACCTGTTAACTACTACAGACTGGTGTTGATAATAACCTGTTAACAGACTGGTGTGGATAATAACCTGTTAACAGACTGGTGTGGATAATAACCTGTTAACAGACTGGTGTGGATAATAACCTGTTAACAGACTGGTGTGGATAATAACCTGTTAACAGACTGGTGTGGATAATAACCTGTTAACTACTACAGACTGGTGTGGATAATAACCTGTTAACTACTACAGACTGGTGTGGATAATAACCTGTTAACAGACTGGTGTGGATAATAACCTGTTAACAGACCGGTGTGGATAATAACCTGTTAACAGACTGGTGTGGATAATAACCTGTTAACAGACTGGTGTGGATAATAACCTGTTAACAGACTGGTGTGGATAATAGCCTGTTAACAGACTGGTGTGGATAATAACCTGTTAACTACTACAGACTGGTGTGGATAATAACCTGTTAACTACTACAGACTGGTGTGGATAATAACCTGTTAACAGACTGGTGTGGATAATAACCTGTTAACAGACCGGTGTGGATAATAACCTGTTAACAGACTGGTGTGGATAATAACCTGTTAACAGACTGGTGTGGATAATAACCTGTTAACAGACTGGTGTGGATAATAACCTGTTAACAGACTGGTGTGGATAATAGCCTGTTAACAGACTGGTGTGGATAATAACCTGTTAACTACTACAGACTGGTGTGGATAATAACCTGTTAACTACTACAGACTGGTGTGGATAATAACCTGTTAACAGACTGGTGTGGATAATAACATGTTAACTACTACAGACTGGTGTGGATAATAACCTGTTAACAGACTGGTGTGGATAATAACCTGTTAACAGACTGGTGTGGATAATAACCTGTTAACTACTACAGACTGGTGTGGATAATAACCTGTTAACTACTACAGACTGGTGTGGATAATAACCTGTTAACAGACTGGTGTGGATAATAACATGTTAACTACTACAGACTGGTGTGGATAATAACCTGTTAACAGACTGGTGTGGATAATAACCTGTTAACTACTATAGACTGGTGTGGATAATAACCTGTTAACAGACTGGTGTGGATAATAACCTGTTAACAGACTGGTGTGGATAATAACCTGTTAACAGACTGGTGTGGATAATAACCTGTTAACAGACTGGTGTGGATAATAACCTGTTAACAGACTGGTGTGGATAATAACCTGTTAACAGACTGGTGTGGATAATAACCTGTTAACAGACTGGTGTGGATAATAACCTGTTAACAGACTGGTGTGGATAATAACCTGTTAACTACTACAGACTGGTGTGGATAATAACCTGTTAACAGACTGGTGTGGATAATAGCCTGTTAACAGACTGGTGTGGATAATAACCTGTTAACTACTACAGACTGGTGTGGATAATAACCTGTTAACTACTACAGACTGGTGTGGATAATAACCTGTTAACAGACTGGTGTGGATAATAACATGTTAACTACTACAGACTGGTGTGGATAATAACCTGTTAACAGACTGGTGTGGATAATAACCTGTTAACAGACTGGTGTGGATAATAACCTGTTAACAGACTGGTGTGGATAATAACCTGTTAACTACTACAGACTGGTGTGGATAATAGCCTGTTAACAGACTGGTGTGGATAATAACCTGTTAACTACTACAGACTGGTGTGGATAATAACCTGTTAACTACTACAGACTGGTGTGGATAATAACCTGTTAACAGACTGGTGTGGATAATAGCCTGTTAACTACTACAGACTGGTGTGGATAATAACCTCTTAACAGACTGGTGTGGATAATAGCCTGTTAACTACTACAGACTGGTGTGGATAATAACCTGTTAACAGACTGGTGTGGATAATAACCTGTTAACTACTACAGACTGGTGTGGATAATAACCTGTTAACAGACTGGTGTGGATAATAACCTGTTAACAGACTGGTGTGGATAATAACCTGTTAACAGACTGGTGTGGATAATAACCTGTTAACAGACTGGTGTGGATAATAACCTGTTAACTACTACAGGCTGGTGTGGATAATAACCTGTTAACAGACTGGTGTGGATAATAACCTGTTAACAGACTGGTGTGGATAATAACCTGTTAACTACTACAGACTGGTGTGGATAATAACCTGTTAACAGACTGGTGTGGATAATAACCTGTTAACAGACTGGTGTGGATAATAACCTGTTAACAGACTGGTGTGGATAATAACCTGTTAACAGACTGGTGTGGATAATAACCTGTTAACAGACTGGTGAGGATAATAACCTGTTAACAGACTGGTGTGGATAATAACCTGTTAACAGACTGGTGTGGATAATAACCTGTTAACAGACCGGTGTGGATAATAACCTGTTAACAGACTGGTGTGGATAATAACCTGTTAACAGACTGGTGAGGATAATAACCTGTTAACAGACTGGTGTGGATAATAACCTGTTAACAGACTGGTGTGGATAATAACCTGTTAACAGACCGGTGTGGATAATAACCTGTTAACAGACTGGTGTGGATAATAACCTGTTAACAGACTGGTGTGGATAATAACCTGTTAACAGACTGGTGTGGATAATAACCTGTTAACAGACTGGTGTGGATAATAGCCTGTTAACAGACTGGTGTGGATAATAACCTGTTAACTACTACAGACTGGTGTGGATAATAACCTGTTAACTACTACAGACTGGTGTGGATAATAACCTGTTAACAGACTGGTGTGGATAATAACATGTTAACTACTACAGACTGGTGTGGATAATAACCTGTTAACAGACTGGTGTGGATAATAACCTGTTAACAGACTGGTGTGGATAATAACCTGTTAACTACTACAGACTGGTGTGGATAATAACCTGTTAACTACTACAGACTGGTGTGGATAATAACCTGTTAACAGACTGGTGTGGATAATAACCTGTTAACTACTACAGACTGGTGTGGATAATAGCCTGTTAACAGACTGGTGTGGATAATAACCTGTTAACTACTACAGACTGGTGTGGATAATAACCTGTTAACAGACTGGTGTGGATAATAACCTGTTAACTACTACAGACTGGTGTGGATAATAACCTGTTAACAGACTGGTGTGAATAATAACCTGTAAAATACTACAGTCTGGTGTGGATAATAACCTGTTAACAGACTGGTGTGGATAATAACCTGTAAACTACTACAGACTGGTGTGGATAATAACCTGTTAACAGACTGGTGTGGATAATAACCTGTTAACTACTACAGACTGGTGTGGATAATAACCTGTTAACAGACTGGTGTGGATAATAACCTGTTAACAGACCGGTGTGGATAATAACCTGTTAACTACTATAGACTGGTGTGGATAATAACCTGTTAACAGACTGGTGTGGATAATAACCTGTTAACAGACTGGTGTGGATAATAACCTGTTAACTACTACAGACTGGTGTGGATAATAACCTGTTAACAGACTTGTGTGGATAATAACCTGTTAACTACTACAGACTGGTGAGGATAATAACCTGTTAACAGACTGGTGTGGATAATAACCTGTTAACAGACTGGTGTGGATAATAACCTGTTAACAGACCGGTGTGGATAATAACCTGTTAACAGACTGGTGTGGATAATAACCTGTTAACAGACTGGTGTGGATAATAACCTGTTAACAGACTGGTGTGGATAATAACCTGTTAACTACTACAGACTGGTGTGGATAATAGCCTGTTAACAGACTGGTGTGGATAATAACCTGTTAACTACCACAGACTGGTGTGGATAATAACCTGTTAACTACTACAGACTGGTATGGATAATAACCTGTTAACAGACTGGTGTGGATAATAGCCTGTTAACTACTACAGACTGGTGTGGATAATAACCTCTTAACAGACTGGTGTGGATAATAGCCTGTTAACTACTACAGACTGGTGTGGATAATAACCTGTTAACAGACTGGTGTGGATAATAACCTGTTAACTACTACAGACTGGTGTGGATAATAACCTGTTAACAGACTGGTGTGGATAATAACCTGTTAACAGACTGGTGTGGATAATAACCTGTTAACAGACTGGTGTGGATAATAACCTGTTAACAGACTGGTGTGGATAATAACCTGTTAACTACTACAGGCTGGTGTGGATAATAACCTGTTAACAGACTGGTGTGGATAATAACCTGTTAACAGACTGGTGTGGATAATAACCTGTTAACTACTACAGACTGGTGTGGATAATAACCTGTTAACAGACTGGTGTGGATAATAACCTGTTAACAGACTGGTGTGGATAATAACCTGTTAACAGACTGGTGTGGATAATAACCTGTTAACAGACTGGTGTGGATAATAACCTGTTAACAGACTGGTGTGGATAATAACCTGTTAACAGACTGGTGTGGATAATAACCTGTTAACTACTACAGACTGGTGTGGATAATAACCTGTTAACAGACTGGTGTGGATAATAACCTGTTAACTACTACAGACTGGTGTGGATAATAACCTGTTAACAGACTGGTGTGGATAATAACCTGTTAACAGACTGGTGTGGATAATAACCTGTTAACAGACTGGTGTGGATAATAACCTGTTAACAGACTGGTGTGGATAATAGCCTGTTAACTACTACAGACTGGTGTGGATAATAACCTGTTAACAGACTGGTGTGGATAATAACCTGTTAACTACTACAGACTGGTGTGGATAATAACCTGTTAACAGACTGGTGTGGATAATAACCTGTTAACAGACTGGTGTGGATAATAACCTGTTAACTACTACAGACTGGTGTTGATAATAACCTGTTAACAGACTGGTGTGGATAATAACCTGTTAACAGACTGGTGTGGATAATAACCTGTTAACAGACTGGTGTGGATAATAACCTGTTAACAGACTGGTGTGGATAATAACCTGTTAACAGACTGGTGTGGATAATAACCTGTTAACTACTACAGACTGGTGTGGATAATAACCTGTTAACTACTACAGACTGGTGTGGATAATAACCTGTTAACAGACTGGTGTGGATAATAACCTGTTAACAGACCGGTGTGGATAATAACCTGTTAACAGACTGGTGTGGATAATAACCTGTTAACAGACTGGTGTGGATAATAACCTGTTAACAGACTGGTGTGGATAATAGCCTGTTAACAGACTGGTGTGGATAATAACCTGTTAACTACTACAGACTGGTGTGGATAATAACCTGTTAACTACTACAGACTGGTGTGGATAATAACCTGTTAACAGACTGGTGTGGATAATAACCTGTTAACAGACCGGTGTGGATAATAACCTGTTAACAGACTGGTGTGGATAATAACCTGTTAACAGACTGGTGTGGATAATAACCTGTTAACAGACTGGTGTGGATAATAACCTGTTAACAGACTGGTGTGGATAATAGCCTGTTAACAGACTGGTGTGGATAATAACCTGTTAACTACTACAGACTGGTGTGGATAATAACCTGTTAACTACTACAGACTGGTGTGGATAATAACCTGTTAACAGACTGGTGTGGATAATAACATGTTAACTACTACAGACTGGTGTGGATAATAACCTGTTAACAGACTGGTGTGGATAATAACCTGTTAACAGACTGGTGTGGATAATAACCTGTTAACTACTACAGACTGGTGTGGATAATAACCTGTTAACTACTACAGACTGGTGTGGATAATAACCTGTTAACAGACTGGTGTGGATAATAACATGTTAACTACTACAGACTGGTGTGGATAATAACCTGTTAACAGACTGGTGTGGATAATAACCTGTTAACTACTATAGACTGGTGTGGATAATAACCTGTTAACAGACTGGTGTGGATAATAACCTGTTAACAGACTGGTGTGGATAATAACCTGTTAACAGACTGGTGTGGATAATAACCTGTTAACAGACTGGTGTGGATAATAACCTGTTAACAGACTGGTGTGGATAATAACCTGTTAACAGACTGGTGTGGATAATAACCTGTTAACAGACTGGTGTGGATAATAACCTGTTAACAGACTGGTGTGGATAATAACCTGTTAACTACTACAGACTGGTGTGGATAATAACCTGTTAACAGACTGGTGTGGATAATAGCCTGTTAACAGACTGGTGTGGATAATAACCTGTTAACTACTACAGACTGGTGTGGATAATAACCTGTTAACTACTACAGACTGGTGTGGATAATAACCTGTTAACAGACTGGTGTGGATAATAACATGTTAACTACTACAGACTGGTGTGGATAATAACCTGTTAACAGACTGGTGTGGATAATAACCTGTTAACAGACTGGTGTGGATAATAACCTGTTAACAGACTGGTGTGGATAATAACCTGTTAACTACTACAGACTGGTGTGGATAATAGCCTGTTAACAGACTGGTGTGGATAATAACCTGTTAACTACTACAGACTGGTGTGGATAATAACCTGTTAACTACTACAGACTGGTGTGGATAATAACCTGTTAACAGACTGGTGTGGATAATAGCCTGTTAACTACTACAGACTGGTGTGGATAATAACCTCTTAACAGACTGGTGTGGATAATAGCCTGTTAACTACTACAGACTGGTGTGGATAATAACCTGTTAACAGACTGGTGTGGATAATAACCTGTTAACTACTACAGACTGGTGTGGATAATAACCTGTTAACAGACTGGTGTGGATAATAACCTGTTAACAGACTGGTGTGGATAATAACCTGTTAACAGACTGGTGTGGATAATAACCTGTTAACAGACTGGTGTGGATAATAACCTGTTAACTACTACAGGCTGGTGTGGATAATAACCTGTTAACAGACTGGTGTGGATAATAACCTGTTAACAGACTGGTGTGGATAATAACCTGTTAACTACTACAGACTGGTGTGGATAATAACCTGTTAACAGACTGGTGTGGATAATAACCTGTTAACAGACTGGTGTGGATAATAACCTGTTAACAGACTGGTGTGGATAATAACCTGTTAACAGACTGGTGTGGATAATAACCTGTTAACAGACTGGTGAGGATAATAACCTGTTAACAGACTGGTGTGGATAATAACCTGTTAACAGACTGGTGTGGATAATAACCTGTTAACAGACCGGTGTGGATAATAACCTGTTAACAGACTGGTGTGGATAATAACCTGTTAACAGACTGGTGTGGATAATAACCTGTTAACAGACTGGTGTGGATAATAACCTGTTAACAGACTGGTGTGGATAATAGCCTGTTAACAGACTGGTGTGGATAATAACCTGTTAACTACTACAGACTGGTGTGGATAATAACCTGTTAACTACTACAGACTGGTGTGGATAATAACCTGTTAACAGACTGGTGTGGATAATAACATGTTAACTACTACAGACTGGTGTGGATAATAACCTGTTAACAGACTGGTGTGGATAATAACCTGTTAACTACTACAGACTGGTGTGGATAATAGCCTGTTAACAGACTGGTGTGGATAATAACCTGTTAACTACTACAGACTGGTGTGGATAATAACCTGTCTACTACTACAGACTGGTGTGGATAATAACCTGTTAACAGACTGGTGTGGATAATAGCCTGTTAACTACTACAGACTGGTGTGGATAATAACCTCTTAACAGACTGGTGTGGATAATAGCCTGTTAACTACTACAGACTGGTGTGGATAATAACCTGTTAACAGACTGGTGTGGATAATAACCTGTTAACTACTACAGACTGGTGTGGATAATAACCTGTTAACAGACTGGTGTGGATAATAACCTGTTAACAGACTGGTGTGGATAATAACCTGTTAACAGACTGGTGTGGATAATAACCTGTTAACAGACTGGTGTGGATAATAACCTGTTAACTACTACAGGCTGGTGTGGATAATAACCTGTTAACAGACTGGTGTGGATAATAACCTGTTAACAGACTGGTGTGGATAATAACCTGTTAACTACTACAGACTGGTGTGGATAATAACCTGTTAACAGACTGGTGTGGATAATAACCTGTTAACAGACTGGTGTGGATAATAACCTGTTAACAGACTGGTGTGGATAATAACCTGTTAACAGACTGGTGTGGATAATAACCTGTTAACAGACTGGTGAGGATAATAACCTGTTAACAGACTGGTGTGGATAATAACCTGTTAACAGACTGGTGTGGATAATAACCTGTTAACAGACCGGTGTGGATAATAACCTGTTAACAGACTGGTGTGGATAATAACCTGTTAACAGACTGGTGTGGATAATAACCTGTTAACAGACTGGTGTGGATAATAACCTGTTAACAGACTGGTGTGGATAATAGCCTGTTAACAGACTGGTGTGGATAATAACCTGTTAACTACTACAGACTGGTGTGGATAATAACCTGTTAACTACTACAGACTGGTGTGGATAATAACCTGTTAACAGACTGGTGTGGATAATAACATGTTAACTACTACAGACTGGTGTGGATAATAACCTGTTAACAGACTGGTGTGGATAATAACCTGTTAACAGACTGGTGTGGATAATAACCTGTTAACTACTACAGACTGGTGTGGATAATAACCTGTTAACTACTACAGACTGGTGTGGATAATAACCTGTTAACAGACTGGTGTGGATAATAACATGTTAACTACTACAGACTGGTGTGGATAATAACCTGTTAACAGACTGGTGTGGATAATAACCTGTTAACTACTATAGACTGGTGTGGATAATAACCTGTTAACAGACTGGTGTGGATAATAACCTGTTAACAGACTGGTGTGGATAATAACCTGTTAACAGACTGGTGTGGATAATAACCTGTTAACAGACTGGTGTGGATAATAACCTGTTAACAGACTGGTGTGGATAATAACCTGTTAACAGACTGGTGTGGATAATAACCTGTTAACAGACTGGTGTGGATAATAACCTGTTAACTACTACAGACTGGTGTGGATAATAACCTGTTAACAGACTGGTGTGGATAATAGCCTGTTAACAGACTGGTGTGGATAATAACCTGTTAACTACTACAGACTGGTGTGGATAATAACCTGTTAACTACTACAGACTGGTGTGGATAATAACCTGTTAACAGACTGGTGTGGATAATAACATGTTAACTACTACAGACTGGTGTGGATAATAACCTGTTAACAGACTGGTGTGGATAATAACCTGTTAACAGACTGGTGTGGATAATAACCTGTTAACTACTACAGACTGGTGTGGATAATAACCTGTTAACTACTACAGACTGGTGTGGATAATAACCTGTTAACAGACTGGTGTGGATAATAACCTGTTAACTACTACAGACTGGTGTGGATAATAGCCTGTTAACAGACTGGTGTGGATAATAACCTGTTAACTACCACAGACTGGTGTGGATAATAACCTGTTAACTACTACAGACTGGTATGGATAATAACCTGTTAACAGACTGGTGTGGATAATAGCCTGTTAACTACTACAGACTGGTGTGGATAATAACCTCTTAACAGACTGGTGTGGATAATAGCCTGTTAACTACTACAGACTGGTGTGGATAATAACCTGTTAACAGACTGGTGTGGATAATAACCTGTTAACTACTACAGACTGGTGTGGATAATAACCTGTTAACAGACTGGTGTGGATAATAACCTGTTAACAGACTGGTGTGGATAATAACCTGTTAACAGACTGGTGTGGATAATAACCTGTTAACAGACTGGTGTGGATAATAACCTGTTAACTACTACAGGCTGGTGTGGATAATAACCTGTTAACAGACTGGTGTGGATAATAACCTGTTAACAGACTGGTGTGGATAATAACCTGTTAACTACTACAGACTGGTGTGGATAATAACCTGTTAACAGACTGGTGTGGATAATAACCTGTTAACAGACTGGTGTGGATAATAACCTGTTAACAGACTGGTGTGGATAATAACCTGTTAACAGACTGGTGTGGATAATAACCTGTTAACAGACTGGTGTGGATAATAACCTGTTAACAGACTGGTGTGGATAATAACCTGTTAACTACTACAGACTGGTGTGGATAATAACCTGTTAACAGACTGGTGTGGATAATAACATGTTAACTACTACAGACTGGTGTGGATAATAACCTGTTAACAGAGTGGTGTGGATAATAACCTGTTAACAGACTGGTGTGGATAATAACCTGTTAACAGACTGGTGTGGATAATAACCTGTTAACAGACTGGTGTGGATAATAGCCTGTTAACTACTACAGACTGGTGTGGATAATAACCTGTTAACAGACTGGTGTGGATAATAACCTGTTAACTACTACAGACTGGTGTGGATAATAACCTGTTAACAGACTGGTGTGGATAATAACCTGTTAATAGACTGGTGTGGATAATAACCTGTTAACTACTACAGACTGGTGTTGATAATAACCTGTTAACAGACTGGTGTGGATAATAACCTGTTAACAGACTGGTGTGGATAATAACCTGTTAACAGACTGGTGTGGATAATAACCTGTTAACAGACTGGTGTGGATAATAACCTGTTAACTACTACAGACTGGTGTGGATAATAACCTGTTAACAGACTGGTGTGGATGATAACCTGTTAACAGACTGGTGTGGATAATAACCTGTTAACTACTACAGACTGGTGTGGATAATAACCTGTTAACAGACTGGTGTGGATAATAACCTGTTAACTACTACAGACTGGTGTGGATAATAGCCTGTTAACAGACTGGTGTGGATAATAACCTGTTAACTACTACAGACTGGTGTGGATAATAACCTGTTAACTACTACAGACTGGTGTGGATAATAACCTGTTAACAGACTGGTGTGGATAATAGCCTGTTAACTACTACAGACTGGTGTGGATAATAACCTCTTAACAGACTGGTGTGGATAATAGCCTGTTAACTACTACAGACTGGTGTGGATAATAACCTGTTAACAGACTGGTGTGGATAATAACCTGTTAACTACTACAGACTGGTGTGGATTATAACCTGTTAACAGACTGGTGTGGATAATAACCTGTTAACAGACTGGTGTGGATAATAACCTGTTAACAGACTGGTGTGGATAATAACCTGTTAACAGACTGGTGTGGATAATAACCTGTTAACTACTACAGGCTGGTGTGGATAATAACCTATTAACAGACTGGTGTGGATAATAACCTGTTAACAGACTGGTGTGGATAATAACCTGTTAACTACTACAGACTGTTGTGGATAATAACCTGTTAACAGACTGGTGTGGATAATAACCTGTTAACAGACTGGTGTGGATAATAACCTGTTAACAGACTGGTGTGGATAATAACCTGTTAACAGACTGGTGTGGATAATAACCTGTTAACAGACTGGTGTGGATAATAACCTGTTAACAGACTGGTGTGGATAATAACCTGTTAACAGACTGGTGTGGATAATAACCTGTTAACAGACTGGTGTGGATAATAGCCTGTTAACTACTACAGACTGGTGTGGATAATAACCTGTTAACAGACTGGTGTGGATAATAACCTGTTAACAGACTGGTGTGGATAATAACCTGTTAACAGACTGGTGTGGATAATAACCTGTTAACTACTACAGACTGGTGTTGATAATAACCTGTTAACAGACTGGTGTGGATAATAACCTGTTAACAGACTGGTGTGGATAATAACCTGTTAACAGACTGGTGTGGATAATAACCTGTTAACAGACTGGTGTGGATAATAACCTGTTAACTACTACAGACTGGTGTGGATAATAACCTGTTAACAGACTGGTGTGGATAATAACCTGTTAACTACTACAGACTGGTGTGGATAATAACCTGTTAACAGACTGGTGTGGATAATAACCTGTTAACAGACTGGTGTGGATAATAACCTGTTAACTACTACAGACTGGTGTGGATAATAACCTGTTAACAGACTGGTGTGGATAATAACCTGTAAAATACTACAGTCTGGTGTGGATAATAACCTGTTAACAGACTGGTGTGGATAATAACCTGTAAACTACTACAGACTGGTGTGGATAATAACCTGTTAACAGACTGGTGTGGATAATAACCTGTTAACAGACCGGTGTGGATAATAACCTGTTAACTACTATAGACTGGTGTGGATAATAACCTGTTAACAGACTGGTGTGGATAATAACCTGTTAACAGACTGGTGTGGATAATAACCTGTTAACTACTACAGACTGGTGTGGATAATAACCTGTTAACAGACTTGTGTGGATAATAACCTGTTAACTACTACAGACTGGTGAGGATAATAACCTGTTAACAGACTGGTGTGGATAATAACCTGTTAACAGACTGGTGTGGATAATAACCTGTTAACAGACCGGTGTGGAAAATAACCTGTTAACAGACTGGTGTGGATAATAACCTGTTAACAGACTGGTGTGGATAATAACCTGTTAACAGACTGGTGTGGATAATAACCTGTTAACAGACTGGTGTGGATAATAGCCTGTTAACAGACTGGTGTGGATAATAACCTGTTAACTACTACAGACTGGTGTGGATAATAACCTGTTAACTACTACAGACTGGTGTGGATAATAACCTGTTAACAGACTGGTGTGGATAATAACATGTTAACTACTACAGACTGGTGTGGATAATAACCTGTTAACAGACTGGTGTGGATAATAACCTGTTAACAGACTGGTGTGGATAATAACCTGTTAACTACTACAGACTGGTGTGGATAATAACCTGTTAACTACTACAGACTGGTGTGGATAATAACCTGTTAACAGACTGGTGTGGATAATAACCTGTTAACTACTACAGACTGGTGTGGATAATAGCCTGTTAACAGACTGGTGTGGATAATAACCTGTTAACTACTACAGACTGGTGTGGATAATAACCTGTTAACTACTACAGACTGGTGTGGATAATAACCTGTTAACAGACTGGTGTGGATAATAGCCTGTTAACTACTACAGACTGGTGTGGATAATAACCTGTTTACAGACTGGTGTGGATAATAACCTGTTAACTACTACAGACTGGTGTGGATAATAACCTGTTAACAGACTGGTGTGGATAATAACCTGTTAACAGACTGGTGTGGATAATAACCTGTTAACAGACTGGTGTGGATAATAGCCTGTTAACAGACTGGTGTGGATAATAACCTGTTAACTACTACAGACTGGTGTGGATAATAACCTGTTAACTACTACAGACTGGTGTGGATAATAACCTGTTAACAGACTGGTGTGGATAATAACATGTTAACTACTACAGACTGGTGTGGATAATAACCTGTTAACAGACTGGTGTGGATAATAACCTGTTAACTACTACAGACTGGTGTGGATAATAACCTGTTAACTACTACAGACTGGTGTGGATAATAACCTGTTAACAGACTGGTGTGGATAATAACCTGTTAACTACTACAGACTGGTGTGGATAATAGCCTGTTAACAGACTGGTGTGGATAATAACCTGTTAACTACTACAGACTGGTGTGGATAATAACCTGTTAACAGACTGGTGTGGATAATAACCTGTTAACTACTACAGACTGGTGTGGATAATAACCTGTTAACAGACTGGTGTGAATAATAACCTGTAAAATACTACAGTCTGGTGTGGATAATAACCTGTTAACAGACTGGTGTGGATAATAACCTGTAAACTACTACAGACTGGTGTGGATAATAACCTGTTAACAGACTGGTGTGGATAATAACCTGTTAACTACTACAGACTGGTGTGGATAATAACCTGTTAACAGACTGGTGTGGATAATAACCTGTTAACAGACCGGTGTGGATAATAACCTGTTAACTACTATAGACTGGTGTGGATAATAACCTGTTAACAGACTGGTGTGGATAATAACCTGTTAACAGACTGGTGTGGATAATAACCTGTTAACTACTACAGACTGGTGTGGATAATAACCTGTTAACAGACTTGTGTGGATAATAACCTGTTAACTACTACAGACTGGTGAGGATAATAACCTGTTAACAGACTGGTGTGGATAATAACCTGTTAACAGACTGGTGTGGATAATAACCTGTTAACAGACCGGTGTGGATAATAACCTGTTAACAGACTGGTGTGGATAATAACCTGTTAACAGACTGGTGTGGATAATAACCTGTTAACAGACTGGTGTGGATAATAACCTGTTAACTACTACAGACTGGTGTGGATAATAGCCTGTTAACAGACTGGTGTGGATAATAACCTGTTAACTACCACAGACTGGTGTGGATAATAACCTGTTAACTACTACAGACTGGTATGGATAATAACCTGTTAACAGACTGATGTGGATAATAGCCTGTTAACTACTACAGACTGGTGTGGATAATAACCTCTTAACAGACTGGTGTGGATAATAGCCTGTTAACTACTACAGACTGGTGTGGATAATAACCTGTTAACAGACTGGTGTGGATAATAACCTGTTAACTACTACAGACTGGTGTGGATAATAACCTGTTAACAGACTGGTGTGGATAATAACCTGTTAACAGACTGGTGTGGATAATAACCTGTTAACAGACTGGTGTGGATAATAACCTGTTAACAGACTGGTGTGGATAATAACCTGTTAACTACTACAGGCTGGTGTGGATAATAACCTGTTAACAGACTGGTGTGGATAATAACCTGTTAACAGACTGGTGTGGATAATAACCTGTTAACTACTACAGACTGGTGTGGATAATAACCTGTTAACAGACTGGTGTGGATAATAACCTGTTAACAGACTGGTGTGGATAATAACCTGTTAACAGACTGGTGTGGATAATAACCTGTTAACAGACTGGTGTGGATAATAACCTGTTAACAGACTGGTGTGGATAATAACCTGTTAACAGACTGGTGTGGATAATAACCTGTTAACTACTACAGACTGGTGTGGATAATAACCTGTTAACAGACTGGTGTGGATAATAACCTGTTAACTACTACAGACTGGTGTGGATAATAACCTGTTAACAGACTGGTGTGGATAATAACCTGTTAACAGACTGGTGTGGATAATAACCTGTTAACAGACTGGTGTGGATAATAACCTGTTAACAGACTGGTGTGGATAATAGCCTGTTAACTACTACAGACTGGTGTGGATAATAACCTGTTAACAGACTGGTGTGGATAATAACCTGTTAACTACTACAGACTGGTGTGGATAATAACCTGTTAACAGACTGGTGTGGATAATAACCTGTTAACAGACTGGTGTGGATAATAACCTGTTAACTACTACAGACTGGTGTTGATAATAACCTGTTAACAGACTGGTGTGGATAATAACCTGTTAACAGACTGGTGTGGATAATAACCTGTTAACAGACTGGTGTGGATAATAACCTGTTAACAGACTGGTGTGGATAATAACCTGTTAACTACTACAGACTGGTGTGGATAATAACCTGTTAACAGACTGGTGTGGATAATAACCTGTTAACAGACTGGTGTGGATAATAACCTGTTAACTACTACAGACTGGTGTGGATAATAACCTGTTAACAGACTGGTGTGGATAATAACCTGTTAACTACTACAGACTGGTGTTGATAATAACCTGTTAACAGACTGGTGTGGATAATAACCTGTTAACAGACTGGTGTGGATAATAACCTGTTAACAGACTGGTGTGGATAATAACCTGTTAACAGACTGGTGTGGATAATAACCTGTTAACTACTACAGACTGGTGTGGATAATAACCTGTTAACAGACTGGTGTGGATAATAACCTGTTAACAGACTGGTGTGGATAATAACCTGTTAACTACTACAGACTGGTGTGGATAATAACCTGTTAACAGACTGGTGTGGATAATAACCTGTTAACTACTACAGACTGGTGTGGATAATAGCCTGTTAACAGACTGGTGTGGATAATAACCTGTTAACTACTACAGACTGGTGTGGATAATAACCTGTTAACTACTACAGACTGGTGTGGATAATAACCTGTTAACAGACTGGTGTGGATAATAGCCTGTTAACTACTACAGACTGGTGTGGATAATAACCTCTTAACAGACTGGTGTGGATAATAGCCTGTTAACTACTACAGACTGGTGTGGATAATAACCTGTTAACAGACTGGTGTGGATAATAACCTGTTAACTACTACAGACTGGTGTGGATTATAACCTGTTAACAGACTGGTGTGGATAATATCCTGTTAACAGACTGGTGTGGATAATAACCTGTTAACAGACTGGTGTGGATAATAACCTGTTAACAGACTGGTGTGGATAATAACCTGTTAACTACTACAGGCTGGTGTGGATAATAACCTGTTAACAGACTGGTGTGGATAATAACCTGTTAACAGACTGGTGTGGATAATAACCTGTTAACTACTACAGACTGTTGTGGATAATAACCTGTTAACAGACTGGTGTGGATAATAACCTGTTAACAGACTGGTGTGGATAATAACCTGTTAACAGACTGGTGTGGATAATAACCTGTTAACAGACTGGTGTGGATAATAACCTGTTAACAGACTGGTGTGGATAATAACCTGTTAACAGACTGGTGTGGATAATAACCTGTTAACAGACTGGTGTGGATAATAACCTGTTAACAGACTGGTGTGGATAATAGCCTGTTAACTACTACAGACTGGTGTGGATAATAACCTGTTAACAGACTGGTGTGGATAATAACCTGTTAACAGACTGGTGTGGATAATAACCTGTTAACAGACTGGTGTGGATAATAACCTGTTAACTACTACAGACTGGTGTTGATAATAACCTGTTAACAGACTGGTGTGGATAATAACCTGTTAACAGACTGGTGTGGATAATAACCTGTTAACAGACTGGTGTGGATAATAACCTGTTAACAGACTGGTGTGGATAATAACCTGTTAACAGACTGGTGTGGATAATAACCTGTTAACTACTACAGACTGGTGTGGATAATAACCTGTTAACAGACTGGTGTGGATAATAACCTGTTAACTACTACAGACTGGTGTGGATAATAACCTGTTAACAGACTGGTGTGGATAATAACCTGTTAACAGACTGGTGTGGATAATAACCTGTTAACTACTACAGACTGGTGTGGATAATAACCTGTTAACAGACTGGTGTGGATAATAACCTGTAAAATACTACAGTCTGGTGTGGATAATAACCTGTTAACAGACTGGTGTGGATACTAACCTGTAAACTACTACAGACTGGTGTGGATAATAACCTGTTAACAGACTGGTGTGGATAATAACCTGTTAACTACTACAGACTGGTGTGGATAATAACCTGTTAACAGACTGGTGTGGATAATAACCTGTTAACAGACCGGTGTGGATAATAACCTGTTAACTACTATAGACTGGTGTGGATAATAACCTGTTAACAGACTGGTGTGGATAATAACCTGTTAACAGACTGGTGTGGATAATAACCTGTTAACTACTACAGACTGGTGTGGATAATAACCTGTTAACAGACTTGTGTGGATAATAACCTGTTAACTACTACAGACTGGTGAGGATAATAACCTGTTAACAGACTGGTGTGGATAATAACCTGTTAACAAACTGGTGTGGATAATAACCTGTTAACAGACCGGTGTGGAAAATAACCTGTTAACAGACTGGTGTGGATAATAACCTGTTAACAGACTGGTGTGGATAATAACCTGTTAACAGACTGGTGTGGATAATAACCTGTTAACAGACTGGTGTGGATAATAGCCTGTTAACAGACTGGTGTGGATAATAACCTGTTAACTACTACAGACTGGTGTGGATAATAACCTGTTAACTACTACAGACTGGTGTGGATAATAACCTGTTAACAGACTGGTGTGGATAATAACATGTTAACTACTACAGACTGGTGTGGATAATAACCTGTTAACAGACTGGTGTGGATAATAACCTGTTAACAGACTGGTGTGGATAATAACCTGTTAACTACTACAGACTGGTGTGGATAATAACCTGTTAACTACTACAGACTGGTGTGGATAATAACCTGTTAACAGACTGGTGTGGATAATAACCTGTTAACTACTACAGACTGGTGTGGATAATAGCCTGTTAACAGACTGGTGTGGATAATAACCTGTTAACTACTACAGACTGGTGTGGATAATAACCTGTTAACAGACTGGTGTGGATAATAACATGTTAACTACTACAGACTGGTGTGGATAATAACCTGTTAACAGACTGGTGTGGATAATAACCTGTTAACAGACTGGTGTGGATAATAACCTGTTAACTACTACAGACTGGTGTGGATAATAACCTGTTAACTACTACAGACTGGTGTGGATAATAACCTGTTAACAGACTGGTGTGGATAATAACCTGTTAACTACTACAGACTGGTGTGGATAATAACCTGTTAACAGACTTGTGTGGATAATAACCTGTTAACTACTACAGACTGGTGAGGATAATAACCTGTTAACAGACTGGTGTGGATAATAACCTGTTAACTACTACAGACTGGTGTGGATAATAACCTGTTAACTACTACAGACTGGTGTAGATAATAACCTGTTAACAGACTGGTGTGGATAATAACCTGTTAACAGACCGGTGTGGATAATAACCTGTTAACAGACTGGTGTGGATAATAACCTGTTAACAGACTGGTGTGGATAATAACCTGTTAACAGACTGGTGTGGATAATAACCTGTTAACTACTACAGACTGGTGTGGATAATAGCCTGTTAACAGACTGGTGTGGATAATAACCTGTTAACTACCACAGACTGGTGTGGATAATAACCTGTTAACTACTACAGACTGGTATGGATAATAACCTGTTAACAGACTGGTGTGGATAATAGCCTGTTAACTACTACAGACTGGTGTGGATAATAACCTCTTAACAGACTGGTGTGGATAATAGCCTGTTAACTACTACAGACTGGTGTGGATAATAACCTGTTAACAGACTGGTGTGGATAATAACCTGTTAACTACTACAGACTGGTGTGGATAATAACCTGTTAACAGACTGGTGTGGATAATAACCTGTTAACAGACTGGTGTGGATAATAACCTGTTAACAGACTGGTGTGGATAATAACCTGTTAACAGACTGGTGTGGATAATAACCTGTTAACTACTACAGGCTGGTGTGGATAATAACCTGTTAACAGACTGGTGTGGATAATAACCTGTTAACAGACTGGTGTGGATAATAACCTGTTAACTACTACAGACTGGTGTGGATAATAACCTGTTAACAGACTGGTGTGGATAATAACCTGTTAACAGACTGGTGTGGATAATAACCTGTTAACAGACTGGTGTGGATAATAACCTGTTAACAGACTGGTGTGGATAATAACCTGTTAACAGACTGGTGTGGATAATAACCTGTTAACTACTACAGACTGGTGTGGATAATAACCTGTTAACAGACTGGTGTGGATAATAACCTGTTAACTACTACAGACTGGTGTGGATAATAACCTGTTAACAGACTGGTGTGGATAATAACCTGTTAACAGACTGGTGTGGATAATAACCTGTTAACAGACTGGTGTGGATAATAACCTGTTAACAGACTGGTGTGGATAATAGCCTGTTAACTACTACAGACTGGTGTGGATAATAACCTGTTAACAGACTGGTGTGGATAATAACCTGTTAACTACTACAGACTGGTGTGGATAATAACCTGTTAACAGACTGGTGTGGATAATAACCTGTTAACAGACTGGTGTGGATAATAACCTGTTAACTACTACAGACTGGTGTTGATAATAACCTGTTAACAGACTGGTGTGGATAATAACCTGTTAACAGACTGGTGTGGATAATAACCTGTTAACAGACTGGTGTGGATAATAACCTGTTAACAGACTGGTGTGGATAATAACCTGTTAACTACTACAGACTGGTGTGGATAATAACCTGTTAACAGACTGGTGTGGATAATAACCTGTTAACAGACTGGTGTGGATAATAACCTGTTAACTACTACAGACTGGTGTGGATAATAACCTGTTAACAGACTGGTGTGGATAATAACCTGTTAACTACTACAGACTGGTGTGGATAATAGCCTGTTAACAGACTGGTGTGGATAATAACCTGTTAACTACTACAGACTGGTGTGGATAATAACCTGTTAACTACTACAGACTGGTGTGGATAATAACCTGTTAACAGACTGGTGTGGATAATAGCCTGTTAACTACTACAGACTGGTGTGGATAATAACCTCTTAACAGACTGGTGTGGATAATAGCCTGTTAACTACTACAGACTGGTGTGGATAATAACCTGTTAACAGACTGGTGTGGATAATAACCTGTTAACTACTACAGACTGGTGTGGATTATAACCTGTTAACAGACTGGTGTGGATAATAACCTGTTAACAGACTGGTGTGGATAATAACCTGTTAACAGACTGGTGTGGATAATAACCTGTTAACAGACTGGTGTGGATAATAACCTGTTAACTACTACAGGCTGGTGTGGATAATAACCTGTTAACAGACTGGTGTGGATAATAACCTGTTAACAGACTGGTGTGGATAATAACCTGTTAACTACTACAGACTGTTGTGGATAATAACCTGTTAACAGACTGGTGTGGATAATAACCTGTTAACAGACTGGTGTGGATAATAACCTGTTAACAGACTGGTGTGGATAATAACCTGTTAACAGACTGGTGTGGATAATAACCTGTTAACAGACTGGTGTGGATAATAACCTGTTAACAGACTGGTGTGGATAATAACCTGTTAACAGACTGGTGTGGAAAATAACCTGTTAACAGACTGGTGTGGATAATAGCCTGTTAACTACTACAGACTGGTGTGGATAATAACCTGTTAACAGACTGGTGTGGATAATAACCTGTTAACAGACTGGTGTGGATAATAACCTGTTAACAGACTGGTGTGGATAATAACCTGTTAACTACTACAGACTGGTGTTGATAATAACCTGTTAACAGACTGGTGTGGATAATAACCTGTTAACAGACTGGTGTGGATAATAACCTGTTAACAGACTGGTGTGGATAATAACCTGTTAACAGACTGGTGTGGATAATAACCTGTTAACAGACTGGTGTGGATAATAACCTGTTAACTACTACAGACTGGTGTGGATAATAACCTGTTAACAGACTGGTGTGGATAATAACCTGTTAACTACTACAGACTGGTGTGGATAATAACCTGTTAACAGACTGGTGTGGATAATAACCTGTTAACAGACTGGTGTGGATAATAACCTGTTAACTACTACAGACTGGTGTGGATAATAACCTGTTAACAGACTGGTGTGGATAATAACCTGTTAACAGACCGGTGTGGATAATAACCTGTTAACTACTATAGACTGGTGTGGATAATAACCTGTTAACAGACTGGTGTGGATAATAACCTGTTAACAGACTGGTGTGGATAATAACCTGTTAACTACTACAGACTGGTGTGGATAATAACCTGTTAACAGACTTGTGTGGATAATAACCTGTTAACTACTACAGACTGGTGAGGATAATAACCTGTTAACAGACTGGTGTGGATAATAACCTGTTAACAGACTGGTGTGGATAATAACCTGTTAACAGACCGGTGTGGAAAATAACCTGTTAACAGACTGGTGTGGATAATAACCTGTTAACAGACTGGTGTGGATAATAACCTGTTAACAGACTGGTGTGGATAATAACCTGTTAACAGACTGGTGTGGATAATAGCCTGTTAACAGACTGGTGTGGATAATAACCTGTTAACTACTACAGACTGGTGTGGATAATAACCTGTTAACTACTACAGACTGGTGTGGATAATAACCTGTTAACAGACTGGTGTGGATAATAACATGTTAACTACTACAGACTGGTGTGGATAATAACCTGTTAACAGACTGGTGTGGATAATAACCTGTTAACAGACTGGTGTGGATAATAACCTGTTAACTACTACAGACTGGTGTGGATAATAACCTGTTAACTACTACAGACTGGTGTGGATAATAACCTGTTAACAGACTGGTGTGGATAATAACCTGTTAACTACTACAGACTGGTGTGGATAATAGCCTGTTAACAGACTGGTGTGGATAATAACCTGTTAACTACTACAGACTGGTGTGGATAATAACCTGTTAACAGACTGGTGTGGATAATAACATGTTAACTACTACAGACTGGTGTGGATAATAACCTGTTAACAGACTGGTGTGGATAATAACCTGTTAACAGACTGGTGTGGATAATAACCTGTTAACTACTACAGACTGGTGTGGATAATAACCTGTTAACTACTACAGACTGGTGTGGATAATAACCTGTTAACAGACTGGTGTGGATAATAACCTGTTAACTACTACAGACTGGTGTGGATAATAGCCTGTTAACAGACTGGTGTGGATAATAACCTGTTAACTACTACAGACTGGTGTGGATAATAACCTGTTAACAGACTGGTGTGGATAATAACCTGTTAACTACTACAGACTGGTGTGGATAATAACCTGTTAACAGACTGGTGTGGATAATAACCTGTAAAATACTACAGTCTGGTGTGGATAATAACCTGTTAACAGACTGGTGTGGATAATAACCTGTAAACTACTACAGACTGGTGTGGATAATAACCTGTTAACAGACTGGTGTGGATAATAACCTGTTAACTACTACAGACTGGTGTGGATAATAACCTGTTAACAGACTGGTGTGGATAATAACCTGTTAACAGACCGGTGTGGATAATAACCTGTTAACTACTATAGACTGGTGTGGATAATAACCTGTTAACAGACTGGTGTGGATAATAACCTGTTAACAGACTGGTGTGGATAATAACCTGTTAACTACTACAGACTGGTGTGGATAATAACCTGTTAACAGACTTGTGTGGATAATAACCTGTTAACTACTACAGACTGGTGAGGATAATAACCTGTTAACAGACTGGTGTGGATAATAACCTGTTAACAGACTGGTGTGGATAATAACCTGTTAACAGACCGGTGTGGATAATAACCTGTTAACAGACTGGTGTGGATAATAACCTGTTAACAGACTGGTGTGGATAATAACCTGTTAACAGACTGGTGTGGATAATAACCTGTTAACAGACTGGTGTGGATAATAGCCTGTTAACAGACTGGTGTGGATAATAACCTGTTAACTACTACAGACTGGTGTGGATAATAACCTGTTAACTACTACAGACTGGTGTGGATAATAACCTGTTAACAGACTGGTGTGGATAATAACATGTTAACTACTACAGACTGGTGTGGATAATAACCTGTTAACAGACTGGTGTGGATAATAACCTGTTAACAGACTGGTGTGGATAATAACCTGTTAACTACTACAGACTGGTGTGGATAATAACCTGTTAACTACTACAGACTGGTGTGGATAATAACCTGTTAACAGACTGGTGTGGATAATAACCTGTTAACTACTACAGACTGGTGTGGATAATAGCCTGTTAACAGACTGGTGTGGATAATAACCTGTTAACTACTACAGACTGGTGTGGATAATAACCTGTTAACTACTACAGACTGGTGTGGATAATAACCTGTTAACAGACTGGTGTGGATAATAGCCTGTTAACTACTACAGACTGGTGTGGATAATAACCTCTTAACAGACTGGTGTGGATAATAGCCTGTTAACTACTACAGACTGGTGTGGATAATAACCTGTTTACAGACTGGTGTGGATAATAACCTGTTAACTACTACAGACTGGTGTGGATAATAACCTGTTAACAGACTGGTGTGGATAATAACCTGTTAACAGACTGGTGTGGATAATAACCTGTTAACTACTACAGACTGGTGTGGATAATAACCTGTTAACAGACTGGTGTGGATAATAACCTGTAAACTACTACAGTCTGGTGTGGATAATAACCTGTTAACAGACTGGTGTGGATAATAACCTGTAAACTACTACAGACTGGTGTGGATAATAACCTGTTAACAGACTGGTGTGGATAATAACCTGTTAACTACTACAGACTGGTGTGGATAATAACCTGTTAACAGACTGGTGTGGATAATAACCTGTTAACAGACCGGTGTGGATAATAACCTGTTAACTACTATAGACTGGTGTGGATAATAACCTGTTAACAGACTGGTGTGGATAATAACCTGTTAACAGACTGGTGTGGATAATAACCTGTTAACTACTACAGACTGGTGTGGATAATAACCTGTTAACAGACTGGTGTGGATAATAACCTGTTAACTACTACAGACTGGTGAGGATAATAACCTGTTAACAGACTGGTTTGGATAATAACCTGTTAACAGACTGGTGTGGATAATAACCTGTTAACAGACCGGTGTGGATAATAACCTGTTAACAGACTGGTGTGGATAATAACCTGTTAACAGACTGGTGTGGATAATAACCTGTTAACAGACCGGTGTGGATAATAACCTGTTAACTACTATAGACTGGTGTGGATAATAACCTGTTAACTACTACAGACTGGTGTAGATAATAACCTGTTAACTACTATAGACTGGTGTAGATAATAACCTGTTAACTACTACAGACTGGTGTGGATAATAACCTGTTAACTAATACAGACTGGTGTGGATAATAACCTGTTAACAGACTGGTGTGGATAATAACCTGTTAACAGACTGGTGTGGATAATAACCTGTTAACAGACTGGTGTGGATAATAACCTGTTAACAGACTGGTGTGGATAATAACATGTTAACTACTACAGACTGGTGTGGATAATAACCTGTTAACTACTACAGACTGGTGAGGATAATAACCTGTTAACAGACTGGTGTGGATAATAACCTGTTAACAGACTGGTGAGGATAATAACCTGTTAACTACTACAGACTGGTGTGGATAATAACCTGTTAACAGACTGGTGTGGATAATAACCTGTTAACAGACTGGTGTGGATAATAACCTGTTAACAGACTGGTGTGGATAATAACCTGTTAACAGACTGGTGTGGATAATAACATGTTAACTACTACAGACTGGTGTGGATAATAACCTGTTAACTACTACAGACTGGAGAGGATAATAACCTGTTACCAGACTGGTGTGGATAATAACCTGTTAACAGACTGGTGAGGATAATAACCTGTTAACTACTACAGACTGGTGTGGATAATAACCTGTTAACAGACTGGTGTGGATAATAACATGTTAACTACTACAGACTGGTGTGGATAATAACCTGTTAACAGACTGGTGTGGATAATAACCTGTTAACTACTACAGACTGGTGTGGATAATAACCTGTTAACTACTACAGACTGGTGTAGATAATAACCTGTTAACAGACTGGTGTGGATAATAACCTGTTAACTACTACAGACTGGTGTGGATAATAACCTCTTAACTACTGAGTGTGTGTGTGTGTGTGTGTGTGTGTGTGTGTGTGTGTGTGTGTGTGTGTGTGTGTGTGTGTGTGTGTGTGTGTGTGTGTGTGTCTATACCCAGGCTATAGTGTCGTCCTCTAGACTGCTGGTTGGGTCAGAGCTGCTCTCCTCATGACGTGTGTGTGTGTGTGTGTGTGTGTGTGTGTGTGTGTGTGTGTGTGTGTGTGTGTGTGTGTGTGTTTGTGTGTGTGTGTGTGTGTGTGTCTATACCCAGGCTATAGTGTTGTCCTCTAGACTGCTGGTTGGGTCAGAGCTGCTCTCCTCATGACGTGTGTGTGTGTGTGTGTGGTGTGTGTGTGTGTGTGTGTGTGTGTGTGTGTGTGTGTGTGTGTGTGTGTGTGTGTGTGTGTGTTTGTGTGTGTGTGTGTGTGTGTGTGTGTGTGTGTGTGTGTGTGTGTGTGTCTGTACCCAGGCTATAGTGTCATCCTCTAGACTGCTGGTCGGGTCAGAGCTGCTCTCCTCCAGAATCACCTGCAGCAGCAACTCAATGGACTCTTCTGGGAGACACACACACACTTTTAATACACACACACACACACACACACCGCAGACTGCACACTGTTAATACACACACACACACACACACACACACACACACACACACATACATACACACACACACACACACACACACACACACACACACACACACACACACACACACACACACACACACCGCAGACTGCACATTGTTAATACACACACACACACACACACACACACACACACACACACACACACACACACCGCAGACTGCACACTGTTAATACACACACACACACACACACACACACACACACACACACTGTCAACACACACACACACACTGTTAATACACACACACACACACTCGGTCTCCTACCTTTGATTGTAGCCGGCCGGTCAGGCAGGATGAAGACTCTGGGTCTGTGTGTGGAGCTGATGGTGGAGGGGGGAGGAGAGGGGGACAGGCCAGAGGATGTACCCGCTGATAGGCTGCCCTGGCTGGGGTGAGGGGCGGACCAGGGTGGGGGTCTGGTGGTTCTGAGCCTGGGGAACGACTGTGTGGAAGAGATTGGTTGTGTTGTGGTTGTGGATGGTTGTTTTGTGGTCAGTGGTGGTTGTGTTGTGATTGTGGATGGTTGTGTTGTGGTTGTGGATGGTTGTTTCGTGGTCAGTGATGGTTGTGTTGTGGTTGTGGTGGTGACCACAGGATTGGTTGTGACGACAGGGTAGAGGGGAGTTGTGTTCGGACCGCGGGGAGAGGTCAGAGCTGTTGGGGTCGGGGTCAGAACAGAACGGTCAGGATGGGTGGTGGTGTGTTCCTGGATAGGGTTGAGTGGTGAGGGGGGGGGCACCGCGGTTGAGGAGAGTACAGGTGTCTGTGAGAGAGGTGTGTGTGTTTGGATGGCGTGTGTAGCGTGTGTGTGTTCAGGTGTGTGTGTAGCGTGTGTGTGTGAGAGCAGGGGTGTGTCTGTGTCCGTCTCTGGCCATTGCGATTCACTGTCCGTCATTGTGGTGCTGGTCGTTGTGGTAACCAGTAGAGGTTGATCAGGGGTCAGAGGTGAGGCGATGGTCTGGACTACATCTCCCAGAGGCAGCTCTGCTGTGGTGAATGGAGAGGAGATGAAGGGATTTGTAGTCCCGTTGTAGTCTCTGTCTCTGTCAGGACTGAAGGGTGAGGAGGAGGAGGAGAGGGGTGAGTCAGGGAGGGTATGGAGGAGAGGAGAGGAAGAGGAGGAGGAGGAGAAGGAGGAGGAGAAGGAGGAGGAGGAGGAGGAGGAGGAGGAGGAGGAGGAGGAGGAGGAGAGGGGTGAGTCCGGGAGAGTAGGGAGGAGAGGAGAGGAAGAGGAGGAGGAGGAGGAGAGGGGTGAGTCATGGAGGGTAGGGAGGAGAGGAGATGAAGAGGAGGAGGAGGAGGAGAGGTGTGAGTCATGGAGGGTAGGGAGGAGAGGAGAGGAAGAGGAGGAGGAGGAGAGGGGTGAGTCATGGAGGGTAGGGAGGCGAGGAGAGGAGGATGAAGAGGAGGAGAGGGGTGAGTCAGGGGGGAGAGAAGAGGAAGAGGAAGAGGAGGAGGAGAGGGGTGAGTCAGGGGGGAGAGGAGAGGAAGAGGAGGAGGAGAGGTATGAGTCAGGGAGGAGAGGAGAGGAAGAGGAGGAGGAGAGGGGTGAGTCAGGGAGGGAAGGGATGAGAGGAGAGGAAGAGGAGGAGGAGGAGAGGGGTGAGTCCGGGAGGGAAGGGAGGAGAGGAGAGGAGGAGGAGGAGGAGGAGGAGGAGGAGGAGGAGTAGGAGGAGAGGGGTGAGTCAGTGAGGGTGTTTGGGGGAGTGTGTGTGGGGTGTGTTAGGATGGGAGGAGTCAGAGTGATTTGTGATGTTAGAGTGTTTGAGGGAGATAGAGATCCACTAGTAATGTTTGTCTCTAAAGAGAATGATGAATCCGTTTCACTGTTGATTTCTGTCCTGGTTGTCTGTCTTTGATTACTTCTGTCTGGATCCGGAGAGGAGGATGTTGGTGTTCGACTAGTAATGTCTGATTCAGGTAGCCCCTCAGTCACAGGTCCGCTGGTCTGACTCAAGGTGACCTCAGAGGTGACCTTTAACCCCTCAGGGTCAGGGGTCATCCCAGGTCCCCTCTCACCCCGCCCTACTCTGACGCTCCTGGTGCTCCTCCCCCCAGGGGGCCGGCCCCGCTCCGTCAGCCCAGCCAGGGTGTATCGTTGTGGGGTTAGGGTCCGGCCAGGCTTTCCTGGGCCTGATAGAGGGCTGGAGGTCAGAGAGAGAGGGAGACGCAGGGCTCTGGGGAGGGAGATGGATGGGTCTCTGTGAGAGGTGTGTTGGTCTGTGGGTGAATCTGTAGGTGAGTGTGTGTGTTGGTCTGTGGGTGAGTGTGTATGTTGGTCTGTGGGTGAGTGTGTAGGTGAGTGTGTGTGTTGGTCTGTGGGTGAGTGTGTGGGTGAATGTGTGTGTTGGTCTGTGGGTGAGTGTGTGGGTGAATGTGTGTGTTGGTCTGTGGGTGAGTGTGTGTGTTGGTCTGTGGGTGTGTGTTTATGTTGGTCTGTGGGTGAGTGTGTATGTTGGTCTGTGGGTGAGTGTGTGTGTTGGTCTGTGGGTGAGTGTGTATGTTGGTCTGTGGGTGAGTGTGTAGGTGAGTGTGTGTGTTGGTCTGTGGGTGAGTGTGTGTGTTGGTCTGTGGGTGTGTGTTTATGTTGGTCTGTGGGTGAGTGTGTATGTTGGTCTGTGGGTGAGTGTGTGTGTTGGTCTGTGGGTGAGTCTGTGGGTGAGTGTGTATGTTGGTCTGTGGGTGAGTGTGTGTGTTGGTCTGTGGGTGAGTCTGTGGGTGAGTGTGTATGTTGGTCTGTGGGTGAGTGTGTGTGTTGGTCTGTGGGTGAGTGTGTGTGCTGGCCTGTGGGTGAGTGTGTGTGTTGGTCTGTGGTTGAGTGTGTGTGTTGGTCCGTGGGTGAGATGTGTGTGTCCGTGTGTGTGTTCATTCCGGCAGGGTCCATGGGTAAGGTGTGTGTGTCAGTGTGTGTGTCCGTGTGTGTGTTCATTCCGGCAGGGTCGTACCCTGTAGTGACGTGGTCAACAGACTGAGGAGTTCCAGACATATCCCTTCTATTGTCTGGTTCTTCCTCAGGAAGCAGGGGGACTTCCCTATCGGCGTGCCCAGCCACGGTGAGCCCCGCCTGGGGAGAGGACCGGGTTGACGGCCCCTGTAGGGTGGGGGTAGAACCAGGGATCCAGTCCAACTCTAAATCTCCCACAAAGCTTTCAGATGGTTGAAGACTGCCCTCATCAACCCTCTCTCCCATCTCTCCCATCTCTCCCCTCTCACCCCTCCCTCCCATCTCTCCCCTCTCTCCCCTCTCTCCCCTCCCTCCCCTCTCTCCCCTCCCTCCCATCTCTCCCCTCTCTCCCCTCTCTCCCCTCTCTCCCCTCTCTCCCCCATCACCCCTCCGTCCCGTCAGAGTCAACATGTATTTGTTCCGGGCAGTTCCGTGGAAGCTTTCGGAGCGTTGGACTGAAGACACACCCATCCAAGGGCCTTGACGCTCCGAGGAATTCCAGTCGGCTTCCTGACCTAGAAACCGCAGGAACACACACACACACACACACACACAGACACACACACACACACACACACACACACACACACACACACACACACACACACACAGACCTTAAACAACGGCCCATAATCGTGTCGGGAAAACAATCACCAGTCACCATAGTAACAGCATAGACAAATTCACAAAGCTTCTCAGAGTTCGATCTAGAATCAGCAATTAGAGCTCTGGTCAACAGTAGTCCACTATATAGAGAATAGGGCTCTGGTCTATAGTAGTACCACTATATAGGGAATAGGGCTCTGGTCAACGGTAGTCCACTATATAGAGAATAGGGCTCTGGTCAACAGTAGTCCACTATATAGAGAATAGGGCTCTGGTCAACAGTAGTCCACTATATAGAGAATAGGGCTCTGGTCAACAGTAGTCCACTATATAGAGAATAGGGCTCTGGTCAACGGTAGTCCACTATAATAGAGAATAGGGCTCTGGTCAACAGTAGTCCACTATATAGAGAATAGGGCTCTGGTCTATAGTAGTACCACTATATAGGGAATAGGGCTCTGGTCAACGGTAGTCCACTATATAGAGAATAGGGCTCTGGTCAACAGTAGTCCACTATATAGAGAATAGGGCTCTGGTCAACAGTAGTCCACTATATAGAGAATAGGGCTCTGGTCAACAGTAGTCCACTATATAGAGAATAGGGCTCTGGTCAACGGTAGTCCACTATAATAGAGAATAGGGCTCTGGTCAACAGTAGTCCACTATATAGAGAATAGGGCTCTGGTCAACAGTAGTCCACTATATAGAGAATAGGGCTCTGGTCAACAGTAGTCCACTATATAGGGAATAGGGCTCTGGTCAACAGTAGTCCACTATATAGAGAATAGGGCTCTGGTCAACAGTAGTCCACTATATAGGGAATAGGGCTCTGGTCTATAGTAGTACCACTATATAGGGAATAGAGCTCTGGTCAACAGTAGTCCACTATATAGGGAATAGAGCTCTGGTCAACAGTAGTCCACTATATAGGGAATAGAGCTCTGGTCAACAGTAGTCCACTATATAGGGAATAGGGCTCTGGTCTATAGTAGTACCACTATATAGGGAATAGAGCTCTGGTCAACGGTAGTCCACTATATAGGGAATAGGGCTCTGGTCTATAGTAGTACCACTATATAGGGAATAGAGCTCTGGTCAACAGTAGTCCACTATATAGGGAATAGGGCTCTGGTCAACAGTAGTCCACTATATAGGGAATAGAGCTCTCTCTCTCTCTAAGGTCAGGGTGTGACTATATAGGGAATAGAGCTCTCTCTCTAAGGTCAGGGTGTGACTATATAGGGAATAGAGCTCTCTCTCTAAGGTCAGGGTGTGACTATATAGGGAATAGAGCTCTCTCTCTCTAAGGTCAGGGCGTGACTATATAGGGAACAGAGCTCTCTCTCTAAGGTAAGGGCGTGACTATATAGGGAATAGAGCTCTCTCTCTAAGGTCAGGGTGTGACTATATAGGGAATAGAGCTCTCTCTCTCTAAGGTCAGGGCGTGACTATATAGGGAATAGAGCTCTCTCTCTCTAAGGTCAGGGCGTGACTATATAGTAGTCCACTATATAGGGAACAGGGCTCTAAGGTCAGGGTGTGACTATATAGGGAACAGGGCTCTAAGGTCAGGGCGTGACTATATAGTAGTCCACTATATAGGGAACAGGGCTCTAAGGTCAGGGCGTGACTATATAGGGAACAGAGCTCTAAGGTCAGGGCGTGACTATATAGTAGTCCACTATATAGGGAACAGGGCTCTAAGGTCAGGGCGTGACTATATAGGGAACAGGGCTCTAAGGTCAGGGCGTGACTATATAGTAGTCCACTATATAGGGAACAGGGCTCTAAGGTCAGGGCGTGACTATATAGGGAATAGAGCTCTAAGGTCAGGGCATGACTATATAGGGAACAGGGTACCGTTTGTTCCCATGACTAACCTGTATAGAACAGCTGTAAGTTGTGTTGAGAGCTGGTGGGTCTCAGGACCCTCCAGGTGACTACAGCTTTACCAATGCCCAGGAGGAGAGCCCTCTGCCCGGCCACCAACCCCCGCTGCTCCCCGCTGGCTCCACAGAGCACCGTGACCTCTGACCCCCGGTCCACAGACACCCGCTCCAGCCGTACTGTCCCGTTAGCAGGGACACCTATAACCCAGGTCACTATATAGACTATATAGACTATATAGACTACAGGCCTACTGATAGACTATATAGACTACAGGCCTACGGATAGACTATATAGACTACAGGCCCACTGATAGACTATAGGCTACAGGCCTACTGATAGACTACAGGCCTACTGATAGACTATATAGACTACAGGCCTACTGATAGACTATATAGACTACAGGCCTACGGATAGACTATATAGACTACAGGCCTACTCATAGACTATTTAGACTACAGGACTACTGATAGACTATATAGACTACAGGCCCACTGATAGACTATATAGGCTACAGGCCTACTGATAGACTACAGGCCTACTTATAGACTATATAGACTACAGGCCCACTGATAGAAACATACCTTCTACAGTCAATCAACTATATAGACTACAGGCCTACTGATAGACCATATAGACTACAGGCCGACGGATAGACTATATAGACTACAGGCCTACTGATAGACTATATAGACTACAGGCCGACTGATAGACTATATAGACTACAGGTCCTACTGATAGACTATATAAACTACAGGCCTACTGATAGACTATGTAGACTACAGGCCTACTGATAGACTATATAGACTACAGGCCTACTGATAGACTATATAGACTACAGGCCCACTGATAGGCTATATAGACTACAGGCCTACTGATAGAGTATATAGACTACAGGCCTACTGATAGACTACAGGCCTACTGATAGACTATATAGACTACAGGTCCTACTGATAGAAACATCCCTTCTACAGTCAATCAACTATATAGACTACAGGTCCTACTGATATACTATATAGACTACAGATCTACTGATAGACTATATAGACTACAGGCCTACTGATAGACTATATAGACTACAGGCCTACGGATAGACTATATAGACTACAGGCCTACTGATAGACTATATAGACTACAGGCCTACTGATAGACTATATAGACTACAGGCCTACGGATAGACTATATAGACTACAGGCCTACTGATAGACTATATAGACTACAGGCCTACTGATAGGCTATATAGACTACAGGCCTACTGATAGACTATATAGACTACAGAATGGAATTTTATGGAACGGTCTGCCTACCCATGTCAGAGACGCAAACTCGGTCTTAACCTTCAAGTCTCTACTGAAGACTCATCTCTTCAGTGGGTCATATGAATGAGTGTAGTCTGGCCCAGGAGTGGGAAGGTGAACGGAAAGGCTCTGGAGCAACGAACCGCCCTTGCTGTCTCTGCCTGGCCGGTTCCCCTCTTTCCACTGGGATTCTCTGCCTCTAACCCTATTACAGGGGCTGAGTCACTGGCTTACTGGGGCTCTCTCATGCCGTCCCTGGAGGGGGTGCGTCACCTGAGTGGGTTGATTCACTGATGTGGTCATCCTGTCTGGGTTGGTGAGCCCCCCCCCCCTTGGGTTGTGCCGTGGCGGAGGTCTTTGTGGGCTATACTCAGCCTTGTCTCAGGATGGTAAGTTGGTGGTTGAAGATATCCCTCTAGTGGTGTGGGGGCTGTGCTTTGGCAAAGTGGGTGGGGTTATATCCTTCCTGTTTGGCCCTGTCCGGGGGTGTCCTCGGATGGGGCCACAGTGTCTCCTGACCCATCCTGTCTCAGCCTCCAGTATTTATGCTGCAGTAGTTTATGTGTCGGGGGGCTAGGGTCAGTTTGTTATATCTGGAGTACTTCTCCTGTCCTATTCGGTGTCCTGTGTGAATCTAAGTGTGCGTTCTCTAATTCTCTCCTTCTCTCTTTCTTTCTCTCTCTCGGAGGACCTGAACCCTAGGACCATGCCCCAGGACTACCTGACATGATGACTCCTTGCTGTCCCCAGTCCACCTGGCCGTGCTACTGCTCCAGTTTCAACTGTTCTGCCTTATTATTATTCGACCATGCTGGTCATTTATGAACATTTGAACATCTTGGCCATGTTCTGTTATAATCTCCACCCGGCACAGCCAGAAGAGGACTGGCCATCCCACATATGCTCTCTCTAATTTTCTCTTTCTTTCTCTCTCTCGGAGGACCTGAGCCCTAGGACCATGCCCCAGGACTACCTGACATGATGACTCCTTGCTGTCCCCAGTCCACCTGACCGTGCTGCTGCTCCAGTTTCAACTGTTCTGCCTTATTATTATTCGACCATGCTGGTCATTTATGAACATTTGAACATCTTGGCCATGTTCTGTTATAATCTCCACCCGGCACAGCCAGAAAAGGACTGGCCACCCCACATAGCCTGGTTCCTCTCTAGGTTTCTTCCTAGGTTTTGGCCTTTCTAGGGAGTTTTTCCTAGCCACCGTGCTTCTACACCTGCATTGCTTGCAGTTTGGGGTTTTAGGCTGGGTTTCTGTACAGCACTTTGAGATATCAGCTGATGTACGAAGGGCTATATAAATACATTTGATTTGATTTGATTTGACTACAGGCCTACTGATAGACTATATAGACTACAGGTCTACTGATAGACTATATAGACTGCAGGCCTACTGATAGACTATATAGACTACAGGCCTACTGATAGACTATATAGACTACAGGCCTACTGATAGACTATATAGACTACAGGCCTACTGATAGGCTATATAAACTACAGGCCCTACTGATAGACTATATAGTCTACAGGCCTACTGATAGACTATATAGACTACAGGCCTACTGATAGACTATGTAGACTACAGGCCTACTGATAGACTATATAGACTACAGGCCCTACTGATAGACTATATAGACTACAGGCCTACTGATAGACTACAGGCCTACTGATAGACTATATAGACTACTGGCCCTACTGATAGCCTATATAGACCACAGGCTCTACTGATAGACTATATAGACTACAGGCCTACTGATAGGCTATATAGACTACAGGCCTACTGATAGACTATATAGACTACAGGCCTACGGATAGACTATATAGACTACAGGCCCACTGATAGAAACATACCTTCTACAGTCAATCAACTATATAGACTACAGGCCTACTGATAGACCATATAGACTACAGGCCTACTGATAGACTATATAGACTACAGGCCTACTGATAGACTACAGACCTACTGATAGGCTATATAGACTACAGGCCTACTGATAAATAATAAATAAACAGGTACATTCCATACCTGTTATAACCTGTCTAGGACAATAAACAAGGACGTTCCATACCTGTTATAACCTGTCTAGGACAATAAACAGGGACATTCCATACCTGTTATAACCTGTCTAGGACAATAAACAGGGACGTTCCATACCTGTTATAACCTGTCTAGGACAATAAACAAGGACGTTCCATACTTGTTATAACCTGTCTAGGACAATAAACAGGGACGTTCCATACCTGTTATAACCTGTCTAGGACAATAAAGTCAACGACTTATAGAAGTAAACGTTTCTAAAAGTCAACCACTGTCACTCCGCCACCTCCCCCCCAACAAAAAACAATATGATTGAGGACATTGGCAAGTAGCCTAGTGACTAGAGCGTTGGACTAGTAACCGAAAGGTTGCTAGATCGAATTCCCCGAGCTGACAAGGTAAAAACCTGTCGTTCTTTCCCTCAAACAAGACCGTTAACCCACTGTTTCTAGACCATCATTATAAATAAGAATTTGTTCTTAATTGACTTGCCTCGTTAAATAAAGGTTAAAAAACAACAACAACAACAAAAGAAAGAAATAAAACCGACCCTCTCCTCCTCTGGCCTCTCCTGTAATCTAATTAGTTTGGTTTAACAGGCCGGGCGCTATAAACGTCAGCCGCATTCCTCAGCATATAGAGAGGTAGATACAGTAACCCACTCTCATACTGTACTCAACTCTCAGACAAAAAAATGTTGTCTATGAACAACACGAATGAACCATGTTGTCCCAGGAGTGTAGCCCCAGTCATCAGACCTACTGTACAGAAACTGCATTTTGGTTAACAATCTAAAGATTAAAAAAAAAAAACGCAACATTTTAGGGTTTAAATACCTAAATCCTTTCTCACTGCTTCCAGGGTTCAGATCAGGACTATCCACACACCTATTGTCTGACACAATTGTCAAATAAATGTATATATATATAAAGACAAAATATATTATCTTACCTGTGGTGAAAATGAAGAGAAGTAGAAGTCCCAACCCCGACCAAGAGATGTGTAGCCGCCGCATCGTGTGTCTGTACACATCTCAGTGACAGTCGGTCCAATAATTCCATCCAGACAGCTGAGGTCAGGAGAGAGCTGTGCGCTGCGTAATCGTTACCAGTCCTCAATCTGCCCAAACACTCGCTGACAAAACCAAGACAAGAGAAAACCTTGATTTCACTTCCCCCCCCTCTCACTTTTCTCCTCCCAGCCGAGTCTCCCGACCATCCCAGAGAAGAGAAGTGAACAAGGCTGGAATTCCCCGCCCCATTTTTTCCACTCTCTCTCTCTGTCCCTCTCCAACGGAAACCGGAGTGTTGTCAGCGGGAAAGACAGCCTGTAAATGAGACGCACGGGGTGTGTTTGTGTCTGTGTGCATGGAGGTGCTCTGCGTGTGTGTGTGTGTGTATGTGTGTGTGTGAAAGCGAGAGAGGCAGAGAGAGAGAGAGAGAGAGTAGTGGCAGTAGTACTAGGGTAGAGCCAACATCGGTCCTCCCGGCGGGGGGGGGGGGGGGGGGGGGGGGGGGGGGGGGGTGGACAGTGATCGCCACAAGAGGCGCGCTGCTCTGTTTTAATTAACACACAGTTTAAACGGTGAGCAGGAAGCTGTTAGCTTTTAATGGGACAGGAACAGATGACAGAGCAGGTAATGAGTGTTTTAATGGGACAGGAACAGATGACAGAGCAGGTATTGAGTGTTTTAATGGGACAGGAACAGATGACAGAGCAGGTAATGAGTGTTTTAATGGGACATGAACAGATGACAGAGCAGGTAATGAGTGTTTTAATGTGACAGGAACAGATGACAGAGCAGGTAATGAGTGTTTTAATGGGACAGGAACAGATGACAGAGCAGGTAATGAGTGTTTTAATGGGACAGGAACAGATGAAAGAGCAGGTAATGAGTGTTTTAATGGGACAGGAACATATGACAGAGCAGGTAATGAGTGTTTTAATGGGACAGGAACAGATGACAGATAAGGTAATGAGTGTTTTAATGGGACAGGAACAGATGACAGAGCAGGTAATGAGTGTTTTAATGGGACAGGAACAGATGACAGAGAAGGTAATGAGTTTTTTAATGGGACAGGAACAGATGACAGAGCAGGTAATGAGTGTTTTAATGGGACAGGAACAGATGACAGAGCAGGTATTGAGTGTTTTAATGGGACAGGAACAGATGACAGAGCAGGTAATGAGTGTTTTAATGGGACATGAACAGATGACAGAGCAGGTAATGAGTGTTTTAATGTGACAGGAACAGATGACAGAGCAGGTAATGAGTGTTTTAATGGGACAGGAACAGATGACAGAGCAGGTAATGAGTGTTTTAATGGGACAGGAACAGATGACAGAGCAGGTAATGAGTGTTTTAATGGGACAGGAACATATGACAGAGCAGGTAATGAGTGTTTTAATGGGACAGGAACAGATGACAGAGAAGGTAATGAGTGTTTTAATGGGACAGGAACAGATGACAGAGCAGGTAATGAGTGTTTTAATGGGACAGGAACAGATGACAGAGAAGGTAATGAGTTTTTTAATGGGACAGGAACAGATGACAGAGAAGGTAATGAGTGTTTTAATGGGACAGGAACAGATGACAGAGCAGGTATTGAGTGTTTTAATGGGACAGGAACAGATGACAGAGCAGGTAATGAGTGTTTTAATGGGACATGAACAGATGACAGAGCAGGTAATGAGTGTTTTAATGTGACAGGAACAGATGACAGAGCAGGTAATGAGTGTTTTAATGGGACAGGAACAGATGACAGAGCAGGTAATGAATGTTTTAATGGGACAGGAACAGATGACAGAGCAGGTAATGACTGTTTTAATGGGACAGGAACAGATGACAGAGCAGGTAATGAGTGTTTTAATGGGACAGGAACAGATGACAGAGCAGGTAATGAGTGTTTTAATGGGACAGGAACAGATGACAGAGCAGGTAATGAGTGTTTTAATGGGACAGGAACAGATGACAGAGCAGGTAATGAATGTTTTAATGGGACAGGAACAGATGACAGAGCAGGTAATGAGTGTTTTAATGGGACAGGAACAGATGACAGAGCAGGTAATGAATGTTTTAATGGGACAGGAACAGATGACAGAGCAGGTAATGACTGTTTTAATGGGACAGGAACAGATGACAGAGCAGGTAATGAGTGTTTTAATGGGACAGGAACAGATGACAGAGCAGGTAATGAGTGTTTTAATGGGACATGAACAGATGACAGAGCAGGTAATGAGTGTTTTAATGTGACAGGAACAGATGACAGAGCAGGTAATGAGTGTTTTAATGGGACAGGAACAGATGACAGAGCAGGTAATGAGTGTTTTAATGGGACAGGAACAGATGACAGAGCAGGTAATGAGTGTTTTAATGGGACAGGAACAGATGACAGAGAAGGTAATGAGTGTTTTAATGGGACAGGAACAGATGACAGAGCAGGTAATGAGTGTTTTAATGGGACAGGAACAGATGACAGAGAAGGTAATGAGTTTTTTAATGGGACAGGAACAGATGACAGAGAAGGTAATGAGTGTTTTAATGGGACAGGAACAGATGACAGAGCAGGTATTGAGTGTTTTAATGGGACAGGAACAGATGACAGAGCAGGTAATGAGTGTTTTAATGGGACATGAACAGATGACAGAGCAGGTAATGAGTGTTTTAATGTGACAGGAACAGATGACAGAGCAGGTAATGAGTGTTTTAATGGGACAGGAACAGATGACAGAGCAGGTAATGAATGTTTTAATGGGACAGGAACAGATGACAGAGCAGGTAATGACTGTTTTAATGGGACAGGAACAGATGACAGAGCAGGTAATGAGTGTTTTAATGGGACAGGAACAGATGACAGAGCAGGTAATGAGTGTTTTAATGGGACAGGAACAGATGACAGAGCAGGTAATGAGTGTTTTAATGGGACAGGAACAGATGACAGAGCAGGTAATGAATGTTTTAATGGGACAGGAACAGATGACAGAGCAGGTAATGAGTGTTTTAATGGGACAGGAACAGATGACAGAGCAGGTAATGAGTGTTTTAATGGGACAGGAACAGATGACAGAGCAGGTAATGAGTGTTTTAATGGGACAGGAACAGATGACAGAGAAGGTAATGAGTGTTTTAATGGGACAGGAACAGATGACAGAGCAGGTAATGAGTGTTTTAATGGGACAGGAATTGATGACAGAGAAGGTAATGAGTGTTTTAATGGGACAGGAACAGATGACAGAGCAGGTAATGAGGGTTTTAATGGGACAGGAACAGATGACAGAGCAGGTAATGAGTGTTTTAATGGGACAGGAACAGATGACAGAGCAGGTAATGAGTGTTTTAATGGGACAGGAACAGATGACAGAGCAGGTAATGAGTGTTTTAATGGGACAGGAACAGATGACAGAGCAGGTAATGAGTGTTTTAATGGGACAGGAACAGATGACAGAGAAGGTAATGAGTTTTTTAATGGGACAGGAACAGATGACAGAGCAGG
Source organism: Oncorhynchus mykiss (assembly GCF_057628025.1). NCBI lineage: Eukaryota > Metazoa > Chordata > Actinopteri > Salmoniformes > Salmonidae > Oncorhynchus > Oncorhynchus mykiss. The sequence goes on along the minus strand of NC_143034.1, from coordinate 2,182,194 downwards.
TAATGAGTGTTTTAATGGGACAGGAACAGATGACAGAGCAGGTAATGAGTGTTTTAATGGGACAGGAACAGATGACAGAGCAGGTAATGAGTGTTTTAATGGGACAGGAACAGATGACAGAGCAGGTAATGAGTGTTTTGAAAGGCTGGTCATGGCTCACATCAACACCATCATCCGAGTCACTCTGTACTGACTCCAATTCACATACCGTCCCAACAGAACCACAGATGACGCAATCTCTATTGCACTCCACACTGCCCTTTCCGACTTAGACAAAAGGACCAACTATGTGAGAATGCTGTTCATTGACTACAGCTCAGCGTTCAACATCATAGTGCCCTCAAAGCTCATCACTTAGTTAATAAGGACTCTGGGACTAAACACCTCCCTCTGCAACTGGATCCTGGACTTCCTGACAGGCTGCCCCCAGGTGGTAAGGGTAGTTAAACAACACATCCGCCATGCTGATCCTCAACACAGGGGTCCCTCAGGGGTGCGTGCTCAGTCCCCTCCTGTACTCCCTGTTCACCCAAGACTGCGTGGTCGCGCACACCATCATCAAGTTTGCTTACGACACGACGGTAGTAGTCCTGATCACCGGTGACGATTAGACAGCCTATAGGGAGGAGGTCAGTGACCTGGCAGTGTGTTGCCGGGACAACAACCTCTCCCTCAACGTCAGTAAGACCAAGGAGCTGATCGTGGACTACAGGAAACAGAGGCCCGAGCACACCCCAAATCACATCAACATGGCTGTAGTGGAGCGGGTTGAGTGCTTCAAGTTCGTCGGTGTCCACATCACTAAGGACCTATCATGGTCCAAACACACCAACACAGTAGTGAAGGTGGCAGGAGGCTGAAAAGATTTGGCATGGGCCCTCAGATTCTCAAAAACGTTCTACAGCTGCACCATCGAGAGAATCTTGACTGGCTGCATCACCGCCTGGTATGGCAACTGCTTGGCATCCGTCCACAAGGCGCTACAGAGCGTAGTGCGTATTGCCCAGTACTTTACTGGGGACGAGCCCCCTGCCATCCAGGATCTCTATACCAGGTGGTGTCAGAGGGTAGTGGGTACGGCCCAGTACACCACTGGGGACGAGCCCCCTGCCATCCAGGATCTCTATACCAGGTGGTGTCAGAGGGTAGTGGGTACGGCCCAGTACACCACTGGGGACGAGCCCCCTGTTATCCAGGATCTCTATACCAGGTGGTGTCAGAGGGTAGTGGGTACGGCCCAGTACACCACTGGGGACGAGCCCCCTGCCATCCAGGATCTCTATACCAGGTGGTGTCAGAGGGTAGTGGGTACGGCCCAGTACACCACTGGGGACGAGCCCCCTGCCATCCAGGATCTCTATACCAGGTGGTGTCAGAGGGAAGGGGTACGGCCCAGTACACCACTGGGGACGAGCTCCCTGCCATCCAGGATCTCTATACCAGGTGGTGTCAGAGGAATGGCCCCTGCATTTTCAAAGCCACCCAAGCCAAAGACTGTTCTCTCTGCTATTACACGACATGCGTTACCAATGCACCAAATGAACTCTACCCACACACTGGACTCTACTCACACACACATACTGACACTCCTCACACAGAAACACATACTAACACCCACACACACATGCATACTGACGCCACACACTCTCACACATTAATTAAATAGTTATTTTCCTCATCAATCTACACAAAAAAAAAACATAATGACATCACAATACTACATCATGACATCACAATACCCCATAATGACATCACACTACCCCAGAATGACATCACACTACCCCATAATGACATCACAATACCCCATAATGACATCACAATACCCCATAATGACAAAGCAAAAACCGTTTTTATTTTTTTTGTTGCTAATTTATCAAATAAAAAAAAGCACAGCTATTTTCAGGTCTCTCCAGAGCTGTTCGATCGGGTTGTCCGGGCTCTGGCTGCGACACTGAAGGACAATCAGAGACTTATCCCCAAAGCCACTCCTGCGTTGTCTTGGCTGTATGCTTAGGGGTCGTTGTCCTGTTGGAAGGTGAACCTTCGCTCCAGTCTGAGGTCCTAGGCTCTCTGGAGCAGGTTTTCATCAACGATCTCTCTCTCTCTCTACTTTGCTCAGTTCATCTTTACGTGCCTCCCATAGTCTGTTCTGGACTTGGGGACTGTGAAGAGACCTCTTGTGGCATGTCTTGTGGGGTATGCATGGGTGTCCGAGCTGTGTGCCAGTAGTTAGAACAGACAGCTCGGTGCATTCAACATGTCAATACCTCTCTCTCATGGTGAGATTGTATATACCTGTATTGATAGCGCAGTTTGTTTAGGGCAATTTTACAGATAACTAGCTACTTCACATGCTGATATTGACTTTGGTATTATTGTGTGGATCAATCGATTAGTAATTATTTTATTTTAAAAAAAATATATACTTTTGTTTTGTTTTGTTACTGCTATGAGTCGACTGTGTTGATGTGTTGTGCACGTTACATAGGGAGAGAGAGAAGGGGTCAGAAAGAGGGAGAGAGGGGGAGAGAGGGACAGAAAGAGGGAGAGAGGGTCAGAGAAAGAGGGTCAGAAAAGGTGGGAGAGGGTCAGAAAAAAGTGGTAGAGAGGGTCAGAGGAAAGAGGGAGGGATTGAGGGAGGTAACGTTATGAACTTTGTCTAAAAAATAAAATACACTTTTCCCTCAACTGCGTTACCCTCTCCAGTCAACAGATGGCGACGTAGGTCTTGAAGGTGTCAGAGTGACGTATAATATAATGGACGGGGGCGCTTCTTCAAACAACAGTTAGACACATCTGTCCGATGTAGCCGACATAATAAAGCTCTTTACAGAGATTTATTAGCCACTGTGTTTTAAACACCATTCTGTCGTGTTTACTTGTTACCCCTATTTTAATTTCATATTTACGTTTTGTTGTTTTGCCGACTGGCTCGTTAAGCTAGCAATAGCCTAGCTAATCCCCGATATGAGCTCACTTAGCTTCGCTCTTGTTAAAGAAGAGGTAGAGGAGGAGGAGGTCTGCTGGACGGAGAAAGAAGTTATCGTGAAAGAGGAGGAGGAAGAAGAGGATGTTACCATAAAACAAGAAGTAGAGGGTGAGGATGGTACAGTGAAAGAAGAAGAGAAAGACGTTTCAGTGAAAGAAGAGGAAGACGCGTTCAGAGTGAAAGAGGAGGAAGAGGAGGCAGAGACAGGAGATCTGATTAACACTGGTAAGTACTATCTTAAAAACGGAGGCACTCTGCAGTTTAACTGATGTATGATTTTTAAAGGGTCAATCTGCAGTTCCTACATCTGTTTTTGGACTATAAATGAATGATGTATGGTCATTGATTCTTGAAGAATATAACTTAGAAATGCCCCGTGACCTAAATTCAGCTGTGGTTCCCCATCAGGACTTAAAATAGATGCTCCCTTTTACTCCAGTGTTTGTAAACAAAGTAAATGTTAACATGGTTGAAACTGTCGTTTTGATGTCATGGATGGTCAGTCCTTGCACCCATAACTCGTCAGCTACTACAGCGATTTGAAATGACTGCAACACTTAACAAAGAGATGCAATTAGTTTCAGAGTGGGTGGCAAGGAATAAATTAGCCCTAAATATTTCTAAAACTAAAATCATTGTATTTGGGCAAAATTATTCACTAAACCCTAAACCTCAACTACATCTCGTAATGAATAATGTGGAAATTGAGCAAGTTGAGGTGACTAAACTGCTTAGAGTAACCCTGGATTGTAAACTGTCATGGTGAAAACATATTGATACAACAGTAGCTAAGATGGGGAGAAGTCTGTCCATAATAAAGCTCTGCTCTGTCTTCTTAACAACACTATCAACAAGACAGGTCCTACAGGCCCTAGTTTCTACCTTCTTAACAACACTATCAACAAGGCAGGTCCTACAGGCCCTAGTTTCTACCTTCTTAACAACACTATCAACAAGACAGGTCCTACAGGCCCTAGTTTCTACCTTCTTAACAACACTATCAACAAGACAGGTCCTACAGGCCCTAGTTTCTACCTTCTTAACAACACTATCAACAAGACAGGTCCTACAGGCCCTAGTTTCTACCTTCTTAACAACACTATCAACAAGGCAGGTCCTACAGGACCTAGTTTCTACCTTCTTAACAACACTGTCCACAAGGCAGGTCCTAGTTTCTACCTTCTTAACAACACTATCAACAAGGCAGGTCCTAGTTTCTACTTTCTTAACAACACTATCAACAAGGCAGGTCCTAGTTTCTACCTTCTTAACAACACTATCAACAAGGCAGGTCCTACAGGCCCTAGTTTCTACCTTCTTAACAACACTATCAACAAGACAGGTCCTACAGGCCCTAGTTTCTACCTTCTTAACAACACTATCAACAAGACAGGTCCTACAGGCCCTAGTTTCTACCTTCTTAACAACACTATCAACAAGGCAGGTCCTAGTTTCTACCTTCTTAACAACACTATCAACAAGGCAGGTCCTACAGGCCCTAGTTTCTACCTTCTTAACAACACTATCAACAAGACAGGTCCTACAGGCCCTAGTGTCTACCTTCTTAACAACACTATCAACAAGACAGGTCCTACAGGCCCTAGTTTCTACCTTCTTAACAACACTATCAACAAGGCAGGTCCTAGTTTCTACCTTCTTAACAACACTATCAACAAGGCAGGTCCTACAGGCCCTAGTTTCTACCTTCTTAACAACACTATCAACAAGACAGGTCCTACAGGCCCTAGTTTCTACCTTCTTAACAACACTATCAACAAGACAGGTCCTACAGGCCCTAGTTTCTACCTTCTTAATAACACTATCAACAAGACAGGTCCTACAGGCCCTAGTTTCTACCTTCTTAACAACACTATCAACAAGGAAGGTCCTAGTTTCTACCTTCTTAACAACACTATCAACAAGACAGGTCCTACAGGCCCTAGTTTCTACCTTCTTAACAACACTATCAACAAGACAGGTCCTACAGGCCCTAGTTTCTACCTTCTTAACAACACTATCAACAAGACAGGTCCTACAGGCCCTAGTTTCTACCTTCTTAACAACACTATCAACAAGGCAGGTCCTAGTTTCTACCTTCTTAACAACACTATCAACAAGGCAGGTCCTACAGGCCCTAGTTTCTACCTTCTTAACAACACTATCAACAAGACAGGTCCTACAGGCCCTAGTTTCTACCTTCTTAACAACACTATCAACAAGACAGGTCCTACAGGCCCTAGTTTCTACCTTCTTAACAACACTATCAACAAGACAGGTCCTACAGGCCCTAGTTTCTACCTTCTTAACAACACTATCAACAAGACAGGTCCTACAGGCCCTAGTTTCTACCTTCTTAACAACACTATCAACAAGACAGGTCCTACAGGCCCTAGTTTCTACCTTCTTAACAACACTATCAACAAGGCAGGTCCTAGTTTCTACCTTCTTAACAACACTATCAACAAGGCAGGTCCTACAGGCCCTAGTTTCTACCTTCTTAACAACACTATCAACAAGACAGGTCCTACAGGCCCTAGTTTCTACCGTCTTAACAACACTATCAACAAGACAGGTCCTACAGGCCCTAGTTTCTACCTTCTTAACAACACTATCAACAAGACAGGTCCTACAGGCCCTAGTTTCTACCTTCTTAACAACACTATCAACGAGGCAGGTCCTACAGGCCCTAGTTTCTACCTTCTTAACAACACTATCAACAAGGCAGGTCCTAGTTTCTACCTTCTTAACAACACTATCAACAAGGCAGGTCCTACAGGCCTTAGTTTCTACCTTCTTAACAACACTATCAACAAGGCAGGTCCTAGTTTCTACCTTCTTAACAACACTATCAACAAGGCAGGTCCTACAGGCCTTAGTTTCTACCTTCTTAACAACACAATCAACAAGGCAGGTCCTAGTTTCTACCTTCTTAACAACACTATCAACAAGGCAGGTCCTACAGGCCCTAGTTTCTACCTTCTTAACAGCACTATCAACAAGGCAGGTCCTACAGGCCCTAGTTTCTACCTTCTTAACAACACTATCAACAAGGCAGGTCCTCGTTTCTACCTTCTTAACAACACCATCAACAAGGCAGGTCCTACAGGCCCTAGTTTCTACCTTCTTAACAACACTATCAACAAGGCAGGTCCTCGTTTCTACCTTCTTAACAACACTATCAACAAGGCAGGTCCTACAGGCTTTAGTTTCTACCTTCTTAACAACACTATCAACAAGGCAGGTCCTAGTTTCTACTTTCTTAACAGCACTATCAACAAGGCAGGTCCTACAGGCCCTAGTTTCTACCTTCTTAACAGCACTATCAACAAGGCAGGTCCTACAGGCCCTAGTTTCTACCTTCTTAACAACACTATCCACAAGGCAGGTCCTACAGGTCCTAGTTTCTACCTTCTTAACAACACTATCAACAAGGCAGGTCCTAGTTTCTACCTTCTTAACAACACTATCAACAAGGCAGGTCCTACAGGACCTAGTTTCTACCTTCTTAACAGCACTATCAACAAGGCAGGTCCTACAGGTCCTAGTGTCTACCTTCTTAACAACACTATCAACAAGGCAGGTCCTACAGGTCCTAGTTTCTACCTTCTTAACAACACTGTCAACAAGGCAGGTCCTAGTTTCTACCTTCTTAACAACACTATCAACAAGGCAGGTCCTACAGGCCCTAGTTTCTACCTTCTTAACAACACTATCAACAAGACAGGTCCTACAGGCCCTAGTTTCTACCTTCTTAACAACACTATCAACAAGACAGGTCCTACAGGCCCTAGTTTCTACCTTCTTAACAACACTATCAACAAGACAGGTCCTACAGGCCCTAGTTTCTACCTTCTTAACAACACTATCAACAAGGCAGGTCCTACAGGACCTAGTTTCTACCTTCTTAACAACACTGTCCACAAGGCAGGTCCTAGTTTCTACCTTCTTAACAACACTATCAACAAGGCAGGTCCTAGTTTCTACCTTCTTAACAACACTATCAACAAGGCAGGTCCTAGTTTCTACCTTCTTAACAACACTATCAACAAGGCAGGTCCTACAGGCCCTAGTTTCTACCTTCTTAACAACACTATCAACAAGACAGGTCCTACAGGCCCTAGTTTCTACCTTCTTAACAACACTATCAACAAGACAGGTCCTACAGGCCCTAGTTTCTACCTTCTTAACAACACTATCAACAAGGCAGGTCCTAGTTTCTACCTTCTTAACAACACTATCAACAAGGCAGGTCCTACAGGCCCTAGTTTCTACCTTCTTAACAACACTATCAACAAGACAGGTCCTACAGGCCCTAGTGTCTACCTTCTTAACAACACTATCAACAAGACAGGTCCTACAGGCCCTAGTTTCTACCTTCTTAACAACACTATCAACAAGGCAGGTCCTAGTTTCTACCTTCTTAACAACACTATCAACAAGGCAGGTCCTACAGGCCCTAGTTTCTACCTTCTTAACAACACTATCAACAAGACAGGTCCTACAGGCCCTAGTTTCTACCTTCTTAACAACACTATCAACAAGACAGGTCCTACAGGCCCTAGTTTCTACCTTCTTAACAACACTATCAACAAGACAGGTCCTACAGGCCCTAGTTTCTACCTTCTTAACAACACTATCAACAAGGCAGGTCCTAGTTTCTACCTTCTTAACAACACTATCAACAAGACAGGTCCTACAGGCCCTAGTTTCTACCTTCTTAACAACACTATCAACAAGACAGGTCCTACAGGCCCTAGTTTCTACCTTCTTAACAACACTATCAACAAGACAGGTCCTACAGGCCCTAGTTTCTACCTTCTTAACAACACTATCAACAAGGCAGGTCCTAGTTTCTACCTTCTTAACAACACTATCAACAAGGCAGGTCCTACAGGCCCTAGTTTCTACCTTCTTAACAACACTATCAACAAGACAGGTCCTACAGGCCCTAGTTTCTACCTTCTTAACAACACTATCAACAAGACAGGTCCTACAGGCCCTAGTTTCTACCTTCTTAACAACACTATCAACAAGACAGGTCCTACAGGCCCTAGTTTCTACCTTCTTAACAACACTATCAACAAGGCAGGTCCTAGTTTCTACCTTCTTAACAACACTATCAACAAGACAGGTCCTACAGGCCCTAGTTTCTACCTTCTTAACAACACTATCAACAAGGCAGGTCCTACAGGCCCTAGTTTCTACCTTCTTAACAACACTATCAACAAGGCAGGTCCTAGTTTCTACCTTCTTAACAACACTATCAACAAGGCAGGTCCTACAGGCCTTAGTTTCTACCTTCTTAACAACACTATCAACAAGGCAGGTCCTAGTTTCTACCTTCTTAACAACACTATCAACAAGGCAGGTCCTACAGGCCCTAGTTTCTACCTTCTTAACAGCACTATCAACAAGGCAGGTCCTACAGGCCCTAGTTTCTACCTTCTTAACAACACTATCAACAAGGCAGGTCCTCGTTTCTACCTTCTTAACAACACCATCAACAAGGCAGGTCCTACAGGCCCTAGTTTCTACCTTCATAACAACACTATCAACAAGGCAGGTCCTCGTTTCTACCTTCTTAACAACACTATCAACAAGGCAGGTCCTACAGGCTTTAGTTTCTACCTTCTTAACAACACTATCAACAAGGCAGGTCCTAGTTTCTACTTTCTTAACAGCACTATCAACAAGGCAGGTCCTACAGGCCCTAGTTTCTACCTTCTTAACAGCACTATCAACAAGGCAGGTCCTACAGGCCCTAGTTTCTACCTTCTTAACAACACTATCAACAAGGCAGGTCCTACAGGTCCTAGTTTCTACCTTCTTAACAACACTATCAACAAGGCAGGTCCTAGTTTCTACCTTCTTAACAACACTATCAACAAGGCAGGTCCTACAGGACCTAGTTTCTACCTTCTTAACAGCACTATCAACAAGGCAGGTCCTACAGGTCCTAGTGTCTACCTTCTTAACAACACTATCAACAAGGCAGGTCCTACAGGCCCTAGTTTCTACCTTCTTAACAACACTATCAACAAGGCAGGTCCTAGTTTCTACCTTCTTAACAACACTATCAACAAGGCAGGTCCTACAGGCCTTAGTTTCTACCTTCTTAACAACACTATCAACAAGGCAGGTCCTAGTTTCTACCTTCTTAACAACACTATCAACAAGGCAGGTCCTACAGGCCTTAGTTTCTACCTTCTTAACAACACAATCAACAAGGCAGGTCCTAGTTTCTACCTTCTTAACAACACTATCAACAAGGCAGGTCCTACAGGCCCTAGTTTCTACCTTCTTAACAGCACTATCAACAAGGCAGGTCCTACAGGCCCTAGTTTCTACCTTCTTAACAACACTATCAACAAGGCAGGTCCTCGTTTCTACCTTCTTAACAACACCATCAACAAGGCAGGTCCTACAGGCCCTAGTTTCTACCTTCTTAACAACACTATCAACAAGGCAGGTCCTCGTTTCTACCTTCTTAACAACACTATCAACAAGGCAGGTCCTACAGGCTTTAGTTTCTACCTTCTTAACAACACTATCAACAAGGCAGGTCCTAGTTTCTACTTTCTTAACAGCACTATCAACAAGGCAGGTCCTACAGGCCCTAGTTTCTACCTTCTTAACAGCACTATCAACAAGGCAGGTCCTACAGGCCCTAGTTTCTACCTTCTTAACAACACTATCAACAAGGCAGGTCCTACAGGTCCTAGTTTCTACCTTCTTAACAACACTATCAACAAGGCAGGTCCTAGTTTCTACCTTCTTAACAACACTATCAACAAGGCAGGTCCTACAGGACCTAGTTTCTACCTTCTTAACAGCACTATCAACAAGGCAGGTCCTACAGGTCCTAGTGTCTACCTTCTTAACAACACTATCAACAAGGCAGGTCCTACAGGTCCTAGTTTCTACCTTCTTAACAACACTGTCAACAAGGCAGGTCCTAGTTTCTACCTTCTTAACAACACTATCAACAAGGCAGGTCCTACAGGCCCTAGTTTCTACCTTCTTAACAACACTATCAACAAGACAGGTCCTACAGGCCCTAGTTTCTACCTTCTTAACAACACTATCAACAAGACAGGTCCTACAGGCCCTAGTTTCTACCTTCTTAACAACACTATCAACAAGACAGGTCCTACAGGCCCTAGTTTCTACCTTCTTAACAACACTATCAACAAGGCAGGTCCTACAGGACCTAGTTTCTACCTTCTTAACAACACTGTCCACAAGGCAGGTCCTAGTTTCTACCTTCTTAACAACACTATCAACAAGGCAGGTCCTAGTTTCTACCTTCTTAACAACACTATCAACAAGGCAGGTCCTAGTTTCTACCTTCTTAACAACACTATCAACAAGGCAGGTCCTACAGGCCCTAGTTTCTACCTTCTTAACAACACTATCAACAAGACAGGTCCTACAGGCCCTAGTTTCTACCTTCTTAACAACACTATCAACAAGACAGGTCCTACAGGCCCTAGTTTCTACCTTCTTAACAACACTATCAACAAGGCAGGTCCTAGTTTCTACCTTCTTAACAACACTATCAACAAGGCAGGTCCTACAGGCCCTAGTTTCTACCTTCTTAACAACACTATCAACAAGACAGGTCCTACAGGCCCTAGTGTCTACCTTCTTAACAACACTATCAACAAGACAGGTCCTACAGGCCCTAGTTTCTACCTTCTTAACAACACTATCAACAAGGCAGGTCCTAGTTTCTACCTTCTTAACAACACTATCAACAAGGCAGGTCCTACAGGCCCTAGTTTCTACCTTCTTAACAACACTATCAACAAGACAGGTCCTACAGGCCCTAGTTTCTACCTTCTTAACAACACTATCAACAAGACAGGTCCTACAGGCCCTAGTTTCTACCTTCTTAACAACACTATCAACAAGACAGGTCCTACAGGCCCTAGTTTCTACCTTCTTAACAACACTATCAACAAGGCAGGTCCTAGTTTCTACCTTCTTAACAACACTATCAACAAGACAGGTCCTACAGGCCCTAGTTTCTACCTTCTTAACAACACTATCAACAAGACAGGTCCTACAGGCCCTAGTTTCTACCTTCTTAACAACACTATCAACAAGACAGGTCCTACAGGCCCTAGTTTCTACCTTCTTAACAACACTATCAACAAGGCAGGTCCTACAGGCCCTAGTTTCTACCTTCTTAACAACACTATCAACAAGACAGGTCCTACAGGCCCTAGTTTCTACCTTCTTAACAACACTATCAACAAGGCAGGTCCTACAGGCCCTAGTTTCTACCTTCTTAACAACACTATCAACAAGGCAGGTCCTAGTTTCTACCTTCTTAACAACACTATCAACAAGGCAGGTCCTACAGGCCTTAGTTTCTACCTTCTTAACAACACTATCAACAAGGCAGGTCCTAGTTTCTACCTTCTTAACAACACTATCAACAAGGCAGGTCCTACAGGCCCTAGTTTCTACCTTCTTAACAGCACTATCAACAAGGCAGGTCCTACAGGCCCTAGTTTCTACCTTCTTAACAACACTATCAACAAGGCAGGTCCTCGTTTCTACCTTCTTAACAACACCATCAACAAGGCAGGTCCTACAGGCCCTAGTTTCTACCTTCTTAACAACACTATCAACAAGGCAGGTCCTCGTTTCTACCTTCTTAACAACACTATCAACAAGGCAGGTCCTACAGGCTTTAGTTTCTACCTTCTTAACAACACTATCAACAAGGCAGGTCCTAGTTTCTACTTTCTTAACAGCACTATCAACAAGACAGGTCCTACAGGCCCTAGTTTCTACCTTCTTAACAACACTATCAACAAGGCAGGTCCTACAGGCCCTAGTTTCTACCTTCTTAACAACACTATCAACAAGACAGGTCCTACAGGCCCTAGTTTCTACCTTCTTAACAACACTATCAACAAGGCAGGTCCTACAGGCCCTAGTTTCTACCTTCTTAACAACACTATCAACAAGGCAGGTCCTAGTTTCTACCTTCTTAACAACACTATCAACAAGGCAGGTCCTACAGGCCTTAGTTTCTACCTTCTTAACAACACTATCAACAAGGCAGGTCCTAGTTTCTACCTTCTTAACAACACTATCAACAAGGCAGGTCCTACAGGCCCTAGTTTCTACCTTCTTAACAGCACTATCAACAAGGCAGGTCCTACAGGCCCTAGTTTCTACCTTCTTAACAACACTATCAACAAGGCAGGTCCTCGTTTCTACCTTCTTAACAACACCATCAACAAGGCAGGTCCTACAGGCCCTAGTTTCTACCTTCTTAACAACACTATCAACAAGGCAGGTCCTCGTTTCTACCTTCTTAACAACACTATCAACAAGGCAGGTCCTACAGGCTTTAGTTTCTACCTTCTTAACAACACTATCAACAAGGCAGGTCCTAGTTTCTACTTTCTTAACAGCACTATCAACAAGGCAGGTCCTACAGGCCCTAGTTTCTACCTTCTTAACAGCACTATCAACAAGGCAGGTCCTACAGGCCCTAGTTTCTACCTTCTTAACAACACTATCAACAAGGCAGGTCCTACAGGTCCTAGTTTCTACCTTCTTAACAACACTATCAACAAGGCAGGTCCTAGTTTCTACCTTCTTAACAACACTATCAACAAGGCAGGTCCTACAGGACCTAGTTTCTACCTTCTTAACAGCACTATCAACAAGGCAGGTCCTACAGGTCCTAGTGTCTACCTTCTTAACAACACTATCAACAAGGCAGGTCCTACAGGTCCTAGTTTCTACCTTCTTAACAACACTGTCAACAAGGCAGGTCCTAGTTTCTACCTTCTTAACAACACCATCAACAAGGCAGGTCCTACAGGCCCTAGTTTCTACCTTCTTAACAACACTATCAACAAGGCAGGTCCTCGTTTCTACCTTCTTAACAACACTATCAACAAGGCAGGTCCTACAGGCTTTAGTTTCTACCTTCTTAACAACACTATCAACAAGGCAGGTCCTAGTTTCTACTTTCTTAACAGCACTATCAACAAGGCAGGTCCTCGTTTCTACCTTCTTAACAACACTATCAACAAGGCAGGTCCTACAGGCTTTAGTTTCTACCTTCTTAACAACACTATCAACAAGGCAGGTCCTAGTTTCTACTTTCTTAACAGCACTATCAACAAGGCAGGTCCTACAGGCCCTAGTTTCTACCTTCTTAACAGCACTATCAACAAGGCAGGTCCTACAGGCCCTAGTTTCTACCTTCTTAACAACACTATCAACAAGGCAGGTCCTACAGGTCCTAGTTTCTACCTTCTTAACAACACTATCAACAAGGCAGGTCCTAGTTTCTACCTTCTTAACAACACTATCAACAAGGCAGGTCCTACAGGACCTAGTTTCTACCTTCTTAACAGCACTATCAACAAGGCAGGTCCTACAGGTCCTAGTGTCTACCTTCTTAACAACACTATCAACAAGGCAGGTCCTACAGGTCCTAGTTTCTACCTTCTTAACAACACTGTCAACAAGGCAGGTCCTAGTTTCTACCTTCTTAACAACACTATCAACAAGGCAGGTCCTACAGGCCCTAGTTTCTACCTTCTTAACAACACTATCAACAAGACAGGTCCTACAGGCCCTAGTTTCTACCTTCTTAACAACACTATCAACAAGACAGGTCCTACAGGCCCTAGTTTCTACCTTCTTAACAACACTATCAACAAGACAGGTCCTACAGGCCCTAGTTTCTACCTTCTTAACAACACTATCAACAAGGCAGGTCCTACAGGACCTAGTTTCTACCTTCTTAACAACACTGTCCACAAGGCAGGTCCTAGTTTCTACCTTCTTAACAACACTATCAACAAGGCAGGTCCTAGTTTCTACCTTCTTAACAACACTATCAACAAGGCAGGTCCTAGTTTCTACCTTCTTAACAACACTATCAACAAGGCAGGTCCTACAGGCCCTAGTTTCTACCTTCTTAACAACACTATCAACAAGACAGGTCCTACAGGCCCTAGTTTCTACCTTCTTAACAACACTATCAACAAGACAGGTCCTACAGGCCCTAGTTTCTACCTTCTTAACAACACTATCAACAAGGCAGGTCCTAGTTTCTACCTTCTTAACAACACTATCAACAAGGCAGGTCCTACAGGCCCTAGTTTCTACCTTCTTAACAACACTATCAACAAGACAGGTCCTACAGGCCCTAGTGTCTACCTTCTTAACAACACTATCAACAAGACAGGTCCTACAGGCCCTAGTTTCTACCTTCTTAACAACACTATCAACAAGGCAGGTCCTAGTTTCTACCTTCTTAACAACACTATCAACAAGGCAGGTCCTACAGGCCCTAGTTTCTACCTTCTTAACAACACTATCAACAAGACAGGTCCTACAGGCCCTAGTTTCTACCTTCTTAACAACACTATCAACAAGACAGGTCCTACAGGCCCTAGTTTCTACCTTCTTAACAACACTATCAACAAGACAGGTCCTACAGGCCCTAGTTTCTACCTTCTTAACAACACTATCAACAAGGCAGGTCCTAGTTTCTACCTTCTTAACAACACTATCAACAAGACAGGTCCTACAGGCCCTAGTTTCTACCTTCTTAACAACACTATCAACAAGACAGGTCCTACAGGCCCTAGTTTCTACCTTCTTAACAACACTATCAACAAGACAGGTCCTACAGGCCCTAGTTTCTACCTTCTTAACAACACTATCAACAAGGCAGGTCCTACAGGCCCTAGTTTCTACCTTCTTAACAACACTATCAACAAGGCAGGTCCTACAGGCCCTAGTTTCTACCTTCTTAACAACACTATCAACAAGACAGGTCCTACAGGCCCTAGTTTCTACCTTCTTAACAACACTATCAACAAGACAGGTCCTACAGGCCCTAGTTTCTACCTTCTTAACAACACTATCAACAAGGCAGGTCCTACAGGCCCTAGTTTCTACCTTCTTAACAACACTATCAACAAGGCAGGTCCTAGTTTCTACCTTCTTAACAACACTATCAACAAGGCAGGTCCTACAGGCCTTAGTTTCTACCTTCTTAACAACACTATCAACAAGGCAGGTCCTAGTTTCTACCTTCTTAACAACACTATCAACAAGGCAGGTCCTACAGGCCCTAGTTTCTACCTTCTTAACAGCACTATCAACAAGGCAGGTCCTACAGGCCCTAGTTTCTACCTTCTTAACAACACTATCAACAAGGCAGGTCCTCGTTTCTACCTTCTTAACAACACCATCAACAAGGCAGGTCCTACAGGCCCTAGTTTCTACCTTCTTAACAACACTATCAACAAGGCAGGTCCTCGTTTCTACCTTCTTAACAACACTATCAACAAGGCAGGTCCTACAGGCTTTAGTTTCTACCTTCTTAACAACACTATCAACAAGGCAGGTCCTAGTTTCTACTTTCTTAACAGCACTATCAACAAGGCAGGTCCTACAGGCCCTAGTTTCTACCTTCTTAACAGCACTATCAACAAGGCAGGTCCTACAGGCCCTAGTTTCTACCTTCTTAACAACACTATCAACAAGGCAGGTCCTACAGGTCCTAGTTTCTACCTTCTTAACAACACTATCAACAAGGCAGGTCCTAGTTTCTACCTTCTTAACAACACTATCAACAAGGCAGGTCCTACAGGACCTAGTTTCTACCTTCTTAACAGCACTATCAACAAGGCAGGTCCTACAGGTCCTAGTGTCTACCTTCTTAACAACACTATCAACAAGGCAGGTCCTACAGGTCCTAGTTTCTACCTTCTTAACAACACTGTCAACAAGGCAGGTCCTAGTTTCTACCTTCTTAACAACACCATCAACAAGGCAGGTCCTACAGGCCCTAGTTTCTACCTTCTTAACAACACTATCAACAAGGCAGGTCCTCGTTTCTACCTTCTTAACAACACTATCAACAAGGCAGGTCCTACAGGCTTTAGTTTCTACCTTCTTAACAACACTATCAACAAGGCAGGTCCTAGTTTCTACTTTCTTAACAGCACTATCAACAAGGCAGGTCCTACAGGCCCTAGTTTCTACCTTCTTAACAGCACTATCAACAAGGCAGGTCCTACAGGCCCTAGTTTCTACCTTCTTAACAACACTATCAACAAGGCAGGTCCTACAGGTCCTAGTTTCTACCTTCTTAACAACACTATCAACAAGGCAGGTCCTAGTTTCTACCTTCTTAACAACACTATCAACAAGGCAGGTCCTACAGGCCCTAGTTTCTACCTTCTTAACAGCACTATCAACAAGGCAGGTCCTACAGGTCCTAGTTTCTACCTTCTTAACAACACTATCAACAAGGCAGGTCCTAGTTTCTACCTTCTTAACAGCACTATCAACAAGGCAGGTCCTACAGGTCCTAGTTTCTACCTTCTTAACAACACTGTCAACAAGGCAGGTCCTAGTTTCTACCTTCTTAACAGCACTATCAACAAGGCAGGTCCTACAGGCCCTAGTTTCTACCTTCTTACCAACACTATCAACAAGGCAGGTCCTCGTTTCTACCTTCTTAACAACACCATCAACAAGGCAGGTGCTACAGGCCCTAGTTTTGTCATACCTAGACATTTGCTCAGTCGGGTGCCACAAAGAGGGACTCCAAGGGCCAATTGGCTCAGAACAGGGCAGCACGGCTGGCCCTTGGATGAACACAGAGAGCTGATATTAATACTATACATGTCAATCTCTCCTGGCTCAAAGTGGAGGAGAGATTGACTTCATCACTACTTGTTATTCATGAGAGGTATTGTCATGTTGAAAGCACCGAGCTGTCTGTCTGATATGCCGAGTCCCCTAAGAGCTGAAAGCTTTGCTGGCCTTTCTGGTTAATATAGGCGCCCTGGTGTTAATGTAGGCGCCCTGGGGTTAATGTAGGCACCCTGGTGTTAATGTGGGCACCCTGGTGTTAATGTAGGCGCCCTGGTGTTAATGTAGGCACCCTGGTGTTAATGTAGGCGCCCTGGTGTTAATGTGGGCACCCTGGTGTTAATGTAGGCACCCTGGTGTTAATGTAGGCACCCTGGTGTTAATGTGGGCACCCTGGTGTTAATGTAGGCACCCTGGTGTTAATGTGGGCACCCTGGTGTTAATGTAGGCACCCTGGTGTTAATGTAGGCACCCTGGTGTTAATGTAGGCACCCTGGTGTTAATGTAGGCACCCTGGTGTTAATGTAGGCACCCTGGTGTTAATGTAGGCACCAGCCGGCTGGTTGGTTGACTGTACACTCCACTCTCCCAGCCAGCTGATTGGTTGGTTGACTGTACACCCCACTCTCCCAGCCAGCTGATTGGTTGGTTGACTGTACACCCCACTCTCCCAGCCAGCTGATTGGTTGACTGTACACTCCACTCTCCACTTGCCTCGAAGTGAGCAAAGAAGTAGTTTAGCTCATCTGGTAGGCTCGTGTCACTGGGCAGCTCTCGGCTGTGCTTCTCTTTGTAGTCTGTAATAGTTTGAAAGCCCTGCCACATCCGACGAGCGTCGGAGCCGGTGTAGTACGATTAAAACCTACCTAACAGAACACAGAGGGTGTTCTTTAATGGAAGTCTCTCCAATAAAATCCAGGTAGAATCAGGAATTCCCCAGTGCAGATGTCTAGGCTGCTTACTTTTTTCAATCTTTACTAATGACGACATGTCAGTTATAGTGTGTGCATTTATGCGGATGACTCAACACTATACACAAAATAAATTAGTCCTAAATATTTCAAAAACTAAAAGCATTGTATTTGGGACAAATCATTCACTAAACCCTAAACTGTCATGGTCAAAACATGTTGATACAAGATGGTGAGAAGTCTGTCCATATTAAAGCTCTGCTTTGCCTTCTTAACAATACTGTCAACCAGGCAGGTCCTACAGGCCCTTGTTTTTGTCGCACCTGGACTACTGTTCAGTCGTGTGGTCAGGTGCCACAAAAAAGGAATTTCAATTGGCTCAGAACAGAACAGAGCAGCACGGCTCTTAAATGTAGACAGAGAGCTAACATTAATAATATGCATGTCAATCTCTCCTGCCTCAAAGTGGAGGAGAGATTGACTTCATCACTACTTGTATTTATGAGAGTTGACATGTTGAATGTACCGAGCTGTCTGTTTAAACTACTGGCACACAGCTCAGAGACACCAATTCATACCCTACAAGACATGCCACCAGTGGTCTCCTCACAATCCCTAAGTCCAGAACAGACTATGGGAGGCACACAGTACTACATAGAGCCATGACTACATGGAACTCTATTCCATATCAAGTAACTCATGGAAGCAGTAACATTTGATTTAAGCAAACAGCTAAAAAGAATACACCTTCTGGAACAGCGGGGCTGTTAAGAGACACAAACATAAACACACCATAACATACGCACTATATACACAAATACACATGGATTTTGTGTTATAGATAAGTGGTAGATTTGAAGCCTGAGGGCTTAACACTTAATGTGTTGTGAAATCTGTTTATAAATGTATTGTAATGTTGTTTTTAAATATATTAACTCCCTTAATTTAGCTGGACCCCAGGAAGAGTAGCTGCTGCCTTGGCAGGAACTAATGGGGATCCATAATAAACCCCAGGAAGAGTAGCTGCTGCCTTGACAGGAACTGATGGGGATCCATAATAAACCCCAGGAAGAGTAGCTGCTGCCTTGGCAGGAACTAATGGGGATCCATAATAAACCCCAGGAAGAGTAGCTGCTGCCTTGACAGGAACTAATGGGGATCCATAATAAACCCCAGGAAGAGTAGCTGCTGCCTTGGCAGGAACTGATGGGGATCCATAATAAACCCCAGGAAGAGTAGCTGCTGCCTTGGCAGGAACTGATGGGGATTCATAATAAACCCCAGGAAGAGTAGCTGCTGCCTTGGCAGGAACTAATGGGGATCCATAATGAACCCCAGGAAGAGTAGCTGCTGCCTTGGCAGGAACTGATGGGGATCCATAAATACAAATTGTCCCCTTTATTCGTAGAAAGTCCCATTTATATAATAAAGTCCAAAAATAGACCCTTCCTGGATCACCCCTTTAAATTTGCTTTTAAAGGGGCGTTCTACAGATTTGACGGGTCAAAGTTCATAAGGTCAGGAAGTCTGATCCTGTATTATTGACTAATTGATTCATATTTCCTGTGGTTTTATTTCCTCTGGTTTTATTGGCTGTGGTTTTTATTGGCTGTGGTTATATTGGCTGTGGTTTTATTGGCTGTGGTTTTATTGGCTGTGGTTTTATTGGCTGTGGTTTTATTGGCTGTGGTTTTATTGGCTGTGGTTTTATTGGCTGTGGTTTTATTGGCTGTGGTTTTATTGGATGTGGTTTTATTTTCTGTGGTTTTATTGGCTGTGGTTTTATTGGCTGTGGTTTTATTGGCTGTGGTTTTTATTGGCTGTGGTTTTATTTCCTCTGGTTTTATTGGCTGTGGTTTTTATTGGCTGTGGTTTTTATTGGCTGTGGTTTTATTTCCTCTGGTTTTATTGGCTGTGGTTTTATTGGCTGTGGTTTTATTGGCTGTGGTTTTTATAGGCTGTGGTTTTATTGGCTGTGGTTTTATTGGCTGTGGTTTTATTTCCTCTGGTTTTATTGGCTGTGGTTTTTATTGGCTGTGGTTTACCTGATATTCAGTAAAGCTGATAATAAAATAATACCATTAATAATATTGGTGACCTAAAGTCGTCTGGATCACTGCTGAAGGTTTCAACAACTTTAATAACTTATTGTCAGACTGACATCTACTTTACTCCTGTGAAAAATGAAGACAAAATCTGACTATTGTTCTTCACTTGACCATCTTATTGTTAGAAGACAATTGTCAAAAAAAGGTTTGTAAAAGCATTTAAACATTCACTACATTGACTGTCTGACTTTGTCGTTCACACAGGAGAGAGACGTGACTGTCGTGGATGCTCTGGGGAGCCTCAACAACATCATGATGCTGACGAGGCTGAGAAGAGTCTCTCCAGATCAGAACACCTCAAGAAACTCCAGCGGAGATCCACAGGGAAGAAACCTCACCACTGCTCTGACTGTGGGAAGAGTTTCACCTCTTCAACAGAACTTAAAATACACCACAGAATCCATACAGGAGAGAAACCTTATAGCTGCACTGACTGTTTGAAGAGATTTTCTCAACTAGGGAACCTGACAAAACACCAGTTGACACACACAGGAGAGAAGCATCACCACTGCTCTGACTGTGAGAGGGCCTTTTCAACATCACAGCGTTTAAAGCTGCACCAGCGAACGCACACTGGAGAGAAGCCTTACCACTGCTCAGACTGTGGGAAAAGCTTAACCTCCTCAAGTGAACTGATTATACACCAGAGAACACATACAGGAGAGAGGCCTTATGGCTGTGATCAATGCGGGAAGCGATTCACTCAGTCATCAAACCTGACTGTACACAAGAGAATACACACTGGAGAGAAGCCTTATCGCTGCACCAACTGTGGAATGAGCTTTACTACCTCAAGCTATCTGATAACACACCGGAGAACACATACAGGAGAGAAACCTTATAGCTGTGATCAATGTGGGAAGAGTTTTACTCAGCCAAGTCACCTGATTGTACACCAGAGAATACACACGGGAGAAAAACCGTACCACTGCTCTGACTGTGGGAAGGGTTTTGTTAGATCATCACATTTAAAATCTCACCAGAGAACACACACAGGAGAGAAGCCTCACCACTGCTCTGAATGTGGGAAGCGTTTTGCTTTATTAGACATACTGATAGTACATCAGAGAACCCACACTGGTGAAAAGCCTTACCACTGCCCAGACTGTGGGAAGAGATGTACTACCTCAAGTAACCTGATATCACACAAGAGAACCCACACTGGAGAGAAACCTTACCACTGCTCTGACTGCGGGACGAGTTGTTCTACCTCAAGCAACCTGGCAGTACACCAGAGAACACACACAGGAGAGAAGCCTTATGGCTGTGATCAGTGTGACAAGAGATACTCTCATTCAAGTTCTCTGATTAAACATCAGAAAATACACTCAGGAGATCCACAGAGTGTAGAATGATCTCCAACACCAGACCTGGGTAGTAGAACACAGAGTGTGGAATGATCTCCAACACCAGACCTGGATAGTAGAACACAGAGTGTAGAATGACCTCCAACACCAGACCTGGGTAGTAGAACACAGAGTGTAGAATGATCTCCAACACCAGACCTGGATAGTAGAACACAGAGTGTAGAATGAGCTCCAACACCAGACCTGGGTAGTAGAACACAGAGTGTAGAATGAGCTCCAACAGCAGTCCTGGGTAGTAGAACACAGAGTGTAGAATGACCTCCAACACCAGACCTGGGTAGTAGAACACAGAGTGTGGAATGATCTCCAACACCAGACCTGGGTAGTAGAACACAGAGTGTAGAATGATCTCCAACACCAGACCTGGGTAGTAGAACACAGAGTGTAGAATGATCTCCAACACCAGACCTGGGTAGGAGAGGCCACTCTGTGTTCTATCTTGTAAAAAAACATATTTAGGAAGCTGTGGAAATTCATTTATTAATGTTAATATTTTAATATGAATTAAAACACGTTTATTCTCTTATACACCTTAATACTTAATATTTTCAAATTATATTATGTGAGTTTATAACATAAAAATAATAAAAAATATAAAAATGTTTAAAGTATAGTTTTTTTTGTTGAAAAGTACTAATGTTACTTTACCTAACAAGCAAAATACTTAAATACATGTCATTATGTTAAATACATGTAATTTTGTTAAATACATGTAATTTTGTTAAATACATGTAATTTTGTTAAATACATGTAATTTTGTCCTTGGAAACATTTAACTGAACTACTGGTGAATACCATTCATTCCTCTGGGTGACGTATCCAGGAGTTTTATATATAAACATTTAACTGAACTACTGGTGAATACCATTCATTCCTCTGGGTGACGTATCCAGGAGTTTAATATATAAACATTTAACTGAACTACTGGTGAATACCATTCATTCCTCTGGGTGACGTATCCAGGAGTTTAATATATAAACATTTAACTGAACTACTGGTGAATACCATTCATTCCTCTGGGTGACGTATCCAGGAGTTTAATATATAAACATTTAACTGAACGACTGGTGAATACCATTCATTCCTCTGGGTGACGTCACGGTATCCAGGGGTTTAATATATAAACATTTAACTGAACGACTGGTGAATACCATTCATTCCTCTGGATGACATCACGGTATCCAGGAGTTTAATATATAAACATTTAACTGAACTACTGGTGAATACCATTCATTCCCCTGGATGACATCACGGTATCCAGGGTTTAATATATAAACTGTTGGTCTCACAGTCTCATGGTACAGCGTAAAGTATTCACCCCCCTTGGCATTTTTCCTATTTCGTTGCATTACAACCTGTAATTTAAATGTATTTTTATTTGGATTTCATTTAACGGACATAAACACAAAATAGTCCCAATTGGTGAAGTGAAATGAAAAAATATATTTATTTCAAAAAATTATTTCAAAAAAATACAAAAATTGAATAGTGGTGTGTGCATATGTATTCACCCCTTTGCTATGAAGCCCCTAAATAAGATCTGGTGCAACCAGTTACCTTCAGAAGTCACATAATTAGTTAAATTATACACAGGTAGACTTTATTTAAGTGTCACATGATCTCAGTGTATGACCTCACATGACCTGTTCTGAAAGGCCCCAGAGTCTGCAACACCACCAAGCAAGCGACACCATGAAGACAAAGGAGCTCTCCCAACAGGTCAGGGACAAAGTTGTGGAGAAGTACAGATCAGGGTTGGGTTATAAAAAAATATCAGAAACTTTGAACATCCCATTATTATTATTATTAAAAAATGTAAAGAATATGGAACCACAACAAACCTGCCAAGAGAGGGCCGCCCACCAAAACTCGCGGACCAGGCAAGGAGGGCATTAATCAGAGAGGCAACAAAGAGACCAAAGATAACCCTGAAGGAGCTACAAAGCTCCACAGCGGAGATTGGAGT
The DNA here is from genome assembly GCF_057628025.1 of Oncorhynchus mykiss. Taxonomy (NCBI): domain Eukaryota; kingdom Metazoa; phylum Chordata; class Actinopteri; order Salmoniformes; family Salmonidae; genus Oncorhynchus; species Oncorhynchus mykiss. Next base: position 2,159,197 of record NC_143034.1, on the reverse strand, counting down.
ATCTGTCCGTAGGACCACTTTAAGCCGTACAATCCCCAGAGCTGGGCTTTATGGAAGAGTGTCCAGAAAAAAGCAATTTCTTAAAAAAAAAAGTAAGCAATCATGTTTGGTGTTTGCCAAAGGGCATGTGGGAAACTCCCAAAACATATGGAAGAAGGTACTCTGGTCAGATGAGACTGAAATTGGGCTTTTTGGCCATCAATCAAAACGCTATGTCTGGCGCAAACCCAACACCTCTCATCACCCCAAGAACAACATCCCAGTGAAGCATGGTGGAGGCAGCATCATGCTGTGGGGATATTTTTCATCGGCAGGGACTGGGAAACTGGTCAGAATTGAAGGAATGATGGATGGCGCTAAATACAGGGTAATTCTTGAGGGAAAACCTGTTTCAATCTTCCGGAGATTTGAGACCGGACGGAGGTTCACCTTCCAGCAGGACAATGACCCTAGGCATACTGCTAAAGCAACACTTGAGTGGTTTAAGGGGAAACATTTAAATGTATTGGAATGGCCTAGTCAAAGCCCAGACCTCAATCCAATTGAGAATCTGTGGTATTACCTAAAGAAGGTGGCTCTACAAAGTATTGACTTTTGGGGGGTGAATAGTTATGCACGCTCAAGTCTTCAGTTGTTTTGCCTTATTTCTTGTTTGTTTCACAATAAAAAATATTTAGAATCTTCAAAGTGGTAGGCATGTTGTGTTAATCAAGTGATACAATCCCCCCCCAAAATCAATTTTAATTCCAGGTTGGAAGGCAACAAAATAGGAAAAATGCCAAGGGGAGTGAATACTTTCGCAAGCCACTGTAGCTTGCATCTTATTTCATGATCAACTGAATAATGTTGAATGTTTCTATCAATGTTTATTTTGTTTTTCATCAATAAACTGATTGATTTATAGATTCATGATTTTTTTCGGGGGGGGGGGGGGGGTGAAATCGACCTCACGTCTTGTTGGGGGAGGGGGGGGGAATATATGCAATGGTGTTTTTATCAGGTCTCATTGGTTGACCTTTTCTGTCTCTGTTCACTGGTAAAACACTTTTTTCCACTTTTAGAGAGAGGGTGGACCTACTCGCTGTGAGTCATTGCTCTGGATAAGAGCATCTGCAGGAAGAGGTTAGATTGAGGACTATGTGGTAAATGGGGAGGGGAGATGAGAAACAGAAAGAGGTTAGATTGAGGACTAGATGGTAAATGGGGGAGATGAGAAACAGGAAGAGGTTAGATTGAGGCCTATATGGCAAATGGGGGAGGGGAGATGAGAAACAGAAAGAGGTTAGATTGAGGACTATATGGCAAATGGGGGAGGGGAGATGAGAAACAGGAAGAGGTTAGATTGAGGACTATATAGTAAATGGGGGAGGGGAGGTGAGACACAGGAAGAGGTTAGATTGAGGCCTATATGGTAAATGGGGGAGGGGAGAAACAGGAAGAGGTTAGATTGAGGCCTAGATGGTAAATGGGGGAGGGGAGATGAGAAACAGGAAGAGGTTAGATTGAGGCCTATATGGTAAATGGGGGAGGGGAGATGAGAAACAGGAAGAGGTTAGATTGAGGCCTATATGGTAAATGGGGGAGGGGAGAAACAGGAAGAGGTTAGATTGAGGCCTATATGGTAAATGGGGGAGGGGAGATGAGAAACAGGAAGGGGTTAGATTGAGGCCTAGATGGTAAATGGGGGAGATGAGAAACAGGAAGAGGTTAGATTGAGGACTAGATGGTAAATGGGGGAGGGGAGATGAGAAACAGGAAGAGGTTAGATTGAGGCCTATATGGTAAATGGGGGAGGGGAGATGAGAAACAGGAAGGGGTTAGATTGAGGCCTAGATGGTAAATGGGGGAGATGAGAAACAGGAAGAGGTTAGATTGAGGACTAGATGGTAAATGGGGGAGGGGAGATGAGAAACAGGAAGAGGTTAGATTGAGGCCTATATGGTAAATGGGGAGGGGAGATGAGAAACAGGAACGGGTTAGATTGAGGCCTATATGGTAAATGGGGGAGGGGAGATGAGAAACAGGAAGAGGTTAGATTGAGGCCTAGATGGTAAATGGGGGAGGGGAGATGAGAAACAGGAAGAGGTTAGATTGAGGCCTATATGGTAAATGGGGGAGGGGAGATGAGAAACAGGAAGAGGTTAGATTGAGGACTATATGGTAAATGGGGGAGGGGAGAAACAGGAAGAGGTTAGATTGAGGACTATATGGTAAATGGGGGAGATGAGAAACAGAAAGAGGTTAGATTGAGGACTATATGGTAAATGGGGGAGGGGAGATGAGAAACAGGAAGAGGTTAGATTGAGGCCTATATGGTAAATGGGGGAGATGAGAAACAGGAAGAGGTTAGATTGAGTCCTAGATGGTAAATGGGGGAGGGGAGATGAGAAACAGGAAGAGGTTAGATTGAGGCCTATACGGTAAATGGGGGAGGGGAGAAACAGGAAGAGGTTAGATTGAGTCCTAGATGGTAAATGGGGGAGGGGAGATGAGAAACAGGAAGAGGTTAGATTGAGGCCTAGATGGTAAATGGGGGAGGGGAGATAAGAAACAGGAAGAGGTTAGATTGATGTGAATGATTACCATGAAGTTGAAGCATTTTATCAATGTCCCTTTCAGGCAAAAAAAATTAAAGGAGGGTGGATGGTCAGGGTGGGTGGTCAGGGGGGTCAGGGTGGGTGGTCAGGGTCAGGGTGGATGGTCAGGGTGGAGGGTCAGGGTGGATGGTCAGGGTGGTTGTTAGGGTGGTTGGTTAGGGTCAGGGTGGATGGTCAGGGTGGTTGGTTAGGGTGGTTGGTTAGGGTCAGGGTGGATGATTAGGGTGGACGGTCAGGGTGGTTGGTCAGGGTGGTTGGTCAGGGTGGTTGGTTAGGGTCAGGGTGGATGGTCAGGGTGGTTGGTTAGGGTCAGGGTGGATGGTCAGGGTGGTTGGTTAGGGTCAGGGTGGTTGGTCAGGGTGGATGGTCAGGGTGGTTGGTCAGGGTGGTTGGTCAGGGTGGATGGTCAGGGTGGATGGTCAGGGTCAGGGTGGCTGGTCAGGGTTGATGGTCAGGGTGGTTGGTCACGGTGGTTGGTCAGGGTCAGAGTGGTTGGTCAGGGTGGTTTGTCAGGGTGGATGGTCAGGGTGGTTTGTCAGGGTAGATGGTCAGGGTGGATGGTCAGGGTGGATGGTCAGGGTGGTTGGTCAGGGTGGATGGTCAGGGTCAGAGTGGTTGGTCAGGGTGGTTGGTCAGGGTGGATGGTCAGGGTGGTTGGTCAGGGTGGATGGTCAAGGTGGATGGTCAGGGTGGTTGGTCAAGGTCAGGGTGGTTGGTCAGAGTGGTTGTTCAGGGTGGTTGGTCAGGGTGGATGGTCAGGGTAGTTGGTCAGGGTGGATGGTCAGGGTGGTTGGTCAGGGTAGATGGTCAGGGTGGATGGTCAGGGTGGATGGTCAGGATGGTTGGTCAGGGTGGATGTCAGGGTGGTTGGTCAGGGTGGTTGGTCAGGGTCAGGGTGGATGGTCAGGGTGGATGTCAGGGTGGTTGGTCAGGGTGGTTGGTCAGGGTCAGGGTGGATGGTCAGGGTGGATGGTCAGGGTGGTTGGTCAGGGTGGATGGTCAGGGTGGTTGGTCAGGGTGGATGGTCAGAGTGGATGGTCAGGGTGGATGGTCATGGTCATGGTGAATGGTCAGGGTGGTTGGTCAGGGTGGATGGTTAGGGTGGATGGTCAGGGTCAGGGTTGATGGTCAGGGTGGATGGTCAGGGTGGTTGGTCAGGGTGGATGGTCAGAGTGGTCAGGGTCAGGGTGGATGGTCAGGTTGGTTGGTCAGGGTGGATGATCAGGGTGGATGGTCAGGGTGGATGGTCAGGGTGGATGGTCTGGGTGGATGGTCAGGGTTGATGGTCAGGGTGGATGGTCAGGGTGGATGGTCAGGGTCAGGGTGGATGGTCTGGGTGGATGGTCAGGGTGGATGGTCAGGGTGGATGGTCAGGGTGGATGGTCAGGGTTGATGGTCAGGGTGGATGGTCAGGGTGGTTGGTCAGGGTGGATGGTCAGGGTGGATGGTCAGGGTGGATGGTCAGGGTGGATGGTCAGGGTCAGGGTGGTTGGTCAGGGTGGATGGTCTGGGTGGATGGTCAGGGTTGATGGTCAGGGTGGATGGTCAGGGTCAGGGTGGATGGTCTGGGTGGATGGTCAGGGTGGATGGTCAGGGTGGATGGTCAGGGTGGATGGTCAGGGTTGATGGTCAGGGTGGATGGTCTGGGTTGATGGTCACGGTGGACAGACAAAATGAGAAAAAAAATCAAGAAAATCACATTGTAGGATTTTTAATGAATTTATTTGCAAATGATGGTGGAAAATAGATATTTGGTCACCTACAAACAAGCAAGATTTCTGGCTCTCACAGACCTGTAACTTCTTCTTTAAGAGGCTCCTCTGTCCTCCACTCGTTACATATATTAATGGCACCTGTTTGAACTTGTTATCAGTATAAAAGACACCTGTCCACAACCTCAAACAGTCACACTCCAAACTCCACTATGGCCAAGACCAAAGAGCTTTCAAAGGACACCAGAGCCTTCACGTACAGAGAGAGGTGACTTCACAGAGCCTTCACCTACAGAGAGAGGTGACTTCACAGAGCCTTCACCTACAGAGAGAGGTGACATCACAGAGCCTTCACCTACAGAGAGATTAACCTGGAGAAGAGTCCCCTCAGCCAGCTGGTTCTAGTGCTCTGTTCACAAACACAAACAGACTCCACAGAGCCCTCACCTACAGAGAGATTAACCTGGAGAAGAGTCCTCTACAGAGAGAGGTGACATCACAGAGCCCTCACCTACAGAGAGATTAACCTGGAGAAGAGTCCTCTACAGAGAGAGATGACATCACAGAGCCCTCACCTACAGAGAGATGAACCTGGAGAAGAGTCCTCTACAGAGAGAGGTGACATCACAGAGCCCTCTACAGAGAGAGGTGACATCACAGAGCCCCAGGATAGCAGCACATTTAGACCCAACCAAATTATGAGAAAGCAACAAAGATAACTATTTGACACATTGGAAAGAATTAACCAAAAAAGGAAATGTGGTTATTATTTGTCCCGAAACAGAGAGCACACAATTTAGAAAATGTAAAGAAATGAAGGAAATTCTTGACTATGTGCCCACTGCCCACAAACTGTGGTGGAAACCGAGCTGCACTTCCTAAACCACATTAGAGATACATATTTCCCACAAATCACAGTCCCACAAAGATTTTTTTAATGAATTTTATTAATCAAACATTGATGAACTCCCATATCTATTAGGTGAAATACCACAGTGTGAAATCACAGCAGCAAGATGTATGGCCCGTTGCCATGAGAATAGGGCAACCAGTGGAGAACAAACAATATTGTAAATACCACCTATATGTATATGTGTATTTATCTACCTACTATTCGTACTACAACTATTGGCACATTGCTAAAACACTGGTAATATAACACTTGACATGTCTTTTGTATTTTTTAAACCTTTTTGAGTATAATAATATTTTTGATGTTGATGTTTTTGTGTCTTCTCTATTTTGTTTATTGGAGAGGAGAGGATGAGACAGCAATAGACAGAGAGAGAGAGAAAGTGGTATAGATACAGAGAGGCTGAGAGTGAGTCAGACGGGAAATATATATATATATAAATAGAGAAAGAGAGAGAGAGAGAGAGAGAGAGAGAGAGAGAGAAATTGACGATGACATTAAGCAGATTCTGATTGACTCATATATATATAGAGAGAGAGACATTAGGCAGATTCTGATTGACTCATATATATATATAGAGAGAGACATTAGGCAGATTCTGATTGACTCATATATATATAGAGAGAGAGACATTAAGCAGATTCTGATTGACTCATATAGATATATATATAGAGAGAGAGACATTAGGCAGATTCTGATTGACTCATATATATATATATATATATATATATATATATATATATATATATATAGAGAGAGAGAGACATTAGGCAGATTCTGATTGACTCATATATATATATATATATATATATATATATATAGAGAGAGAGACATTAGGCAGATTCTGATTGACTCATATATATATATATATATAGAGAGAGAGAGACATTAGGCAGATTCTGATTGACTCATATATATATATAGAGAGAGAGAGACATTAGGCAGATTCTGATTGACTCATATATATAGAGAGAGAGACATTAAGCAGATTCTGATTGACTCATATATATATAGGGAGAGAGACATTAAGCAGATTCTGATTGACTCATATATATATAGAGAGAGAGAGACATTAGGCAGATTCTGATTGACTCATATATATAGAGAGAGAGAGACATTAGGCAGATTCTGATTGACTCATATATATATATATATATATAGAGAGAGAGAGACATTAGGCAGATTCTGATTGACTCATATATATATAGAGAGAGAGACATTAAGCAGATTCTGATTGACTCATATATATATATAGAGAGAGACATTAAGCAGATTCTGATTGACTCATATATATATATAGAGAGAGACATTAGGCAGATTCTGATTGACTCATATATATATAGAGAGAGAGACATTAAGCAGATTCTGATTGACTCATATATATATATATAGAGAGAGACATTAGGCAGATTCTGATTGACTCATATATATATATATATATAGAGCAGATTCTCAGCCTAAATGTTTAAAATTATCACTTTGTATTAGCATTAATCAATGCATGGTTCCCTTTATGTACGTTTCATATGGTGTTATAATATTATCATTGAAATATATATACATTTTTTTAAACAAATCGTTAAAAGTGATTCACTTTTTGCCTCTAAATAAAATAAAATGTTTCCCCTCAACTGCGTTACCCAGATGGCTGCTGACTGTGACGTGTTATTTAGTGGACGGAACTCTTCTTTTTCTTTCTTTTTTAACACAACAACAGCTCGTCAGCCATCTCGGAAACCAAAAATAGCTGAAACATTAAAGCTCTCTTTACGCTTTCTGGTATATTAGCCACGGTGTTTGGACACATTTATGTCATCTAGTTAGTTATCCCAATTAATTAAATATTTACGTTGTTGTTTTTGGTCAGCTAGCTGGCTGGTTAAGTTAGCACTAGCATAGCTAGCTAACATCTCCGACCATGAGGTCACTAAGCTACTCTCCTGTTAAAGAAGTGAAAGAGGAGGAGGAAGAGGAGGCTGTTACAGTGAAACAAGAAGAGGAAGACGTTTCAGTGAAAGAAGAGGAAGACGCGTTCAGAGTGAAAGAGGAGGATGAGGATGTTACAGTAAAAGAAGAGGATGAAGAGATGGACATTTCAGTGAAAGAAGAGGAAGAAGCGTTCCGAGTGAAAAAGGAGGAGGATGTTAAGGTGAAGGAGGAAGAGAAAGAGGAGGATACCGTTTTTGTAATGAAGGATGAAGGAGAGATAACTGTCATATTGGAGGAGGAAGAGGAGGAGATTGGGGATCTGATTAACACCAGTAAGTATTGTCCTAACAGTAGCGCACACTATGCATGCCTCATGAGCTTTAGTTCAACTGTCATAACCCATCAGAAACCCCAAATATAAGCCTATTTTACTCTGTAAACTAATTAAATGTAAACCAACACTGTATAGCCTCAACATGGTTAAAGCTATAATGTTGATATCATGGATGGTTTGCATCCATAGGTCTGTCTATGAATTTGAGAGCAGTTACTTAAGTGATAATGCCCACGAAGCTGGTGTTTGTTGTATATTGGCACGAGTGTTGTTCCTCTGGGCCGGCAAACCGTGCCAATATATCCAACAAAACACCGGCTTCAATGGGAATGACCAGTTTTATACAACGGGTTACCAACATATTCAAATAATGATTGACATATTTTCATTAAAAACGTAATTTTGATTAATTTATTCATACTATTTCATCCTTCCACAATTATATAGTCCAGACACAAATCTAGGGTTGCTATAGACGCGACCCAGTCGTTCGTTCTTTTTGTTCTATATCTGTAGACGCGAACCAGTCGTTCGTTCTTTTTGTTCTATATCTATAGACGCGAACCAGTCGTTCGTTCTTTTTGTTCTATATCTATAGACGCGAACCAGTCATTCGTTCTTTTTGTTCTATATCTATAGACGCGACCTAGTCGTTCGTTCTTTTTGTTCTATATCTATAGACGCGACCCAGTCGTTCGTTCTTTTTGTTCTATATCTATAGACGCATCCCAGTCGTTCGTTCTTTTTGTTCTGTATCTGTAGACCCGACCCAGTCGTTCGTTCTTTTTGCTCTATATCTATAGACGCATCCCAGTCGTTCGTTCTTTTTGTTCTGTATCTATATTCTCGCGACTATCCAGTCGTTCGTTCTAAATGTTCCATTGCCATACTGACTGGTAGCGTTCTTATCCCTCGCTTGCTATCTAGCCAACTACGGCTAATTTACAGTCACGTCAAACAGTACAGCCAGGCAGAATAACAGCAAAGTAGCTGCATTTGTTTAAGCTGTTTTCTAGTAACATTTATTTGGATAAATCCATAACAATGAGATCATGAGGCACGATTTCGCCTGGAATAGAAAATACAAATTCAATTTGTCAATTTACATTGAAAAGGGTTATTACGGAAATGTAAATTGAAAAAGGTCAAACGAAACAAAGTGCATTTTGTTTGCAGTCTTTCCAGCTTCAGTTAGCCATAGTTGACCATGCTATATATGATGCCAGGCTGATTCATGATTTCGACTGGATGAGAAACGCTACCTGCCTCTCTCTCTCTCTCGTCCAGACCCCTACACAAACAATGTTGCAAATGTCAGCGAGACAGACAGCAAGGTTTATACAAATCTCCATTGTTGAAAACTAAATGTGAGTCTAAAAGACACGTGAGATAATGTCTAGATGCTTTTTATAGTGGAGATCAAGTGTATAAATTGCCTGGCTGGGCTGATGACACAGTGTATTGGGCAGTCAGACGGAACAGAGTACATTTTCATTTTAATGTTATAGATTTAGCCGGTGGTAACTTGTGGAATAGACACCAGCTGGAATGCGGTTTTAACCAATCAGCATTCAGGATTAGACCCACCTGTTGTATACATTTCTCCACCCCCATTCTTCAGTTTATTAGCAAGTCGCTTTATCGTTTCAGCTGCAGATTCCTATCCAAGATTTAATCGGCAACAAAATGGCCTCTCTGATGCAAGGAATGTCTAGAATATTTTGGTGTCTCATTCCCTATGCTGGTGAAAACACTTATGTCGTGCTCCATGTTGGATTTTATATCTCTAGTAATGAGACAGTTATCCTCCATGTTGGATCTAATATCTCTAGTAATAAGACAGGTATCCTCCATGTTGGATCTAATATCTCTAGTAATGAGACAGTTATCCTCCATGTTGGATCTAATATCTCTAGTAATGAGACCGGTATACTCCATGTTGGATCTAATATCTCTAGTAATGAGACACTTATCCTCCATGTTGGATTTAATATCTTTAGCAATAAGACAGTTATCCTCCATGTTGGATCTAATATCTTTAGCAATAAGACAGTTATCCTCCATGTTGGATCTAATATCTTTAGCAATGAGACAGTTATCCTCCATGTTGGATCTAATATCTCTAGTAATGAGACAGTTATCCTCCATGTTGGATCTAATATCTCTAGTAATGAGACAGTTCTCCTCCATGTTGGATCTAATATCTCTAGTAATGAGACAGGTATCCTCCATGTTGGATCTAATATCTCTAGTAATAAGACAGTTATCCTCCATGTTGGATCTAATATCTTTAGCAATAAGACAGTTATGCTACTGTACGACTGGAGTTTAACAGCGGTGCCTAAAGACTCCATCTTTCATGTTTTTTCTTCAGAGATGCCTTATTAAAACAGGAGACTGAGGTCACAGTAGAAGGTCACGAGTTAACCGTCTGACTCTGTCGTTCACACAGGAGAGACACGTGACCGTCGCGGATCCTCTGGGGAGCCTCAACGACATCATGATGCTGACGAGGCAGAGGAGAGTCTCTCCAGATCAGAACTCCTCAAGAAACACCAGCGGAGACCCAAAACGAAAACTCACTGCTGCTCTGACTGTGGGAAAGGTTACAAATATTCATCAGCTCTTAAAAAACACCAGAGGTTCCACACCGGAGAGAAAGTATACCACTGCTCAGACTGTGGGAGGAGGTTTACTTCCTCAGTCGGAATGCAATTACATCAGAGAACCCACACTGGAGAGAAACCGTACCACTGCTCAGATTGCGGGATGGGTTTTACTACCTCATGTAGACTGATATCACATCAGAGAATCCACACGGGAGAGAAACCATACATCTGCTCTGACTGTGGGATGAGTTTTACAACCTCCGGTGGAATGATATCACACCAGAGAGTACACACTGAGAAGACTTTTGCTGCCCGGACAGCCCTGGCTACTCACAAACGAATCCACACTAGGGAGAAACCGTTTCACTGCTCCGACTGTGGAATGAGCTATATTACCTTCAGCGGCCTGAAAACACACCAGGCTAAACATACCGGAGAGAAACCGTATAGCTGTGATGTATGTGGGGATAGTTTTTCTCTCTCCACAACCCTATCTATTCATAAACGAATACACACAGGTGAGAAACCTTACCACTGCCTTGACTGTGGAATTAGCTTTTCTGCCTCAAGTGGCCTGAGAAGACACCAGAGAAAACATACAGGAGAGAAGCCTTATAGCTGTGATCAGTGTGGGAAGGGTTTTCTTCGATCAGACTCCCTGGCAAAACACAAGGCAAGAGCCACAGAGTGTGGAATGATCTCCAACACCAGACCTGGGTAGTAGAACACAGAGTGTAGAATGATCTCCAATACTAGACCAGGGTAGTAGAACACAGAGTGTAGAATGATCTCCAATACTAGACCAGGGTAGTAGAACACAGAGTGGAATGATCTATGTGTGATACCTTTTGATGTGGTAGTGTGTGTGTTTGTGTTCAACTTGTATTTAAAAATCCTACCACTTTTGATTGATCTAATGTCACATGATCACAATTTTAATGTTGTAAAAATGGTGGAACATTTATAGAACATGTTATAGATGGAGCATCAGGACAATAAATGTGATGTTTTGGTGTAGTTGAGAGACCCTAGAAGTTTTCACATTCCGGATGGTGCTGCATATAAACAGAAAAAATGAGTTTCTAATATCATGTAGCCTCGACTCCAGGTTTCACTGACGTTGCTCTCCAAAAGCCTGAGCAAGTTCATGTTGGAAAAGTAGGTATGAGAGGAGCAGCCTGATTACCTGTGGCTGGTGGCTGATTGGCTGAGAGTATATGCCATTTTTCCAAATCAACCAGAATTTCCATCCCTCTTCAGAAACAGAGTAAGCTAAGAAAACCCATTTCAGTCTTCTGGGACCCTGGCCCTGGGACCCTGACCCTGGGACCCTAACCCTGGGACCCTAATCCCTGACCCTGGGACCCTGACCCTGGAACCCTGACCCTGGGACCCTGACCCTGGGACCCTAACCCTGGGACCCTGACCCTGGGACCCTAACCCTGGGACCCTGGCCCTGGGACCCTGACCCTGGGACCCTGGCCCTGGGACCCTAACCCTGGGACCCTGACCCTGGGACCCTAACCCTGGGACCCTGGCCCTGGGACCCTGGGACCCTGACCCTGGGACCCTGACCCTGGGACCCTGACCCTGGGACCCTGACCCTGGGACCCTAACCCCTGACCCTGACCCTGGGATTGAGTCTTACTTTCCAGTGGGGACAATGACACACATGTTAATACCAAACGCACACCAGAATGTCTTTCCAAGAAGTGTTGTGTGTTCCTGACTGGTCCAGTCTCAGTCCTGATTTATATCTACCTGAAAATCAGAGACATGGTGTTGGATTCTGGGTAAACATTGGAACATTGTTATACGTGTAAGTGAATAAAGGACTGGAAGAGAGACTGGGTTTTTATGTCCGAGGTTAATGGTTCTCTGTAGAAAGACAGATGCTAGCCTAGCTGGGTAAGTTAGCTTGCTAGACTAGCTGGGTAAGTTAGCTTGCTAGCCTAGCTGGGTAAGTTAGCTTGCTAGACTAGCTGGGTAAGTTAGCTTGCTAGACTAGCTGGGTAAGTTAGCTTGCTAGCCTAGCTGGGTAAGTTAGCTTGCTAGACTAGCTGGGTAATGGCTGTGGAATGTGTTTAGTGGACTGGAGGAGATCACAGGATTGCTATAAGGGAAGCGGATGGACATCTGTGGATTAGGTGGAAGAGGGGTTGAGGTCAGGTCAGATCCCCTGAAGGGAGTAATAAGGGTCGAACCATAAGATGTAAGGATTGGAGAGGAGTGTCCCAAGTGGTGTGTATATACTGGTGATGGTGGAAACATGTTGTCTGAATTACAGCTGTAACGACCCTTTGGGGAAGAATTAAACTTGCTTAAGCTTCTCTAGTGTCTGTGAGTTATTTACTCTGAAAAATTAGAACCTAACAGATGGTTTGAATATTCCAGTCCATCAATGATTCCCAATCAAAATTTACTGAGCTTCAGCAATTGTCACAAAATACATTTTGTACTCAACTGCGTTACCCACTCCAGTCAGCAGATGGCGGTCTGGGAATTTAAGGTTATGCTGTTGGTGTGACGTATAATCTAGTGGACGGAACGCTTCTTTCAACAGCAGCAACAGTTCGTCAGACAGCTCGGTAGCTTGCTAGACAAAATAGACGAACCAATATAGCTCTTTAGACCCTTTCGTGTATATTAGCCACTGTGTTTTAAACACACTTCTGTCGTCTAGTTAGTTATCCGATTTAATTTCATATTTACGTTGTTATTGGTCAGCTAGCTGGCTGGTTAAGTTAGCTTTAGCCTAGCTAGCTAACTGTTAGCTAACATCACCGACCATGAGCTCCCTAAACTACTCTCCTCCTGTTGGAGAGGAGGAGGTCTGCTGGACGGAGAAAGAGGGTCGGTGGCTGAACATTGTCGTGAAAGAGGAGGAGGAAGAGGAGGATGTCACAGTAACAAAAGTAGAGGAAGTGGAGGATGTTACAGTAAAACAAGAAGTAGAGTGTGAGGATGTTACAGTGAAAGAAGAGGAAGACGCGTTCAGAGTGAAAGAGGAGGTAGATATTACAGTAAAAGAAGAGGAGGGGGAGATAACTGTCATATTGGAAGAAGAAGAAGAGGTTGGAGAACTGATTAACACCAGTAAGTAACGTCTTAATAACAGAAGCACACACTATGAATGCCTCATGCTCCTGGTACCTACTACAATACCCCGTTTGAAGGCACTTAAATCTTCACCCACCCTCTGAATTGGCACACATACACAATCCATGTCTCAGTTGTCTCGAGGCTTTAAAAAAACGTATTTTAACCTGTCTCTTCCTTTTCCTCTACACTGATTTTGAAGTGGATTTTAACAAGTGACATCAATGAGGGTCAGTCTGTCCTGGTAAGAGACGGTGTTTCCTGATGTTTTGTAAACTCCGTGTATATGAGGCGTTTATCAGTTATATTCTTCAAGAATCAGTTGCTATATATGGATCTTTCTATAACGTCGAGTGCCCGCGAGGATTTCCTGTGGTGGACATCTTGTTACGGCTGTTTAATAAGTCATGAATAATAATGTCCCATTTTGTCATGTCGTTATAATAAGATATAAAGTAGGGATGATATATCAGAATCGGACAATATTATTAACTAAAAATGCCAACATCGGTATCGTTCCAACGTCTAGTTTATTAAAGCCGATGTGCAAAACCGATGTCAAAGCTGACGTGTAACGAAGGTTACATGACGTAATGACGCCACGTAAAATGTACACGGTCAACACAGCATTCGTAATCTAGCCCACAATGTCTGCTGTGTGGATCTAGCGGTCATTTGAAAGAGTAAGAACATTTCAGCGAGACAAATCAAAGGCGAAATACATTCACGCCAAGATAATGGAATTCATTGCCCTTGACAATCAACCGTTCTCTGTCTTGGGGGATGTTGGCTTTCGCCGACTGATCGAGCACCGGTACACACAGATGTAAATTCCCTACCGGAGTTACACAGTATTAGCGTCACTGCTATTAGCTTCACAACATACTATGGAACGCCGTTTGGGTCTTTGCGTGTCAAAAAAGATACGCGTCAAATAACACTATTCGACGTGTTAAATAAGCTTTTAATTTAACACGTCAAATAAGCTTCTATTCCCTCGCCCTTTATTTCATGTTTAAAAATCGGTGTCCGAAAATACAGATTACCGATTTGTTATGAAAACTTGAAATCGGCCCTAATTAATTGGCCATTCCGAATAATCGGTCGATCTCTACTCCAGTATCCCTGCACATTGTTAATATGGTACTGACCCTGTATATAGTCACCTTCCCTGTCTCCTTACCCCTATACATATCTACCTCCATCACTCCAGTATCCCTGTCACCTTCCCCCTATACATATCTACCTCCATCACTCCAGTATCCCTGTCCCCTTCCCCCTATACATATCTACCTCCATCACTCCAGTATCCCTGTCCCCTTCCCCCTATACATATCTACCTCCATCACTCCAGTATCCCTGTCCCCTTCCCTCTATACATATCTACCTCCATCCCTCCAGTATCCTTGTCACCTTAACCCTATACATATCTACCTCCATCACTCCAGTATCCCTGTACATTGTTAATATGGTACTGACCCTGTATATAGTCACCTTCCCCCTATACATATCTACCTCCATCACTCCAGTATCCCTGCACATTGTTAATATGGTACTGACCCTGTATATAGTCACCTTCCCCCTATACATATCTACCTCCATCACTCCAGTATCCCTGCACATTGTTAATATGGTACTGACCCTGTATATAGTCACCTTCCCTGTCTCCTTACCCCTATACATATCTACCTCCATCACTCCAGTATCCCTGTCACCTTCCCCCTATACATATCTACCTCCATCACTCCAGTATCCCTGTACATTGTTAATATGGTACTGACCCTGTATATAGTATGATTAGTGTGTTTTTGTTCTACATTGTTATTGATTACATGATTGATTATTACTTCGTTATTGATTATTACATTGTTATTGATTATTACATTGTTATTGATTATGCATTGATTTGCAACGATGACATAAACATTATATTAAGCAGGACATTCAAATAAGCCTTGCAATTGGGGCGGCAGGTAGCCTCGTGTTTAGAGTGTTGGTCCAGTGACCGAAAGGTTGCTAGATCGAAATCCCCAAGCTGACAAGGTAAAAAATCTGTCGTTCTGCCCCTGAACAAGGCAGTTAACCCACTGTTCCCCGGTAGGCCGTCGTTGTAAATAAGAATTTGTTCTTAACGGACTTGCCTAGTAAAATAAAGGTTAAATAAATCAATAAAATATTATCCAAAAGTAATGTGAAATGCACTTATAAGCAACCTGTAAATGGAGGCTATTTTTGCTGTCAGTCTATGAGAACTCCCCTCAGTTTCCCCCACGGTGGTGAATTAGTGAATAGACACAGAGCTTAATGTGAGTTTCCTTCAGTAGCATCCTGATCTTGCACTGTAATATTCAGAATACATTGTGAATTAATAGATAATGTACTGTGAATTAATAGATAATGTACTGTGAATTGGTAGATAATGCACTGCAAATTAGTAGATAATGCACTGTGAATTAATAGATCATGCACTGCGAATTAGTAGATAATGCACTGCGAATTAGATCATGCACTGCGAATGAGTAGATAATGCACTGCGAATGAGTAGATAATGCACTGTGAAAATGCAGATATAAACTCATCAATAAAACAAGCGTCCTCACTGTCAACTGCGTATATTTTCAGAAAACAACAAAATAAATTAATATTTTTATGAACATAACAAGATTCAACAACTGAGACATAAACTGAACAGTTTCCACAGACATGTGACTAACAGAAATTTAATAATGTGTCCCTGAACAAAGGGGGGGGGGGGGTCAAAATCAAAAGTAGCAGTCAGTGTGGCCACCAGCTGCATTAAGTACTGCAGTGCATCTCCTCCTCATGGACTCCCCCTAGCCCTCACCCTCCGATCCAAAAGGTCCCAGGCGTGCTCAATGGGATTGCGATCCGGGCTCTTCGCTGGCCATGGCAGAACACTGACATTCCTGTCTTGCAGGAAATCACTCACAGAACGAGCATTATGGGTGGCGGCATTGTAATGCTGGAGGGTCATGTCAGGATGAGCCTGCAGGAAGGGTACCACATGAGGGAGGAGGATGTCTTCCCTGTAACGCACAGCGTTGAGATTGCCTGCAATGACAACAAGCTCAGTCCAATAATGCTGTGACACACCGCCCCAGACCATGACGGACCCTCTACCTCCAAATTGATCTTGCTCCAGAGTACAGGCCTCGGTGTAATGCTCATTCCTTCGACAATAAACGCGACTCGTCACTGGCAAAAAGTGGGTGGGTTTGTGCCCATAGGCGACGTCGTTGCCGGTGATGTCTGGTGAGGACCTGCCTTACAACAGGCTTACAAGACCTCAGTCCAGCCTCTCTCAGACTATTACGGACAGTCTGAGCACTGATGGAGGGATTGTGCGTTCCTTGTGTAACTCGGGCAGTTGTTGTTGCCATCCTGTACCTGTCCCGCAGGTGTGATGTTCGGATGTACCGATCCTGTGCAGGTGTTGTTACACGTGGTCTGCCACTGCGAGGACGATCAGCTGCCCGTCCTGTCTCCCTGTAGCGCTGTCTTAGGCGTCTCACAGTACGGACATTGCAATTTATTGCCCTGGCCACATCTGCAGTCCTCATGACACCTTGCAGCATGCCTAAGGCACAATCATGCAGATGAGCAGGGACCCTGGGCATCTTTCTTTTGTTGTTTTTTAGAGTCAGTAGAATGGCCTCTTTAGTGTCCTAAGTTTTCATAACTGTGACCTTACTTGCCTGCTGTCTGTAAGCTGAAGCTGTTAGTGTCTTAATTAATGACCGTTCCACAGGTGCATGTTCATTAATTGTTTATGGTTCGTTGAACAAGCATGGGGAAACGGTGTTTAAACCCTTTACAATGAAGATCTGTGAAGTTATTTGGATTTTTACTTATTATCTTTAAAAAAAAGGGACATTTAATTTTTTTGCTGCGTTTACTACATCCGTAACTAGTGGTTTCCTCATTAGCAGGGAGGAGTTTCTACAACCGTTATCATCATTAGCAGGGAGGAGTTTCTACAACCGAATTGTACATCGTGCCGCAATTTTAGCTTAACACAGAAAGGAGCCTACATTGGTGACCAAAAGTAATCTGGTACACTGCTTAGGATTTCAACAACTTTAATAACTTTATTTCTCAATGTCTAGTTACCACTAACTACAATCATCAACTTTACTACTAAGTGGTATTTTTTTTCTAACAAAATATATTAATGCTCGACTCATATTAAGACAATTGTCAAATAAGTTTGTAAAAGCATTTAAACATTATTTTCAGACGTCAGTTGTTGTACAACTTCCTGCTCTGGGCATAAACTTTTACCTCAAATAAACAGTGGATTTCTGCTGTTGTGGGCCTTTAACCATCTGTCTGACTTTGTTGTTCACAAAGGAGAGAGACAAGACTATCGTGGATCCTCTGGGGAGCCTCAACAACATCATGATCCTGAGGAGGCAGAGAAGAGTCTCTCCAGAGCAGAAAACCTCAAGAAACCCCAGCAGAGACCCATAGGGAAGAAATATCACCACTGCCCGGACTGTGGGAAGAGTTACTCAAGATCAGATTCACTAAAAGTACACCTGAGAATTCACACAGGAGAGAAACCTCACTGCTGCTCTGACTGCGGGAAGAGATTTACCTCTTCAGCAGACCTTAAAAGACATGAGAGAATCCATACAGGAGAAAAACCTTATAGCTGTAATCAATGTGGGAAGAGTTTCACAACATCTAGCCAGCTGACTATACACCAGAGAACACACACAGGAGAGAAGCCTTACCACTGCTCTGACTGTGGAAAGCGTTTTCTTAAGTCAGGACATTTAAAATCACACCAGAGAACACACACAGTAGAGAAACCTTATAGCTGTGATCAATGTGGGAAGAGTTTTACTCACTCAAGCTGCCTGATAGTACACCAGAGAACACACACAGGAGAGAAACCTTATAGCTGTGATCAGTGTGAGAAGAGTTTTGTTACTTCTAGCCGTCTGACTATACACCGGAGAACACACACAGGAGAGAAACCTTATGGCTGTGATCAATGTGGGAAGAGTTTTGTTACATCTAGCAGTTTGATTATACACCAGCGGACACACAGGAGAGAAATCAATGTGGCAAGAGATACTCTGGTAAAAAATCTCTGATTAACTATCAGAAAATACAGCCTCCCGAGTGGCGCAGTGGTCTAAGGCATCGTAGTGCTAGCTGTGCCACTAGAGATCCTGGTTCGAGGCTCTGGGCTGGTGGAATAGTTTCCCAGTGTGGAAAGAGGGTTCAGTCAGTTAGGGAACCTAATTGTGGAAAGACATTTTCTAGGACACAGGACCTAGACAATATAGATGCTGTGTTCTGACAAGTTTTTGACTGAGAATGTTGTTGATGCCTGAAAACACATGAGGGAACACACAGTAGAAAAACCTGTCCAATGTTCCACCATGATAATGTTGTTGATGTGAAATCATGTTTGTATGAAAATCTTACTAAAACAAAAATAGGCCTAGTTGAGTTTTTTCCTCTCGAGACATGCTCATGTCTGAAATCAGATTTAACATTTAAAAAATGTGTATTTTGATTATGGATTTGATTGAATACAAGTATGAACCCTTTAGATGTTAATGATATGATTTGGAAAGTTGTAGATTTTATTAAATAGATTTAATAAAATGTGTATTTCTTGATACACCCCCAGAGGGCCACGTCGTGACAGTACTAGTCACGATATACACCCCCAGAGGGCCACGTCATGACAGTACTAGTCACGATATATACCCCAAAGGGCCACGTCGTGACAGTGTACTAGTCACGATATACACCCCAAAGGGCCACGTCGTGACAGTGTACTAGTCACGATATACACCCCCAAAGGGCCACGTCGTGACAGTGAACTAGTCACGATATACACCCCAAAGGGCCACGTCGTGACAGTGTACTAGTCACGATATACACCCCAGAGGGCCACGTCGTGACAGTACTAGTCACGATATACACCCCCAGAGGGCCACGTCGTGACAGTACTAGTCACGATATACACCCCCAGAGGGCCACGTCGTGACAGTACTAGTCACGATATACACCCCCAGAGGGCCACGTCGTGACAGTACTAGTCACGATATACACCCCAAAGGGCCATGTCGTGACAGTGTACTAGTCACGATATACACCCCAAAGGGTCACGTCGTGACAGTGTACTAGTCACGATATACACCCCCAGAGGGCCACGTCGTGACAGTGTACTAGTCACGATATACACCCCAAAGGGCCACGTCGTGACAGTGTACTAGTCACGATATACACCCCAAAGGGCCACGTCGTGACAGTGTACTAGTCACGATAAACACCCCAAAGGGCCACGTCGTGACAGTGTACTTGTCTTCAAACTAAAGGTGTATGAAAATGTCATGACGACGTTCTGATAACATTGATAAGAGTTGTTGACATGAAGAACATATTAATAACGTTGATAAGAGTTGTTGACATGAAGAACATGTTAATAACGTTGATGAGAGTTGTTGACATGAAGAACATATTAATAACGTTGATGAGAGTTGTTGACATGAAGAACATATTAATAACGTTGATGAGAGTTGTTGACATGAAGAACATATTAATAACGTTGATGAGAGTTGTTGACATGAAGAACATATTAATAACGTTGATGAGAGTTGTTGACATGAAGAACATGTTAATAACGTTGATGAGAGTTGTTGACATGAAGAACATGTTAATAACGTTGATGAGAGTTGTTGACATGAAGAACATGTTAATAACGTTGATGAGAGTTGTTGACATGAAGAACATATTAATAACGTTAATGAGAGTTGTTGACATGAAGAACATATTAATAACGTTGATGAGAGTTGTTGACATGAAGAACATATTAATAACGTTGATGAGAGTTGTTGACATGAAGAACATATTAATAACGTTGATGAGAGTTGTTGACATGAAGAACATATTAATAACGTTGATGAGAGTTGTTGACATGAAGAACATATTAATAACGTTGATGAGAGTTGTTGACATGAAGAACATATTAATAACGTTGATGAGAGTTGTTGACATGAAGAACATATTAATAACGTTGATGAGAGTTGTTGACATGAAGAACATATTAATAACGTTGATGAGAGTTGTTGACATGAAGAACATATTAATAACGTTGATGAGAGTTGTATTCATCCACCATGTCAGAGGAAGAAAACAGGTGCTGATTGTAAAAAGCATTTGATTTAATGCAACATTTATTTTTGTCTGAATAAAAATCAAATGTGGAACGGCACTAGTACACGTTCATTACAGTGCATTATGGGGGAGGTGGTTGCCGTGTACAGTGCATTATGGGGGAGAAGGTTGCCGTGTGCAGTGCATTATGGGGGAGGTGGTTGCTGTGTACAGTGCATTATGGGGGAGGTAGTTGCTGTGTACAGTGCATTATGGGGGAGGTGGTTGCCGTGTACTGTGCATTATGGGGGAGGTTGTTGCCGTGTACAGTGCATTATGGGGGAGGTGGTTGCCGTGTACAGTGCATTATGGGGGAGGTGGTTGCCGTGTGCAGTGCATTATGGGGGAGGTGGTTGCTGTGTACAGTGCATTATGGGGGAGGTGGTTGCTGTGTACAGTGCATTATGGGGGAGGTTGTTGCCGTGTACAGTGCATTATGGGGGAGGTGGTTGCCGTGTACAGTGCATTATGGGGGAGGTGGTTGCTGTGTACAGTGCATTATGGGGGAGGTGGTTGCTGTGTACAGTGCATTATGGGGGAGGTGGTTGCCATGTACAGTGCATTATGGGGGATGTGGTTGCCGTGTACAGTGCATTATGGGGGAGGTTGTTGCCGTGTACAGTGCATTATGGGGAGGTGGTTGCCGTGTACAGTGCATTATGGGGGAGGTGGTTGCTGTGTACAGTGCATTATAGGGGAGGTGGTTGCCTGGGGATGCAGTTAGGTTTGTATGCAGTCTGTTGATATACCAGGGCCTGGGGATGCAGTTAGGTTTGTATGCAGTCTGGTGATATACCAGGGCCTGGGGATGCAGTTAGGTTTGTATGCAGTCTGGTGATATACCAGGGCCTGGGGATGCAGTTAGGTTTGTATGCAGTCTGGTGATATACCAGGGCTGGGGATGCAGTTAGGTTTGTTTTCCTCCATCATCATTCACCACTAATTTTAAATCAGCACCAATCAATCAACACATGCTTTCCTTTGTACGTCTCAATACAATAATATATTAATGAATTAAATTAAATGATCCACGTTTTGTATGGAAATTAAAATAAAAAAAAACTTATCTCAACTGCGTTGACCACTCCAGTCAGCAGATGGCGATGTGCGTCTTTTAGGTTCAGGCGACGCTGCCAGAGTGTGACGTATAATCTAGTGGACGGGGCGCGTCATCAACATGAACAGTTCCGCCACCTCGGTAGCTTACTAGCCAACAGAGCCGAAATATTGGAGCTCTTTAGGAGCTTTCAGAAGGTAGTGGGAACGGCTTTCTGGCGTATATATGTGTTTTAAACACCTTTATGTCGTCTAGCTGTTACCCCGTTTAATTTCATATTGACGTTGTTAGACATCTAGCTAGCTGGTTAAGTTAGCAATAAGACTAAGCTAGTCGCTGATGCTAGTTAGGTAGCAAGCTAACACCCCATGACAGGAGGTCACTAAGTTAACTCTCCTCCTGTTAAAGAAGAGGGGGTCTGCTGGACGGAGAAAGACACTCGAGAAAGAAGAGAAGGCTGTCACAGTAATTAAAAACAAGTAGAGGGTGAGGATGTTACAATAAAAGAGGAAGAGGTTACAGTGAAAGAAGAGGAAGACGCTTACAGAGTGAAAGAGGAGGAGGATGTTGGCTACCTTGAAAGAAGAAGAGGAGGAAGAGAAAGAGGAGGATGCAGTTTTTGGAATGAAGGAGGAAGGAGACATGACTGTTACAGTGAAAGAAGAGGAAGAAGAGGAGGAGATTACTGTCACATTGGAGGAGGATGAAGAAGAGAAGACTGGAGAACTGATTAACACCAGTAAGTACAGTGAGTACTATCTTATAAAACAGGGACATTGATCTGATTAACACCAGTAAATACAGTGAGTACTATATTATAAAACAGGGACATTGATCTGATTAACACCAGTAAGTACAGTGAGTACTATCTTATAAAACAGGGACATTGATCTGATTAACACCAGTGAGTACTATCTTATAAAACAGGGACATTGATCTGATTAACACCAGTAAATACAGTGAGTACTATCTTATAAAACAGGGACATTGATCTGATTAACACCAGTAAATACAGTGAGTGCTATCTTATAAAATAGGGACATTGATCTGATTAACACCAGTAAATACAGTGAGTGCTGTCTTATAAAACAGGGACATTGATCTGATTAACACCAGTAAATACAGTGAGTGCTATCTTATAAAACAGGGACATTGATCTGATTAACACCAGTAAATACAGTGAGTGCTATCTTATAAAACAGGGACATTGATCTGATTAACACCAGTAAGTACAGTGAGTACTGTCTTATAAAACAGGGGCATTGATCTGATTAACACCAGTAAATACAGTGAGTACTATCTTATAAAACAGGGACATTGATCTGATTAACACCAGTAAATACAGTGAGTACTATCTTATAAAACAGGGACATTGATCTGATTAACACCAGTAAATACAGTGAGTACTATCTTATAAAACAGGGACATTGATCTGATTAACACCAGTAAATACAGTGAGTACTATCTTATAAAACAGGGACATTGATCTGATTAACACCAGTGAGTACTGTCTTATAAAACAGGGACATTGATCTGATTAACACCAGTAAATACAGTGAGCGCTATCTTATAAAACAGGGACATTGATCTGATTAACACCAGTAAATACAGTGAGTGCTATCTTATAAAACAGGGACATTGATCTGATTAACACCAGTAAGTACAGTGAGTACTATCTTATAAAACAGGGACATTGATCTGATTAACACCAGTAAATACAGTGAGTGCTATCTTATAAAACAGGGACATTGATCTGATTAACACCAGTAAATACAGTGAGCGCTATCTTATAAAACAGGGACATTGATCTGATTAACACCAGTAAATACAGTGAGTGCTATCTTATAAAACAGGGACATTGATCTGATTAACACCAGTAAATACAGTGAGTGCTATCTTATAAAACAGGGACATTGATCTGATTAACACCAGTAAATACAGTGAGTACTATCTTATAAAACAGGGACATTGATCTGATTAACACCAGTAAATACAGTGAGTACTATCTTATAAAACAGGGACATTGATCTGATTAACACCAGTAAATACAGTGAGTACTATCTTATAAAACAGGGACATTGATCTGATTAACACCAGTAAATACAGTGAGTGCTATCTTATAAAACAGGGACATTGATCTGATTAACACCAGTAAATACAGTGAGTGCTATCTTATAAAACAGGGACATTGATCTGATTAACACCAGTAAATACAGTGAGTACTATCTTATAAAACAGGGACATTGATCTGATTAACACCAGTAAATACAGTGAGTACTATCTTATAAAACAGGGACATTGATCTGATTAACACCAGTAAATACAGTGAGTACTATCTTATAAAACAGGGACATTGATCTGATTAACACCAGTAAATACAGTGAGTACTATCTTATAAAACAGGGACATTGATCTGATTAACACCAGTAAATACAGTGAGTACTATCTTATAAAACAGGGACATTGATCTGATTAACACCAGTAAATACAGTGAGTACTATCTTATAAAACAGGGACATTGATCTGATTAACACCAGTAAATACAGTGAGTGCTATCTTATAAAACAGGGGCATTGATCTGATTAACACCAGTAAATACAGTGAGTACTATCTTATAAAACAGGGACATTGATCTGATTAACACCAGTAAATACAGTGAGTACCATCTTATAAAACAGGGACATTGATCTGATTAACACCAGTAAATACAGTGAGTACTATCTTACAAAACAGGGACATTGATCTGATTAACACCAGTAAATACAGTGAGTGCTATCTTATAAAACAGGGACATTGATCTGATTAACACCAGTAAATACAGTGAGCGCTATCTTATAAAACAGGGACATTGATCTGATTAACACCAGTAAATACAGTGAGTGCTATCTTATAAAACAGGGACATTGATCTGATTAACACCAGTAAATACAGTGAGTACTATCTGATAAAACAGGGACATTGATCTGATTAACACCAGTAAATACAGTGAGTACTATCTTATAAAACAGGGACATTGATCTGATTAACACCAGTAAATACAGTGAGTACTGTCTTATAAAACAGGGACATTGATCTGATTAACACCAGTAAATACAGTGAGTACTATCTTATAAAACAGGGACATTGATCTGATTAACACCAGTAAATACAGTGAGTACTATCTTATAAAACAGGGACATTGATCTGATTAACACCAGTAAATACAGTGAGTACTATCTTATAAAACAGGGACATTGATCTGATTAACACCAGTAAAAACATTGAGTACTGTCTTATAAAACAGGGACATTGATCTGATTAACACCAGTAAATACAGTGAGTACTATCTTATAAAACAGGGACATTGATCTGATTAACACCAGTAAATACATTGAGTACTATCTTATAAAACAGGGACATTGATCTGATTAACACCAGTAAATACAGTGAGTACTATCTTATAAAACAGGGACATTGATCTGATTAACACCAGTAAATACAGTGAGTGCTATCTTATAAAACAGGGACATTGATCTGATTAACACCAGTAAATACAGTGAGTACTGTCTTATAAAACAGGGGCATTGATCTGATTAACACCAGTAAATACTGTGAGTACTATCTGATAAAACAGGGACATTGATCTGATTAACACCAGTAAATACAGTGAGTACTGTCTTATAAAACAGGGACATTGATCTGATTAACACCAGTAAATACAGTGAGTACTATCTTATAAAACAGGGACATTGATCTGATTAACACCAGTAAATACAGTGAGTACTATCTTATAAAACAGGGACATTGATCTGATTAACACCAGTAAATACAGTGAGTACTATCTTATAAAACAGGGACATTGATCTGATTAACACCAGTAAATACTGTGAGTACTATCTGATAAAACAGGGACATTGATCTGATTAACACCAGTAAATACAGTGAGTACTGTCTGATAAAACAGGGACATTGATCTGATTAACACCAGTGAGTACTGTGAGTACTATCTTATAAAACAGGGACACAAACTCTGCAGTTGTTGAACTAGTGTGTCATTTTAATTCTACACTTGGATATGTAGGAATTGGAAAAAAGCTAACGTTAATGGTTCAAATGCTTCATTAGATTTTTTTCACAACATTTTAAAACTTTGCTGAATATGAATATGAAATATAATGATAATAAATAAATAATATGAATCTCCGTAGTGCTTCGCTCAGTCTCTATACTCGACATCACAGCAAAGTCATTATATATATATTTTAAAACATGATTAAATATCAATGGTGTTATTATTAGCCCCTTCGTTTGTTGTTGTTGTTGTCAGTTAGACAGATTGATCTGACTGAAATTGTCACGTTCGTCATATGGATGAGACCAAGGGATAAGTATACATTCTTCTTTTAATGAAGGAAAAACACTAAACGAACTAACAAAGAAACAAAACGAACGTGAAGCTATATAACACAAGTGCTGACAGGCAACATAGACAATAACAACCCCAAGAATTCCCCAAGGAATATGGCTACCTAAATATCGTTCCCAATCAGAGACAACGATAAACAGCTGCATCTGATTGAGAACCAATCTAGGCAACCATAGACATTTAAACACCTAGACTAGAAAATCTCTAGACATACAAAAACTAAACCAACCACCCTTGTCACACCCTGACCTAACCAACATAATAAAGGGTTAGGGTTACACCCTCGTCACACCCTGACCTAACCAACATAATAAAGGGTTAGGGTTACACCCTCGTCACACCCTGACCTAACCAACATAATAAAGGGTTAGGGTTACACCCGTGTCACACCCAGACCTAACCAACATAATAAAGGGTTAGGGTTACACCCTCGTCACACCCTGACCTAACCAACATAATAAAGGGTTAGGGTTACACCCTCGTCACACCCTGACCTAACCAACATAATAAAGGGTTAGGGTTACACCCTCGTCACACCCTGACCTAACCAACATAATAAAGGGTTAGGGTTACACCCTTGTCACACCCTGACCTAACCAACATAATAAAGGGTTAGGGTTACACCCTTGTCACACCCTGACCTAACCAACATAATAAAGGGTTAGGGTTACACCCTTGTCACACCCTGACCTAACCAACATAATAAAGGGTTAGGGTTACACCCTTGTCACACCCTGACCTAACCAACATAATAAAGGAAACAAAGATAACTAAGGTCAGGGCGTGACAGAAATATCTTATGATATCATGTATTACAGCCAACTCTGATTTCAAATGATGAAGAGGACAGAATCAAGACAAGGAAGGATAATTTTGATCTGGAATGTTCTAAAATAAAACAAGGCAGGAGAACAGGTTGTAATTGATATTGATATAAAACAGGTTGCAATTGATATTGATGGTAGAAGTGGAGATCAGTTGATGAATTGCCTGGCAGGGCTGTGGGACAGTGGAGATTAGGGATAATTCAAATGGAACTCTTAACAGCCATTACCCAGGGATCATCATGAAGAACTAACAGCCATTACCCAGGGATCATCATGAAGAACTAACAGCCATTACCCAGGGATCATCATGAAGAACTAACAGCCATTACCCAGGGATCATCATGAAGAACTAACAGCCATTACCCAGGGATCATGATGAAGAACTAACAGCCATTACCCAGGGATCATCATGAAGAACTAACAGCTATTACCCAGGGATCATCATGAAGAACTAACAGCCATTACCCAGGGATCATCATGAAGAACTAACAGCTATTACCCAGGGATCATCATGAAGAACTAACAGCCATTACCCAGGGATCATCATGAAGAACTAACAGCCATTACCCAGGGATCATCATGAAGAACTAACAGCTATTACCCAGGGATCATCATGAAGAACTAACAGCCATTACCCAGGGATCATCATGAAGAACTAACAGCCATTACCCAGGGATCATCATGAAGAACTAACAGCTATTACCCAGGGATCATCATGAAGAACTAACTGCTATTACCCAGGGATCATCATGAAGAACTAACAGCTATTACCCAGGGATCATCATGAAGAACTAACAGCCATTACCCAGGGATCATCATGAAGAACTAACAGCTATTACCCAGGGATCATCATGAAGAACTAACAGCTATTACCCAGGGATCATCATGAAGAACTAACAGCTATTACCCAGGGATCATCATGAAGAACTAACAGCCATTACCCAGGGATCATCATGTGCAAGTGCTGGTTAAGGAGTTGAGTTTCCAATTTTTTTTAGGGGGGG
This sequence comes from Oncorhynchus mykiss, assembly GCF_057628025.1. Lineage (NCBI taxonomy): Eukaryota > Metazoa > Chordata > Actinopteri > Salmoniformes > Salmonidae > Oncorhynchus > Oncorhynchus mykiss. Next base: position 2,131,511 of record NC_143034.1, on the reverse strand, counting down.
GGGGGGGGGGGGGGGGTCGAGGTAAGGAGGAGGATTATTTAAGATGCTGTTTAAGATGTTTCTGATGTTTTCGAAGATGGGCAAGGTCTCTGTTGTCCTAGCTTCAGGGGGACGCGTGTCTCATCATTGGGGTGCCATGACAGAGAAGAGCTTGGACTGGGCTGAGCGGAATCCACACTCCCGTTAGGGTGGGAGGGCCAAGAGACCTGAGGTTGCAGAGCAGAGTGCTCCGGTTGGGGTGTAGGGTTTGAGCATAGCCTGAAAGTAAGGAGGGGCAGTTCCTCTTGCTGCTCTGTAGGCAAGTATTATTACCTGCGCTACTTCCTGTGTGAGGTAAGGTCGTAATCTACAGTTGTTGTAGACCACGACCCTGCAGGAGCGAGTCACTGATTTGACGTTTGCAGAGAACGTCGGGGTGTTGTCAAAGGGTCACGCCAACGTTCTTTGCACTCTGGGAGGAAGACACTGTGTCAACCGTGATGGAGAAGTCTACGAGCGGGCAGGCCTTTCCCTGGAGGAAGAGCAGCTCTGACTTCTCAAGGTTGAGTTTGAGGTGGCCGACATCCAAGTTTCCAGGCACGCAGAGATACATGTCTTTATCTGGGTGTCAGAAGGGGGGAAGGAGAAAAGTAGTTGAGTTTCATCCTCATAGCAGTGATAGGAGAGAACATGTGAGGATATGACAGAGCTGAGTGACTTGGTGTATAGACAGAAGAAGAAAGGGCCTAGGAGCAAGCCCCGGGGGACACCAGTAGCGAGAGTACGTAGTGCAGACACAGATCCTCTGAACGTCACCTGGTATGAGTGGCCTGTCAGGTAGGATTCAAGAGTGTTTCAGAGCCTGAGACGCCCAGTCCTGAGAGAATGGAGAGGAGGATCTGATAGAGCCTGAGACACCCAGTCCTGAGAGGATGGGGAGGAGGATCTGATAGAGCCTGAGACACCCAGTCCTGAGAGGATGGAGAGGAGGATCTGATAGAGCCTGAGACGCCCAGCCCTGAGAGGGTGGAGAGGAGGCAGAGCCTGAAACGCCCAGCCCTGAGAGGGTGGAGAGGAGGATCTGATAGAGCCTGAGACACCCAGTCCTGAGAGGATGGAGAGGAGGATCTGATAGAGACTGAGACGCCCAGCCCTAAGAGGACGGAGAGGAGGATCTGATGATTCATAGCGTTGAAAGCAGCAGATAGATCTAGGAGGATGAGAACAGAGAGAGAGAGAGAGTCAACTGCTTTGGTAGTCTCCATGACACAGAGATGAGCAGTCTCGGTTGATTGACCCGCCTTGCCGTCTGACTGGTTAGAGTCAAGAAGATCGTTCTCGGAGAGAGGATAAAGAAAAAGTTGATCAGTGACAGAACGCTCAAGTGCTTTGGAAAGAAAATAAAGAAGGGATAGCTGTCTGTAGTTTTTTAACGTCAGATGACTCAAGTTTTTGGTTTCTTGAGGAGGGGGAGCGACTCGGGCCATTTTGAAGTCGGAGGGGACGCGGCCAGTGTTCAGGGATGAGTTGAGGAGGGAAGTGAGGAATGGGAGAAGGTCTCCAGAGATGGTCTGTAGAAGGGAGGAGGGGATGGGGTCAAGCGGGCAGGTTTTTGGGCAGCCAGATCTCAGTAGTCGCAGGATTTAATCTGTAGAGAGAGGGGAGAAAGAGGTCAAGGCGTAGGGTAGTTCTGTGTGAGTGAGACCAGTGGACTCAACGAGCTGAGTGGATGAGACCAGTGGACTCAATAGGCTGAGTGGATGAGATCAGTGGACTCAATAGGCTTAGTGGATGAGACCACTGGACTCAATAGGCTGAGTGGATGAGACCAGTGGACTCAATAGGCTGAGTGGATGAGACCAGTGGACTCAATAGGCTGAGTGGATGAGACCAGTGGACTCAACAGGCTGAGTGGATGAGACCAGTGGACTCAATAGGCTGAGTGGATGAGACCAGTAAACTCAATAGGCTGAGTGGATGAGACCAGTGGACTCAACAGGCTGAGCGGATGAGTAGTGGATGTCGTCAAAGTGGTTGAGAGAGAGAGAGAGAGTTTGCGGTGGTGCATGACCATCTGGGTACGGGCTGAGTGGTTAGGGGTTGGAGGAAAGAGAGACCGAAAAGGAAACAAAGTAGTGATTAGAGACCTGGAGGGGGGATGCAGTGAGATTAGTAGGAGAACAGCCTCTAGTAAAGATGAGGTCCAGCATATTGCCTGTCTTGTGAGTGGGAGGTGACTGTGAAAGTGGGAGGAGACTGTGAAAGTGGGAGGGGACTGGGAAAGTGGGAGGGGACTGTGAAAGTGGGAGGGGACTGGGAAAGGGTGTGGTCAAAATAGACAAGTAGGGGAATGAGAGAGTTGGAAATAAATTAATTGAAGGCAGACGTCGGGAGGTTGAAGTCGCCAAGTACAAAGAGCGGTGAGCCATCGACAGGAAATTATCAAGGTCTCAAGATCATTGAGGAACTCTCCAAGGGCACCTGGTAGATGGCAATGTTAAGCTTGAGTGGAAAAGGGACAGCATGGAATTCAAATGTGGAGATGGACAGGTGAGGGAGAGGGAGAAAAGAGAAAATCTCCACTTAGGAGAAATGTGTAGCCCTGTACCACCACCGCGATGACCAGTAGCAGTGTTCTCTGGGGTCATCCATTTCTCCATCAGGGCCAAAATGTCAAGGGACTGTAGGGCAGCATATAGGCTGAGATTAACTCAGTGTTCTTGAACAGCAGATCCGCAGTTCCAAACAATGCCAAAAATCCGGAATTCCACGCAGGGAACACTAAACCAGAGATCCGGAATTCCACGCAGGGAACACTAAACCAGAGATCCGGAATTCCACGCAGGGAACACCAATCAACTACCGGCAATCAACAGAATCCAAATGTACAGTTGAGACGATGTTGAGACGATCTAGTCCGGAGTAAACAGTTTTATGTTGAGATGATCTAGTCCGGAGTAAACAGTTTTATGTTGAGACGATCTAGTCCGGAGTAAACAGTTTTATGTTGAGACGATCTAGTCCGGAGTAAACAGTTTTATGTTGAGACGATCTAGTCCGGAGTAAACAGTTTTATGTTGAGACGATCTAGTCCGGAGTAAACAGTTTTATGTTGAGATGATCTAGTCCGGAGTAAACAGTTTTATAATTTGGAGCTTTAATTTAGGTCTCTCTGTTTAACCAAATACTCTGTCTTTGGCAGGAGAGAGACCACACTCTCACTCTGACAGCAGGAAGAGTCCTTCAGAGGAACCAGACTCAGAGACGCCCAAACCAGCGAGACGACATCCCTGCTCCCAGTGTAATAAGAGTTTTAAGTGGTTATGGAAGCTGAAAGAGCATGACAGAACACACACAGGAGAAAAGCCTTACCACTGCTCTCAGTGTGGAAAAGGTTTTACCAACTTAGGGAACCTAAAAAAACATACAAAATTACACACAGGCGAGAAGCCTTTCCAATGCTCCCAGTGTGGAAAGGGTTTTACACGGTTAGGGAACCTGAAGGACCATAAAAGAGTACACACAGGAGAGAAGCCTTTCCAATGCTCCCAGTGTGGAAATGGTTTTACTCAGTTAGGGAACCTGAAAAGGCATGAGAGAATGCACACAGGAGAGAGAACTTTCCAATGTTCCCAGTGTGGAAAGAGTTTCACACGGTTATGGAGCCTGAAAGAACATAAAATAGTTCACACAGGAGAGAAGCCTTTCCAGTGTTCCCAGTGTGGAAAGGGATTTATTCTGTTAGGGAACTTGAAAAAGCATGAGCGAACACACACAGGAGAGAAGCCTTTCCAATGTTCCCAGTGTGAAAAGAGTTTTACACGGCTAGGGAGCCTGAAAGCTCATGAAAAGATACACACAGGGGAGACATCTTACCATTGCTCTCTGTGTGGAAAGAAATTTACCAAGTTAAAGAACCTAAAAAAACATATAAAATTACACACAGGAGAGAAACCTTTCCAATGCACCCAATGTGGAAAGAGTTTTACACGGTTAGGAAACCTGAAGGATCATAAAAGAATACACACAGGAGAGAAGCCTTTCCAATGTTCCCAATGTGGAAAGAGTTTTACACGTTTAGGGAACCTGAAGGACCATCAAATAATGCACACAGGAGAGAAGCCTTTCCAATGCACCCAATGTGGAAGTGGTTTTACCCAGTTAGGAAACTTGAAAAGGCATGAGAGAACCCACACAGGACAGAGAACTTTCCAATGTTCCCTGTGTGGAAAGAGTTTTGCACAGTTAGGGAGTCTGAAAGAACATAAAATAGTACACACAGGAGAGAAGCCTTTCCAATGCACCCAATGTGGAAAGGTTTTTACCCTGTTAGGGAACTTGAAAAAGCATGAGAGAATACACACAGGAGAAAAGCCGTTCCAATGTTCCCAGTGTGGAAATAGTTTTAAAAGTTTAGGGAGCCTGAAGGAGCATGAAAGAACACATACAGGGGAGACATCTTACCATTGCTCTATGTGTGGAAAAGATTTTACCAAGTTAGGGAACCTAAAAAAACATGTAAAATTACACACAGGAGAGAAACCTTTCCAATGCTCCCAATGTGGAAAGGGTTTTACACGGTTAGGGAATCTGAAGGACCATAAATTAATACACACAGGCGAGAAGCCTTTCCAATGCTCCCAGTGTGGAAAGGGTTTTACCCAGATAGGGAACCTGAAAAGGCATGAGAGAACCCACACAGTCTTAACATTGACCCCAGGAGTTGGAACCAGTTCAGAAAACAGAACAGAAAACCGCAAAAAATGTGTTTTATTGAGGAACAGAAACAGAACCGGGAAAGAAAGTGATCTCTAGCGTTCTGGAACAGAAGCATTATTTTAAAAGTATGGTAACCGGTTAATAACGTTATTTTAAAGTAACTGTCCTGTGAAAATCTAACTTTTTAAAGTTAATCCTCTCCGAACTCATATCCAAATAATGTTGTTGACTCGTCCGATTCTCGTATTTGAGGCCAAAGCATAAATTACAGATGAAAAAAATAAAATAATAATAAAACCTCTTTTTAAAAATTACTATTTCCTCATAGAACATCTCCCTGAGGAGGATGAACTGGCCAATCCACGGTCTTGAGGAGAATGAGCTGGCCAATCCACGGTCTACTCGTGTTATTTTTTGTGTGACCGGTATACGCCCACACCATTCTATTAGGAAGGCGTTCTTAATGTTTTGTCCACTCTGTGTTCCTCTGCATGATGTGTTGGTAGGAGCAGTATAGACCCAGTCTGTTCATTATATACATCTACATGATGTATTGTTACACCATGTAGGAGCAGTATAGACCTAGTCTGTTCATTATATACATCTACATGATGTATTGTTACACCATGTAGGAGCAGAATAGACCTAGTCTGTTCATTATATACATCTACATGATGTATTGTTACACCACATAGGAGCAGTATAGACCTAGTCTGTTCATTATATATTTGTTAATCCAATCTGTTTGTTTGACTGAATTAATTATATTTATTATTATTATTAATTAAATATCAAATTAATAAGACGTTGCCTTAAATGCAGATGTGTAGGAGACGTTTGTTTTAAATCATTAGAAATCTGCACTAATCAATCAATCACTCGCTTCTCTTTATATGTCTCAATGTAATATTGTTAGCTAATGAATTAAATGAATGAAAAATAAACTTTTTTGTTGTTGTCAACTTCCGGGTCAGTAGCATCAGTCAAACCTTACACACACACACACATACACACTCTGATAGAATATATATATATATATATTAATTATTAATATATGTAGCCTTAGAAATAAGGTTCATGAAATCAATAACTTGTTAACATCGGATAACGTTCATATACTGGCCACCTCTGAAACTCACTTAGATAATTCCTTTGATACAGTGGTAGCAGTACATGGACATAACATCTACAGAAAAGACAGGAATGCCAATGGGGGAGGTGTTGCTGTTTACAATGGGGGAGGTGTTGCTGTTTACAATGGGGGAGGTGTTGCTGTTTACAATGGGGGAGGTGTTGCTGTTTACAATGGGGAGGAGGTGCTGTTTACAATGGGGGAGGTGTTGCTGTTTACAATGGGGAGGAGGTGCTGTTTACAATGGGGGAGATGTTGCTGTTTACAATGGGGAGGAGGTGCTGTTTACAATGGGGGAGGTGTTGCTGTTTACAATGGGGGAGATGTTGCTGTTTACAATGGGGGAGGTGTTGCTGTTTACAATGGGGGAGGTGTTGCTGTTTACAATGGGGGAGGTGTTGCTGTTTACAATGGGGGAGATGTTGCTGTTTACAATGGGGGAGGTGTTGCTGTTTACAATGGGGGAGGTGTTGCTGTATACAATGGGGGAGGTGTTGCTGTTTACAATGGGGGAGGTGTTGCTGTTTACAATGGGGGAGGTGTTGCTGTTTACAATGGGGGAGGTGTTGCTGTATACAATGGGGGAGGTGTTGCTGTTTACAATGGGGGAGGTGTTGCTGTATACAATGGGGGAGGTGTTGCTGTATGTTCAGAGCCATATTCCTGCTTAGAGAAGATCTCACATGAAATACTGTTGAAGTAATATGACTAGAGGTTCATCAGTTTAGAGAGGATCTCACATGAAATACTGTTGAAGTAATATGACTAGAGGTTCATCAGTTTAGAGAGGATCTCACATTAAATACTGTTGAATTGCTGTGGTTGCAAGTTCACCTGCCTCATATAAAGCCTCTTTTGCTAAAGGTCTATATGGATATATAGGCCACCAAGTGCTAAAGGTCTATATGGGATATATAGCTGTATATATATACGGCTATAGGCCACCAAGTGCTAAAGGTCTATATGGTATATATAGCTGTATATCTAGATGTATATATATACGGCTATAGGCCACCAAGTGCTAAAGGTCTATATGGGATATATAGCTGTATATATAGATGTATATATATACGGCTATAGGCTACCAAGTGCTAAAGGTCTATATGGGATATATAGATATACAGTGGGGCAAAAAAGTATTTAGTCAGCCACCAATTGTGCAAGTTCTCCAACTTAAAAAGATGAGAGAGGCCTGTAATTTTCATCATAGGTACACTTCAACTATGACAGACAAAATGAGAGAGAAAAAATCCAAAAAATAACATTGTAGGATTTTTAATGAATTTATTTGCAAATTATGGTGGAAAACAAGTATTTGGTCACGTACAAACAAGCAAGATTTCTGGCTCTCACAGACCTGTAACTTCTTCTTTAAGAGGCTCCTCTGTCCTCCACTCGTTACCTGTATTCATGGCATCTGTTTGAACTTGTTATCAGTATAAAAGACACCTGTCCACAGCCTCAAACAGTCACACTCCAAACTCCACTATGACCAAGACCAAAGAGCTGTCAAAGGACACCAGAAACAAAATTGTAGACCTGCACCAGGCTGGGAAGACTGAATCTGCAATAGGTAAGCAGCTTGGTTTGAAGAAATCAACTGTGGGAGCAATTATTAGGAAATGGAGGACATACAAGACAACTGATAATCTCCCTCGATCTGGGGCTCCTTGCAAGATCTCACCCCGTGGAGTCAAAATGATCACAAGAACGGTGAGCAAAAATCCCAGAACCACACGGGGGGACTTAGTGAATGACCTGCAGAGAGCTGGGACCAAAGTAACAAAGCCTACCACCAGTAACACACTACACCGCCATGGACTCAAATCCTGCAGTGCCAGACGTGTCCCCATGCTTAAGCCAGTACATGTCCAGGCCCGTCTGAAGTTTGCTAGAGAGCATTTGGATGATCCAGAAGTAGATTGGGAGAATATCATATGGTCAGATGAAACCAAAATATAACTTTTTGGTAAAAACTCAACTCGTCATGTTTGGAGGACAAAGAATGCTGAGTTGCATCCAAAGAACACCATACCTACTGTGAAGCATGGGGGTGGAAACATCATGCTTTGGGGCTGTTTTTCTGCAAAGGGACCAGGACGACTGATCCGTGTAAAGGAAAGAATGAATGGAGCCATGTATCGTGAAATTTTGAGTGAAAACCTCCTTCCATCAGCAAGGGCATTGAAGATGAAACGTGGCTGGGTCTTTCAGCATGACAATGATCCCAAACACACCGCCCGGGCAATGAAGGAGTGGCTTCGTAAGAAGCATTTCAAGGTCCTGGAGTGGCCTAGCCAGTCTCCAGATCTCAACCCCATAGAAAATCTTTGGAGGAAGCTGAAAGTCTGTGTTGCCCAGTAACAGCCCCAAAACATCATTGCTCTAGAGGAGATCTGCATGGAGGAATGGGCCAAAATACCAGCAACAGTGTGTGAAAACCTTGTGAAGACTTACAGAAAACGTTTGACTTCTGTCATTGCCAACAAAGGGTATATAACAAAGTATTGAGAGAAACTTTTGTTATTGACCAAATACTTATTTTCTGCCATAATTTGCAAATAAATTCATTAAAAATCCTACAATGTGATTTTCTGGATTTTTTTTCTCTAATTTTGTCTGTCATAGTTGAAGTGTACCTATGATGAAAATTACAGGCCTCTCTCATCTTTTTAAGTTGGAGAACTTGCACAATTGGTGGCTGACTAACTTTTTTGCCCCACTGTACATATACTTCTGCGTTGTCTTGGCTCTGCGTTTAGGTCGTTGTCCTGTTGGAAGGTGAACCTTCGCCTCCAGTCTGAGGTCCTGAGCTCTCTGGAGCAGGTTTTCATCAAGGATCTATCTGTACTTTGCTTCATTCATCTTTCCCTAGATCCTGACTAGTATCCCAGTCCCTGCCGCTGAAAAACATCCCAACAGCATGATGCTGCCACCACCGTGCTTCACCGTAGGGATGGTGCCAGGTTTCCTCAAGATGTGAAGTTTAGCATTCAGGCCAAAGAGTTGGTTTCATCAGACCAGAGAATCTTATATTTCATGGTCTGAGAATCCTTTAGTGCCTTTTGGCAAACTTCAAGCGGGCTGTCATGTGCCTTTTACTGAGGAGTGGCTTCTGTCTGGCCACTCTACCAAAAACGCTCTGATTGGTGGAGTGCTGCAGAGATGGTTGTACTTCTGGAAGGTTCTCCTGTCTCCACAGAGGAACTCTGGAGCTCTGTCAGAGTGACCTTCAGGGTCTTGGTCATCTCCCTGACCAAGGCCCTTCTCCCCCGATTTCTCAGTTTGGCCGAGCGGCCTCTAGGAAGAGTCTTGGTTTGTTCCAAACTTATTCCCTTTAAGAATGACAGGGGCCGACCTGCAGTGCTGCGGACATGTTTTGGTACCCTTCCCCAGATCTGTGCCTCAACAAAATCCTGTCTCTGAGCTCTACGGACAATTCCTTGGACCTCATGGCTTGGTTTTTGCTCTGACATGCACTGTCAACTGTGGGACCTTATTTAGACAGGTGTGTGTCTTACCAGTCCACTCCTTTGCATGGCCTGATGCCCCTAATCTGGGTAACAGTCTCTTTAGGTAACAGTCCACTCCTTGTCATTACCAAAGAGGCTGGCCTTTCAGCGATCTCAACTATGAGAGTATACGTGCCTACATACAGATTGTAACATGTAATAATCAACTAACAACTGATAAGTCAATTCCGCAATAGAGTGAATATTGGAAGAACCGAGCCGCAACAGGAACCGGAAGTGCTGACTGCTAAGGGAACAGAGTGGAGGATTTTAAGGGGACATTTTGGTACAAACTTCATTACAAACCTAAAGGAACATTTCTTTGGAAGACTGTTGTGGAGGGAGAAGTAGATAGACACAATGTGTAGCTACAACACAGACTGTTATGTAAGGTTGAGTTAATGCTAGCATGTAGCTACAACACAGACTGCTATGGAAGGTTGAGTTAATGCTAGCATGTAGCTACAACACAGACTGCTATGGAAGGTTGAGTTAATACTAGCATGTAGCTACAACACAGACTGCTATGGAAGGTTGAGTTAATGCTAGCATGTAGCTACAACACAGACTGCTATGGAAGGTTGAGTTAATGCTAGCATGTAGCTACAACACAGACTGCTATGGAAGGTTGAGTTAAAAGCTAGGATGTAGCTACAACACAGACTGCCATGGAAGGTTGGAAGCCATGGAAGCGGTTAGAGCAGGTAGCCTCGTGGTTAGAGCAGGTAGCCTAGCGGTTAGAGCATTGGACTGGTAAACCCGAAAGGTTGAATCCCCGAGCTGACAAAGTAAAAAATCTGTCGTTCTGCCCCTGAACAGGGCAGTTAAGCCACTGTTCCTAAGCCAAAATCGTAAATAAGAATTTGTTTTTAAGTCAAATCAAATTCAAATAAAATGTATTTATAAAGCTGATATTTATAAAGCTGATGTCACAACGTGCTGTACAGAAACCCAGCCTAAAACCCCAAACAGCAAGCAATGCAGGTGTAGAAGCACGGTGGCTAGAAAAAACTACCTAGAAAGACCAAAACCTAGGAAGAAACCTAGAGAGGAACCAGGCTATGTGGAGTGGCCAGTCCTCTTCTGGCTGTGCCGGGTGGAGATTATAACAGAACATGGCCAAGATGTTCAAATGTTCATAAATGACCAGCAGGGTCAAATAATAATAATCACAGTCGTTGTCGAGGGTGTAACACGTCAGCACCTCAGGAGTAAATGTCAGTTGGATTTTCATAGCCGGATTAACTGACTTGACATAAATAAAGATTAAAAAAGTATTTATTTTTAAAACAAACGTTACAGAATGTTTGTTGTTCCTGCATCGACTGATCACATCCGATATTATTCGGTGTGAACCTCTTTCCAGTGAAATCAACAGTGTCTTTCCAACCTCCAATGACAGACGTTTGTTTCTCCTTTGGTAAAATGGCTGTCATGACGAACTCAGGGGGGGGGGATTTTCCATCTTCTTTGAAGCCACCTGTTCTTATGATGTCATCCTCACATCAGATGGCAGTGTATTAATTTGCTGCTACACAGATTACAGACACACAATCAGTCTGTTCATTTAGATGGAAAATCTAAAGGTTTTGTACTGAATAATCAGATGTGAGGTAAAAATAAAGGTTAAATAAAGGTAAAATAAAAAAATAAAAAACCTGTCTGTTAATGTAATTACAATGTCTCAGTGATGTGTAAACCTGTCTGTTAATTGATCATGTAATTACAATGTCTCGGTGATGATGCAATCTCTATTGCACTCCACACTGCCCTTTCTCACCTGGACAAAATGACCAACTATGTTGAGAATGCTGTTCATTGACTACAGCTCAGCGTTCAACACCATAGTGCCCTCAAAGCTCATCACGAAGTTAATAAGGACCCCGGGACTAAACACCTCCCTCAACAACTGGATCCTGGACTTCCTGACGGGCCGCCTCCGGTACAGTAGGGGGCGGTGTTTCCACCTCTCGGTCCGTTGCGATCCGCCTAGAAAAACTAAAAGAAGAACAACAACAACAGCCATCTCAGCCATCTCGGTAGCTTGCTCGTCAACATAGCGGAAACATTCAAGCTCTTAAAGACTCTTTCTGGTATTTTAGGCACTGTGTTTTGATCACATTTCTGTCGTTTAGCTAATTATCTCATTTAATTTCCTATTTAACTTTTTGTTGTTATTATTTAGCTGACGTGGCTGGTTAAGTTAGCATTAGCATAGTTAGCTAACTGTTAGCTATCATCCTTGACCATGAGTTCACCAAGCTACTCTCCTCCTGATGAAGAGGAGGGGGTCTGCTGGACGGAGAAAGAGGGTCTGTGGCTGAATGTTGTCGTGAAAGAGGAAGAGGAAGAAGAGGATGTCACAGTAACAAAAGTAGAGGAAGAGGAGGCTGTTACAGTAAAACAAGAAGTAGAGGGTGAGGCTGTTACAGTGAAAGAAGAGAAAGATGTTTTCAGAGTGAAAGAAGAGGAGGAAGAGGAGGATGTGACTGTGAAAGAAGAGGAGGAAGAGAAAGAGGATGATGCAGTTTTTGGAGTGAAGGAGGAGAAAGAGGAGGGGGAGATGCTTGTGACATTGAAAGATGAGGAGACAGGAGATCTGATTAACACCAGTAAGTACTGTCTTAAAAACAGGGGCATTTACTCCGCAGTTCTTGAACTGATGTGACAAATGCTATGAAAAGTACCCTGATTTTTAATTGATAAGAAATAGTCATTTTATATCCACAAAATTTGTCACATGCGCCGAATACAACAATACCATGTGTAACCGATGTGAAACGGCTAGCTTAGTTAGCGGTGCGCGCTAAATAGCGTTTCAATCGGTGACGTCACTTGCTCTGAGAGCGAGTGGGTAACGATGCTTCGTGGATGACTGTTGTTGATGTATGCAGAGAGTCCCTGGTTCGCGCCCGGGTATGGGCGAGGGGACGGTAAAAAGTCATACTGTTACACATGAAATGCTTACTTACAAGCCCTTAATTAACCAACATTGAATTTGACCTTTATTTAACTTGCAAGTCAGTTAAGAACACATTCTTATTTACAATTACGGCCTAGGAACGGTGGACTAACTGCCTTGTTCAGGGGCAGAACGACAGACTTTTCCTTGTCAGCTCAGGGATTCGATCCACCAACCGTTCGTTTACTAAGCCTAGTGGTTAGAGCGTCGGACATCTACCACCCCAATACATTACAGTTCAAGAAGAGTTAAGAAAATATTTAGCAAATAAGCTTAAGTAAAAAGTAACACAATAAAATAACAATAAAGAGGCTTTATACAGGGGGGGTAGCAGTACAGAGTCAATGTGGAGGCTATATACAGGGGGTACTGGTACAGAGTCAATGTGGAGGCTATATACAGGGGGTACCAGTACAGAGTCAATGTGGAGGCTATATACAGGGGGTACCAGTACAGAGTCAATGTGGAGGCTATATACAGGGGGTACCAGTACAGAGTCAATGTGGAGGCTATATACAGGGGGTACTGGTACAGAGTCAATGTGGAGGCTATATACAGGGGGTACCAGTACAGAGTCAATGTGGAGGCTATATACAGGGGGTACCGGTACAGAGTCAATGTTGAGGCTATATACAGGGGGTACCGAGTCAATGTGGAGGCTATATACAGGGTATTACGGTACAGAGTCAATGTGGAGGCTATATACAGGGGGTACCGGTATCGAGTCAGTGTGGAGGCTATATACAGGGGGTAACGGTACAGAGTCAATGTGGAGGCTATATACAGGGGCTACCGAGTCAATGTGGAGGCTATATACAGGGGGTACCGGTACAGAGTCAATGTGGAGGCTATATACAGGGGGTACCGAGTCAATGTGGAGGCTATATACAGGGGGTACCGGTACAGAGTCAATGTGGAGGCTATATACAGGGGGTACCGGTACAGAGTCAGTGTGGAGGCTATATACAGGGGGTACCGCTATCGAGTCAGTGTGGAGGCTATATACAGGGGGTACCGCTATCGAGTCAGTGTGGAGGCTATATACAGGGAGTACCGAGTCAATGTGGAGGCTATATACAGGGGGTACCGAGTCAATGTGGAGGCTATATACAGGGAGTACTGAGTCAATGTGGAGGCTATATACAGGGGGTACCGGTACAGAGTCAATGTGGAGGCTATATACAGGGGGTACCGGTACAGAGTCAATGTGGAGGCTATATACAGGGGGTACCGGTACAGAGTCAATGTTGAGGCTATATACAGGGGGTACCGAGTCAATGTGGAGGCTATATACAGGGTATTACGGTACAGAGTCAATATGGAGGCTATATACAGGGGGTACCGGTATCGAGTCAGTGTGGAGGCTATATACAGGGGGTAACGGTACAGAGTCAATGTGGAGGCTATATACAGGGGCTACCGAGTCAATGTGGAGGCTAAATACAGGGGGTACCGGTACAGAGTCAATGTGGAGGCTATATACAGGGGGTACCGAGTCAATGTGGAGGCTATATACAGGGGGTACCGGTACAGAGTCAATGTGGAGGCTATATACAGGGGGTACCGGTACAGAGTCAATGTTGAGGCTATATACAGGGGGTACCGAGTCAATGTGGAGGCTATATACAGGGTATTACGGTACAGAGTCAATGTGGAGGCTATATACAAGGGGTACCGGTATCGAGTCAGTGTGGAGGCTATATACAGGGGGTACCGGTACAGAGTCAATGTGGAGGCTATATACAGGGGGTACCGGTACAGAGTCAATGTGGAGGCTATATATAGGGTGTTACGGTTCAGAGTCAGTGTGGAGGCTATATACAGGGGGTACCGAGTCAAGGTGGAGGCTATATACAGGGGGTACCGAGTCAATGTGGAGGCTATATACAGGGTGTTACGGTACAGAGTCAATGTGGAGGCTATATACAGGGGGTACCGAGTCAAGGTGGAGGCTATATACAGGGGGTACCAAGTCAATGTGGAGGCTATATACAGGGGGTACCGGTACAGAGTCAATGTGGAGGCTATATACAGGGGGTACCGGTACAGAGTCAATGTGGAGGCTATATACAGGGGGTACCGGTACAGAGTCAATGTGCGGAGGCTATATACAGGGTATTACGGTACAGAGTCAATGTGGAGGCTATATACAGGGGGTACCGGTACAGAGTCAATGTGGAGGCTATATACAGGGGGTACCGGTACAGAGTCAATGTTGAGGCTATATACAGGGGGTACCGAGTCAATGTGGAGGCTATATACAGGGTATTACGGTACAGAGTCAGTGTGGAGGCTATATACAGGGGGTACCGAGTCAAGGTGGAGGCTATATACAGGGGGTACCGAGTCAAGGTGGAGGCTATATACAGGGTGTTACGGTACCGAGTCAATGTGGAGGCTATATACAGGGGGTACCGGTACAGAGTCAATGTGGAGGCTATATACAGGGGGTACCGGTACAGAGTCAGTGTGGAGGCTATATACAGGGGGTACCGCTATCGAGTCAGTGTGGAGGCTATATACAGGGGGTACCGCTATCGAGTCAGTGTGGAGGCTATATACAGGGAGTACCGAGTCAATGTGGAGGCTATATACAGGGGGTACCGAGTCAATGTGGAGGCTATATACAGGGAGTACTGAGTCAATGTGGAGGCTATATACAGGGGGTACCGGTACAGAGTCAATGTGGAGGCTATATACAGGGGGTACCGGTACAGAGTCAATGTGGAGGCTATATACAGGGGGTACCGGTACAGAGTCAATGTTGAGGCTATATACAGGGGGTACCGAGTCAATGTGGAGGCTATATACAGGGTATTACGGTACAGAGTCAATATGGAGGCTATATACAGGGGGTACCGGTATCGAGTCAGTGTGGAGGCTATATACAGGGGGTAACGGTACAGAGTCAATGTGGAGGCTATATACAGGGGCTACCGAGTCAATGTGGAGGCTAAATACAGGGGGTACCGGTACAGAGTCAATGTGGAGGCTATATACAGGGGGTACCGAGTCAATGTGGAGGCTATAAACAGGGGGTACCGGTACAGAGTCAATGTGGAGGCTATATACAGGGGGTACCGGTACAGAGTCAATGTTGAGGCTATATACAGGGGGTCCCGAGTCAATGTGGAGGCTATATACAGGGTATTACGGTACAGAGTCAATGTGGAGGCTATATACAAGGGGTACCGGTATCGAGTCAGTGTGGAGGCTATATACAGGGGGTACCGGTACAGAGTCAATGTGGAGGCTATATACAGGGGGTACCGGTACAGAGTCAATGTGGAGGCTATATATAGGGTGTTACGGTTCAGAGTCAGTGTGGAGGCTATATACAGGGGGTACCGAGTCAAGGTGGAGGCTATATACAGGGGGTACCGAGTCAATGTGGAGGCTATATACAGGGTGTTACGGTACAGAGTCAATGTGGAGGCTATATACAGGGGGTACCGAGTCAAGGTGGAGGCTATATACAGGGGGTACCAAGTCAATGTGGAGGCTATATACAGGGGGTACCGGTACAGAGTCAATGTGGAGGCTATATACAGGGGGTACCGGTACAGAGTCAATGTGGAGGCTATATACAGGGGGTACCAAGTCAATGTGGAGGCTATATACAGGGGGTACCAAGTCAATGTGGAGGCTATATACAGGGGGTACCGAGTCAATGTGGAGGCTATATACAGGGGGTACTGGTACAGAGTCAATGTGGAGGCTATATACAGGGGGTACCGGTACAGAGTCATTGTGGAGACTATATACAGGGGGCACCGGTACAGAGTCAATGTGGAGGCTATATACAGGGTATTACGGTACAGAGTCAGTGTGGAGGCTATATACAGGGGGTACAGGTTAGTTGAGGTAATTTGTACATGTAGGTAGGGGTGAAGTGACTATGCATAGATAGATAATAAACAACAATTAGCAGCAGTGTACAAAACAAATGGAGGATGGGGGGGGGTCAATGTATCAATGTAAATAGTCCGGTGGCCATTTGATTCATTGTTCAGGAGTCTTATGGGTTGGGGGTAGAAGCTGTTGAGGAGCCTTTTGGACTTGGCGCTCCAGCACAGCTCGCCGTGCGGTAGCAGAGAGAAATCAGTCTATGACTTGGGTGACTGGAGTTTCTTTCAAAAATGTTTGGCCTTCCTCTGACACCTCCTGGTATATTGTTCCATTTTACATTAAGAATGATCCCACATCTAGAAAAGGCACTGAAAACATTTGAAAAAAGGTTGTTTTATCTTGACGGTAAAACCTCAACACCAAAGTTTTTTTTTCAGCTTTGAAATAGTTCCCACTAAAGAGGACAATCACAACTCTATCAATAACCTTATAATAGAACAGCTGATTGGCTGATTGCCCGGGGCGCAGGGTAGCCTAGTGGTTAGAGCGTTGGGCTAGAAACCGAAAGGTTGCAAGTTCAAATCCCATAGCTGACAAGGTACAAATCTGTCCCTGAACAAGGCAGAACGACAGATTTGTTCCAAGGCCGTCATTGTATAATAAGAATTTGTTCTTAACTGACTTGCCTCGTGAATTAAAGGTTAAATAAATAAAACCTCTTATGTGGATGACAACCATAGGTGTTAATTTGACTCCAAAGAGGGAAGTGGCCATAATGGCCATAATGGGCTTCTTAAAGGTTACGCAGTTTTCACATTTATGAGTTAGCACAACAGAGAGTTAGCACAACAGAGAGCTTCTAACAGAGAGTCACCTTGAATTGATTCAGAACACCAAGTCAGTTCTCTCATTAACCTGGCTCTTCAATAAAGAGTCATTTTGAATTGATTCAGAACACCAAGTCAGTTCTCTCATTAACCTGGCTCTTCAATAAAGAGTCATTTTTTAATTGATTCAGAACACCAAGTCAGTTCCCTCATTAACCTGGCTCTTCAATAAAGAATCACCATGAATTGATTCAGAACACCAAGTCAGTTCTCTCATTAACCTGGCTCTTCAATAAAGAGTCATTTTGAATTGATTCAGAACACCAAGTCAGTTCTCTCATTAACCTGGCTCTTCAATAATTATGACTTAGTTTAAAATATCATCAGCTGATCCAGGAAGTAATTTTCTGAATGACATTTAAGTGATGTTGTGATACAGCACGACATGCAACAACAGCCAAAGTGCTGGAAAAACTGTGTTCACAAAGAATGTAATTCGCTACGCTGGTGAAGACAGTTGGTTGCGTGCTCCACGTTGGCCCTAATATCCCTACATTGATGTTCATCATCTGTTATTGTGTGATTGATTTACAGGAGGGTCTGATTGATTTACAGCAGGGTCTGGTTGATTTACAGTAGGGTCTGGTTGATTTACAGTAGGGTCTGGTTGATTTACAGCAGAGTCTGGTTGATTTACAGTGGGGTCTGGTTGATTTACAGTAGGGTCTAGTCTGGTTGATTTACAGTAGGGTCTGGTTGATTTACAGCAGGGTCTGGTTGATTTACAGCAGGGTCTGGTTGATTTACAGCAGGGTCTAGTCTGGTTGATTTACAGCAGAGTCTAGTCTGGTTGATTTACAGCAGAGTCTAGTCTGGTTGATTTACAGCAGGGTCTAGTCTGGTTGATTTACAGCAGGGTCTAGTCTGGTTGTACAGCAGGGTCTAGTCTGGTTGATTTACAGCAGGGTCTAGTCTGGTTGATTTACAGCAGAGTCTAGTCTGGTTGATTTACAGCAGAGTCTAGTCTGGTTGATTTACAGCAGAGTCTGGTTGATTTACATCAGGGTCTAGTCTGGTTGATTTACAGCAGGGTCTAGTCTGGTTGATTTACAGCAGGGTCTAGTCTGGTTGATTTACAGTAGGGTCTGGTTGATTCACAGCAGGGTCGGGTTGATTTACAGCGGAGTCTGGTTGATTTACAGCGGGGTCTAGTCTGGTTGATTTACAGCGGGGTCTAGTCTGGTTGATTTACAGCGGTGTCTAGTCTGGTTGATTTACAGCAGTGTCTGGTTGATTTACAGCAGGGTCTAGTCTGGTTGATTTACAGCAGGGTCTAGTCTGGTTGATTTACAGCAGGGTCTAGTCTGGTTGATTTACAGCAGTGTCTGGTTGATTTACAGCATGGTCTAGTCTGGTTGATTTACAGTAGGGTCTGGTCTGGTTGATTTACAGTAGGGTCTAGTCTGGTTGATTTGCTAAACGACTAATCTGTACCTCCGCACATTGACTCTGTACTGGTACCCCCTGTAATATAGCCTCCACATTGACTCTGTACTGGTACCCCCTGTATATAGCCTCCACATTGACTCTGTACTGGTACCCCCTGTATATAGCCTCCACATTGACTCTGTACCGGTACCCCCTGTATATAGCCTCCACATTGACTCTGTACTGGTACGCCCTGTATATAGCCTCCACATTGACTCTGTACCGGTACCCCCTGTATATAGCCTCCACATTGACTCTGTACCGATACCCCCTGTATATAGCCTCCACGTTGACTCTGTACCGATACCCCCTGTATATAGCCTCCACATTGACTCTGTACCGTAATACCCTGTATATAGCCTCCACATTGACTCTGTACTGGTACCCCCTGTATATAGCCTCCACATTGACTCTGTACCGGTACCCCCCTGTATATAGCCTCCATATTGACTCTGTACCAGTACCCCCTGTATATAGCCTCCACATTGACTCTGTACCGGTACCCCCTGTATATAGCCTCCACATTGACTCTGTACCGTAATACCCTGTATATAGCCTCCACATTGACTCTGTACCGGTACCCCCTGTATATAGCCTCCACATTGACTCTGTACCGGTACCCCCTGTATATAGCCTCCACATTGACTCTGTACCGGTACCCCCTGTATATAGCCTCCACATTGACTCTGTACCGGTACCCCCTGTATATAGCCTCCTCGTTAAATCTGTACCGGTACCCCTTGTAAATAGCCTCCACATTGACTCTGTACTGGTACCCCCTGTATGTAGCCTCCACATTGACTCTGTACCTGTACCCCCTGTATATAGCCTCCACATTGACTCTGTACCGGTACCCCCCTGTATATAGCCTCCACATTGACTCTGTACCGGTACCCCCTGTATATAGTCTCCACAATGACTCTGTACCGGTACCCCCTGTATATAGCCTCCACATTGACTCTGTACTGGTACCCCCTGTATATAGCCTCCACATTGACTCTGTACCTGTACCCCCTGTATATAGCCTCCACATTGACTCTGTACCGGTACCCCCCTGTATATAGCCTCCACATTGACTCTGTACCGGTACCCCCTGTATATAGTCTCCACAATGACTCTGTACCGGTACCCCCTGTATATAGCCTCCACATTGACTCTGTACCGGTACCCCCTGTATATAGTCTCCACAATGACTCTGTACCGGTACCCCCTGTATATAGCCTCCACATTGACTCTGTACCGGTACCCCCTGTATATAGTCTCCACATTGACTCTGTACCGGTACCCCCTGTATATAGCCTCCACATTGACTCTGTACCGGTACCCCCTGTATATAGCCTCCACATTGACTCTGTACCGGTACCCCCTGTATATAGCCTCCACATTGACTCTGTACCGGTACCCCCTGTATATAGCCTCCACATTGACTCTGTACCGGTACCCCCTGTATATAGTCTCCACAATGACTCTGTACCGGTACCCCCTGTATATGGCCTCCACATTGACTCTGTACCGGTACCCCCTGTATATAGCCTCCACATTGACTCGGTACCCCCTGTATATAGTCTCCACATTGACTCTGTACCCCCTGTATATAGCCTCCACATTGACTCTGTACCGGTACCCCCTGTATATAGCCTCCACATTGACTCTGTACCGGTACCCCCTGTATATAGCCTCCACATTGTTAGGTAATCTTATTGTGTATATTTTATTTTATATTTTAGTTAATATTTCTTAACTCATTTCTTAACGCATTGTTAGTTAAGGGCTGGTCAGTCAGCATTTCACTGTGAGGTCTACACCTGTTAGTTAAGGGCTGGTCAGTCAGCATTTCACTGTGAGGTCTACTACACCTGTTGTATTCAGCATTTCACTCTGAGGTCTACTACACCTGTTGTATTCATCATTTCACTGTGAGGTCTACTACACCTGTTGTATTCAGCATTTCACTGTGAGGTCTACTACACCTGTTGTATTCAGCATTTCACTGTGAGGTCTACTACACCTGTTGTATTCAGCATTTCACTGTGAGGTCTACAACACCTGTTGTATTCAGCAGTTCACTGTGAGGTCTACTACACCTGTTGTATTCAGCATTTCACTGTGAGGTCTACTACACCTGTTGTATTCAGCATTTCACTGTGAGGTCTACTACACCTGTTGTATTCAGCATTTCACTGTGAGGTCTACTACACCTGTTGTATTCAGCATTTCACTGTAAGGTCTACTACACCTGTTGTATTCATAATTTCACTGTGAGGTCTACTACACCTGTTGTATTCAGCATTTCACTGTGAGGTCTACTACACCTGTTGTGTTCAGCATTTCACTGTGAGGTCTACTACACCTGTTGTATTCAGCATTTCACTGTGAGGTCTACTACACCTGTTGTATTCAGCATTTCACTGTGAGGTCTACTACACCTGTTGTATTCAGCATTTCACTGTGAGGTCTACTACACCTGTTGTATTCATCATTTCACTGTGAGGTCTACTACACCTGTTGTATTCATCATTTCACTGTGAGGTCTACTACACCTGTTGTATTCAGCATTTCACTGTGAGGTCTACTACACCTTTTGTATTCATCATGTGACAAATAACATTTGATTTGATTTACAGCAGTGTCTAGTCTGGTTGATTTACAGCGGGGTCTAGTCTGGTTGATTTACAGCAGTGTCTAGTCTGGTTGATTTACAGCAGGTCTAGTCTGGTTGATTTACAGCAGGTCTAGTCTGGTTGATTTACAGCAGGTCTGGTCTGGTTGATTTACAGCAGGTCTAGTCTGGTTGATTTACAGCAGGGTCTAGTCTGGTTGATTTACAGCAGGTCTAGTCTGGTTGATTTACAGCAGTGTCTAGTCTGGTTGATTTACAGCAGGTCTAGTCTGGTTGATTTACAGCAGGTCTAGTCTGGTTGATTTACAGCAGGTCTAGTCTGGTTGATTTACAGCAGGTCTAGTCTGGTTGATTTACAGCAGGTCTAGTCTGGTTGATTTACAGCAGGGTCTGGTTGATTTACAGTAGGGTCTGGTTGATTTACAGCAGGTCTAGTCTGGTTGATTTACAGCAGGTCTAGTCTGATTTGATTTACAGCAGGGTCTGGTTGATTTACAGTAGGGTCTGGTTGATTTACAGCAGGGTCTAGTCTGGTTGATTTACAGCAGGGTCTAGTCTGGTTGATTTACAGCAGGGTCTAGTCTGGTTGATTTACAGTAGGGTCTGGTTGATTTACAGCAGGTCTAGTCTGGTTGATTTACATCAGGGTCTAGTCTGGTTGATTTACAGTAGGGTCTGGTTGATTTACAGCAGGTCTAGTCTGGTTGATTTACATCAGGGTCTAGTCTGGTTGATTTACAGCAGGGTCTAGTCTGGTTGATTTACAGTAGGGTCTGGTTGATTTACAGCAGGGTCTAGTTGATTTACAGCAGGGTCTAGTCTGGTTGATTTACAGCAGGTCTAGTCTGGTTGATTTACAGCAGGGTCTGGTTGATTTACAGTAGGGTCTGGTTGATTTACAGCAGGTCTAGTTAGATTTAACTGAGAAAGCATCAAGGTAATGTGTTTTCAAATGTTTCTGTGTCAGTTTGGACACACAGATACTTGGCTCATAATGTGTAGAGAACTGTTCCTTGATGGATAGGCTATTGTACAACACACAGAGCTATTTTCCTTTATTCAGGACATTTAGAATGACAACACATTACAGAGTAGCCTAGTGAGATTATTCACAAAATGATCTGGTGATCAGGTTATAAAATGTCATGACAAAGACATTTTAGTTTCCATGTTTCACCTGAAATATTAAATGATTTATAGTCCTCGGTCTGTTGTAAGGGTCCTACAGTAGGTCGGTGTTGTAAGTTATGGGTTCTACAGTAGGTCTGTGTTGTAAGTTATGGGTTCTACAGTAGGTCTATGTTGTAAGTTAGGGGTCCTACAGTAGGTCTATGTTGTAAGTTATGGGTCCTACAGTAGGTCTATGTTGTATGTTATGGGTCCTACAGTAGGTCTGTGTTATTGTTTGGTGAAGTTATGGGTCCTACAGTAGGTCTATGTTGTAAGTTATGGTTCCTACAGTAGGTCTATGTTGTAAGTTATGGGTCCTACAGTAGGTCTATGTTGTATGTTATGGGTCCTACAGTAGGTCTGTGTTATTGTTTGGTGAATTTATGGGTCCTACAGTAGGTCTATGTTGTCATCTGAGACCATTCAACAGTCTAGATTTACCAGGTTATTACTGCTAAACAATAAACCGTTTTTGTTGTTTTGATTATTTCTTACATTCTCTAAGATACTATTTGGTTGTGATAATTGCAAAATATGTATTTTGGATGCAGCAGTTGTTAGCTTAAATGCTAATGCTAGGCTGGAAGCATAGCTGTTAGCTAGAATGCTAAAGCTTATTGACATAGACTTGTAGCAAAGCTGTTAGCTAGAATGCTAATGCTAGGCTGGTGGCAAAGCTGTTAGCTGAAATGCTAACGCTTATTGACATAGACTGGTAGCAAAGCTGTTAGCTAGAATGCTAATGCTAGGCTGGTAGCAAAGCTGTTAGATTGAATGCTAGCGCTTATTGACATAGACTGGTTGCAAAGCTAGTCAAAGAGCTTTTTACTGGTTGAAATTAAAGTTGTTGTTTTTTAAGTATAAAGCAGTTGATTTGAAACAATGGCACAAACGAGCCTTTACAATTATAATCCAAAAGTAGTGTGAAATTCACTCACAAGCAACCTGTAAATGGAGGCTATTTTTGCTGTCAGTCTATGAGAACTCCCCTGGGTTTTCCCCCACGGTGGTGAATTAGTACCTAGGGTTTTTACAGCTGTATTAACTAGAATCATCCACTACACTACTGTGAGAAAGAAATCAAGACAATATGGCTGTTTTTGCTCACTTGAATGTCCTTAAGACAGTTTTCAAGTAAGTTTGTAAAAGCATTTTTAAACATTTCATTACAGACTTAAATTGTTATAAAACATCACGGGCAATCACCTTTTACCTCAAATAAACAGTGGATTACCGCTGTTGTGGGCCTTTAACCATCTGTCTGACTTTGTTGTTCACACAGGAGAGAGACGGGACTATAGTGGATCCTCTGGGGATCCTCAACAACCTCATGATGCTGACGAGGCAGAGCAGAGTCTCTCCGCATCGGAACAACCCAAGAAACACCAGCGGAGAATCACAGGAAAGACACCTCACTGCTGCGCTGACTGTGGGAAGAGTTACTCAAGATCAGATTCACTAAAACTACACCAGAGAATTCACACAGATGATAAATCTCACTGCTGCTCTGACTGTGGGAAGAGACTTACCTCTTCGGCAGACCTTATAAGACACCAGAGAATCCATACAGGAGAGAAACCGTATAGCTGTGATCAGTGTGGGAAGAGTTTTAATGTTCCAAGCAGCCTGAAAACACACCAGAGAATTCACACAGGAGAGAAACCTTATAACTGCTCTCAATGTGGGAAGAGTTTTTCTTCGTCAAGCCGCCTGACTACACACCAGAGAATACACACAGGAGAGAATCCTTATATCTGTGATCAATGTGGGATGAATTTTACTACATCTAGCCAGCTGACTTTACACCAGAGAACACACACAGGAGATAAGCCTTATAGCTGTAATCAATGTGGGAAGAGTTTTGCTCACTCACGCAGCATGACAGCACACCTGAGAATACACACTGGAGAGAAACCTCACTGTTGCTCTGACTGTGGGAAGGGATTCCACTCTTCAGCAGACCTTAAAATACATCAGAGAATCCATACAGGAGAGAAACCTTATAGCTGCTCTGACTGTGGGAAGAGCTTTTCAAAATCATCTACATTACAATCACACCAGAGAATTCACACCGGAGAGAAACCTTATAGCTGCTCTGACTGTGGGAAGACCTTTTCAAAATCATCTACATTACAATCACACCAGAGAATTCACACTGGAGAGAAACCTTATAGCTGTTTTCAATGTGGGAAGAGTTTTACTGAATCTAGACGGCTAACTACACACCAGAGAACACACACCGGAGTGAAACCTTACCACTGCTCTGACTGTGGAAAGAGATTTGTTTCGTCAGGACATTTAAAATCACACCAGAGAACACACACAGGAGAGAAGCCTTATAGCTGTGATCAATGTGGGAAGAGCTTTACTCACTCAAGCAGCCTGACTATACACCAGAGAAAACACACAGGAGAGAAACCTTATAGCTGTGATCAATGTGTGAAGAGTTTTGTTACATCTAGCCAGCTGACTATACATCAGAGAACACACACAGGAGAGAAATCTCATAGCTGTGATCAATGTGGGAAGTGTTTTGTTACATCTAGCCGTTTGACAATACACCAGAGAACACACACAGGAGAGAAACCTTACAGCTGTGATCAATGTGGGAAGAGTTTTGTTACATCTAGCAGTCTGACTATACACCAGAGAACACACACAGGAGAGAAACCTTACAGATGTGCTCAATGTGGGAAGTGTTTTACTACATCGAGCCATCTGACTATACACCAGAGAACACACACAGGACAGAATCCTTATAGTTGAAATCAATCTGGGAAGAATTTTGCTCAGCCAAACTAGCTGATATCACACCAGAGAACACGCACAGGAAATAAATATTGTAGCTGTGATCAATGTGACAAGAGATACTCTGGTAAAAAGATATCTGATTAAACATCAGAAAATACATGAAGGAGTTGTTTCACGATATCATTTAATTAATGTCACAACGTAGAACGTTGTAGAAGGGGTATTTTAATTATGTCATAATGTAGAATGTTGTAGTAGGAGTATTTTAAGGATGTCATAATGTAGAATGTTGTAGAAGGCGTATTTTAATTGTCATAATGTAGAATGTTGTAGATGGGGTATTTTAATGATGTCATAATGTAGAATGTTGTAGAATGTGTATTTTAATGATGTCATAATGTAGAATGTTGTAGTAGGAGTATTTTAGTTAATCATGTCACAATGTAAAATATATATTGAGTGAGAGATCCTTCCTTCCGGGTCTTTGTCCACTACTTAGTACACAAAACCTACAGACAAGAACAGTATCCTACACGCTTCAATTGCGCATCCCATATTTCTGAGGGATTTCCGTTCACACAATTTCTGAGACTGAAGCTCTTGTGTGTCGTAGTAAAACAGAGGCTGAAAATGAAGAGGAAGTTTGAGGCTCATCGCCCCCTCCCCTAACGAATGGCTTGATGATGTTCTCAGTAGAAATGTAGAAGGAGTTTGAGGCTCATCGCCCCCTCCCCTAACGAATGGCTTGATGATGTTCTCAGTAGAAATGTAGAAGGAGTTTGAGGCTCATCGCCCCCTCCCCTAACGAATGGCTTGATGATGTTCTCAGTAGAAATCTAGAAGGAGTTTGAGGCTCATCCCCCCCCCTAAAGAATGGCTTGATGATGCTCTCAGTAGAAATGTAGGAGTTTGAGGCTCATCCTCATCTTGAAGAGACGTCGCTCTAGTCTTGATGAGACGTTGCTCTAGTCTTGATGCCATGTCCTCCCTCTAGTCTTGATGTCCTCCCTCTAGTCTTGATGAGACGTTGCTCTAGTCTTGATGCCATGTCCTCCCTCTAGTCTTGATGTCCTCCCTCTAGTCTTGATGCCATGTCATCCCTCTAGTCTCGATGTGACGTCCTCCCTCTAATGTTAGTTGACAGATAAGAACACGAGACTTTAAGGAGAAATTACCCAACATCCCCTATTGCATGTCATTTCTCAGAGGCCCTGTCTCCTCCATGTCCTTCTGCTCTATACAGTAGATAAACCTTCAGGTAGGGGTGGTTCTCAGAGGCCCTGTCTCCTCCATGTCCTGTTCTATACAGTAGATAAACCTTCAGTTAGGGGTGGTTCTCAGAGGCCCGTCTCCTCCATGTCCTTCTGTTCAGCAGATAAACCTTCGCGTAGGGTTGGTCATCTTGAACTTAGTCTTCTCCACCCAGAATGCAGGTGGATGTTCTATTTAAAAACTCTCCACCCATCAGGCGTGAATGAAGAATTGTTATTTGAGTGTTTTCTGTAAGTGGTATATTGCCTGTTATTGGTGTTCCATACCTCCCTCTAGTGGTGCCTCTAGCTCCCTACTCTTACCATCCTGTTTTATTTATTCTGAGGAAACGTTCCCATGAATAAGCAATAAATGTTTCTCTGTCCGCTTTTCCATACCTCCCTCTAGTGGTGCCTCTAGCTCCCTACTCTTACCATCCTGTTGTATTTATTCTGAGGAAACGTTCCCATGTATAAGCAATACATGTTTCTCTGTCTGCTTTTCCATACCTCCCTCTAGTGGTGCCTCTAGCTCCCTACTCTTACCATCCTGTTGTATTTATTCTGAGGAAACGTTCCCATGTATAAGCAATACATGTTTCTCTGTCTGCTTTTCCATACCTCCCTCTAGTGGTGCCTCTAGCTCCCTACTCTTACCATCCTGTTGTATTTATTCTGAGGAAACGTTCCCATGTATAAGCAATACATGTTTCTCTGTCTGCTTTTCCATACCTCCCTCTAGTGGTGCCTCTAGCTCCCTACTCTTACCATCCTGTTGTATTTATTCTGAGGAAACGTTCCCATGTATAAGCAATACATGTTTCTCTGTCTGCTTTTCCATACCTCCCTCTAGTGGTGCCTCTAGCTCCCTACTCCTACCATCCTGTTGTATTTATTCTGAGGAAACGTTCCCATGTATAAGCAATACATGTTTCTCTGTCTGCTTTTCCATACCTCCCTCTAGTGGTGCCTCTAGCTCCCTACTCTTACCATCCTGTTGTATTTATTCTGAGGAAACGTTCCCATGTAAAAGCAATACATGTTTCTCTGTCTGCTTTTCCATACCTCCCTCTAGTGGTGCCTCTAGCTCCCTACTCCTACCGTCCTGTTGTATTTATTCTGAGGAAACGTTCCCATGTAAAAGCAATAAATGTTTCTCTGTCTGCTTTTCCATACCTCCCTCTAGTGGTGCCTCTAGCTCCCTACTCCTACCATCCTGTTGTATTTATTCTGAGGAAACGTTCCCATGTATAAGCAATACATGTTTCTCTGTCTGCTTTTCCATACCTCCCTCTAGTGGTGCCTCTAGCTCCCTACTCCTACCATCCTGTTGTATTTATTCTGAGGAAACGTTCCCATGAATAAGCAATAAATGTTTCTCTGTCTGCTTTTCCATACCTCCCTCTAGTGGTGCCTCTAGCTCCCTACTCCTACCATCCTGTTTTATTTATTCTGAGGAAACGTTCCCATGAATAAGCAATAAATGTTTCTCTGTCCGCTTTTCCATACCTCCCTCTAGTGGTGCCTCTAGCTCCCTACTCCTACCATCCTGTTTTATTTATTCTGAGGAAACGTTCCCATGTAAAAGCAATAAATGTTTCTCTGTCTGCTTTTCCATACCTCCCTCTAGTGGTGCCTCTAGCTCCCTACTCTTACCATCCTGTTGTATTTATTCTGAGGAAACGTTCCCATGTAAAAGCAATAAATGTTTCTCTGTCTGCTTTTCCATACCTCCCTCTAGTGGTGCCTCTAGCTCCCTACTCCTACCGTCCTGTTGTATTTATTCTGAGGAAACGTTCCCATGTAAAAGCAATAAATGTTTCTCTGTCTGCTTTTCCATACCTCCCTCTAGTGGTGCCTCTAGCTCCCTACTCCTACCATCCTGTTGTATTTATTCTGAGGAAACGTTCCCATGAATAAGCAATAAATGTTTCTCTGTCTGCTTTTCCATACCTCCCTCTAGTGGTGCCTCTAGCTCCCTACTCCTACCATCCTGTTTTATTTATTCTGAGGAAACGTTCCCATGAATAAGCAATACATGTTTCTCTGTCCGCTTTTCCATACCTCCCTCTAGTGGTGCCTCTAGCTCCCTACTCCTACCGTCCTGTTGTATTTATTTTCTTTATTTGGTATATAATGTAGAGCATGCATTCTGTTGTACTAGGTACTGATTTATAGATGTTCTGATGCGTTTTCTTGGCACCGTCATGTGACATGTAATTATCACTGAAATTAGAAGCCTGGGTTCTATTCACACTGACGATGGCCTGAGATCATGTGACATGTAATTATCACTGAAATTAGAAGCCTGGGTTCTATTCACACTGACGATGGCCTGAGATCATGTGACATGTAATTATCATTTAAATAGAAGCCTGGGTTCTATTCACACTGATGATGGCATGAGATCATGTGACATGTAATTATCACTGAAATTAGAAGCCTGGGTTCTATTCACACTGACGATGGCCTGAGATCATGTGACATGTAATTATCACTGAAATAGAAGCCTGGTGCCCATTCACTCTGACGATGGCCTGAGATCATGTGACATGTAATTATCACTGAAATAGAAGCCTGGTGCCTATTCACACTGACGATGGCCTGAGATCATGTGACATGTAATTATCATTTAAATAGAAGCCTGGGTTCTATTCACACTGACGATGGCCTGAGCTCATGTGACATGTAATTATCACTGAAATTAGAAGCCTGGGTTCTATTCACACTGACGATGGCCTGAGATCATGTGACATGTAATTATCATTTAAATAGAAGCCTGGGGCCTATTCACACTGACGATGGCCTGAGATCATGTGACATGTAATTATCACTGAAATTAGAAGCCTGGGTTCTATTCACACTGACGATGGCCTGAGATCATGTGACATGTAATTATCATTGAAATAGAAGCCTGGTGCCCATTCACACTGACGATGGCCTGAGATCATGTGACATGTAATTATCACTGAAATAGAAGCCTGGTGCCCATTCACACTGACGATGGCCTGAGATCGTGTGACATGTAATTATCACTGAAATTAGAAGCCTGGGTTCTATTCACACTGACGATGGCCTGAGATCATGTGACATGTAATTATCACTGAAATTAGAAGCCT
Organism: Oncorhynchus mykiss; assembly: GCF_057628025.1. Classification (NCBI taxonomy): domain Eukaryota; kingdom Metazoa; phylum Chordata; class Actinopteri; order Salmoniformes; family Salmonidae; genus Oncorhynchus; species Oncorhynchus mykiss. The sequence goes on along the minus strand of NC_143034.1, from coordinate 2,102,133 downwards.
GGGTTCTATTCACACTGACGATGGCCTGAGATCATGTGACATGTAATTATCACTGAAATTAGAAGCCTGGGTTCTATTCACACTGACGATGGCCTGAGATCATGTGACATGTAATTATCATTGAAATAGAAGCCTGGTGCCCATTCACACTGACGATGGCCTGAGATCATGTGACATGTAATTATCACTGAAATAGAAGCCTGGTGCCCATTCACACTGACGATGGCCTGAGCTCATGTGACATGTAATTATCACTGAAATAGAAGCCTGGTGCCTATTCACACTGACGATGGCCTGAGATCGTGTGACATGTTATTATCATTTAAATAGAAGCCTGGTGCCTATTCACACTGACGATGGCCTGAGATCATGTGACGTAATTATCATTTAAATAGAAGCCTGGTGCCTATTCACACTGACGATGGCCTGAGATCATGTGACATGTAATTATCACTGAAATTAGAAGCCTGGGTTCTATTCACACTGACGATGGCCTGAGATCATGTGACATGTAATTATCACTGAAATTAGAAGCCTGGGTTCTATTCACACTGACGATGGCCTGAGATCATGTGACATGTAATTATCATTGAAATAGAAGCCTGGTGCCCATTCACACTGACGATGGCCTGAGATCATGTGACATGTAATTATCGCTGAAATAGAAGCCTGGTGCCCATTCACACTGACGATGGCCTGAGCTCATGTGACATGTAATTATCACTGAAATAGAAGCCTGGTGCCTATTCACACTGACGATGGCCTGAGATCATGTGACATGTAATTATCACTGAAATTAGAAGCCTGGGTTCTATTCACACTGACGATGGCCTGAGATCATGTGACGTAATTATCATTTAATTAGAAGCTTGGGTTCTATTCACACTGACGATGGCCTGAGATCATGTGACGTAATTATCATTTAAATAGAAGCTTGGGTTCTATTCACACTGACGATGGCCTGAGATCATGTGACATGTAATTATCATTTAAATAGAAGCCTGGTGCCCATTCACACTGACGATGGCCTGAGATCATGTGACATGTAATTATCACTGAAATAGAAGCCTGGTGCCCATTCACACTGACGATGGCCTGAGATCATGTGACATGTAATTATCATTTAAATAGAAGCCTGGGTTCTATTCACACTGATGATGGCATGAGATCATGTGACATGTAATTATCACTGAAATTAGAAGCCTGGGTTCTATTCACACTGACGATGGCCTGAGATCATGTGACATGTAATTATCACTGAAATAGAAGCCTGGTGCCCATTCACACTGACGATGGCCTGAGATCATGTGACATGTAATTATCACTGAAATTAGAAGCCTGGGTTCTATTCACACTGACGATGGCCTGAGATCATGTGACATGTAATTATCACTGAAATTAGAAGCCTGGGTTCTATTCACACTGACGATGGCCTGAGATCATGTGACATGTAATTATCATTGAAATAGAAGCCTGGGTTCTATTCACACTGACGATGGCCTGAGATCATGTGACATGTAATTATCACTGAAATTAGAAGCCTGGTGCCCATTCACACTGACGATGGCCTGAGGACCAAACTGTTCTTTTGTTTTCACCTTTTATTTAGGCACTTTCTTGTATTATTATATATTCTTTGGGCAGTTTCAATAAACATCTCTGGTGCAAAGTCAGATGGCTAGATCTTTATTTGACCGTTTAGGATCTTTGTTGTGACAGGGTCTCTATCTCTTCCAACAATGTTAAAGTCAGATGGCTAGATCTTTATTAGACCGTTTAGGATCTTTGTTGTGACAGGGTCTCTATCTCTTCCAACAATGTTAAAGTCAGATGGCTAGATCTTTATTTGACCGTTTAGGATCTTTGTTGTGACAGGGTCTCTATCTCTTCCGACAATGTTAAAGTCAGATGGCTAGATCTTTATTTGACCGTTTAGGATCTTTGTTGTGACAGGGTCTCTATCTCTTCCGACAATGTCGAATTAAAGAGTTACTATTGATGTGATTTAAGAAAAAGTGTTGCGTTCCACTGACCGCGTTGGTGACCCACTTGAAACAAAAATGCAACACTTCAAAATGTAGCGATCTGTTTTCTACGAGTTGTCCTCTAACCAGGGATGTACACATTATGCCCAGATTCCGTGTGGTTTTTGAGCTGTTAGTTTTAACAGGACGTGTTAGTTTTAACAGGACGTGTTAGTTTTAACAGGACGTGCAACCTCATCTCTCTCCTCTCGGCACGATTGATTTCAACACGACATCGATGTGAGTGATGACAAATAAATGTTGCGTTCCTTTATTTTAGCGACCCGTATCAGTGAGTTATGGCCTCGTGTCAAAACAACAGCTTTTTTGGTGCTTGGGCAGTTAATAACATATACAAGCAATATGGATCCTATTGTGTTTGTGTAGATAGCACATTTTATATTTAGGATTTCAATATATCACAAACTGTTTCTGCATATTGGTTATTGATTTGGACACGTTAAAACTGTTTTGACGTTGGGGCTATCCCATCTAGCAACATGTCATTGGACAGAAGACTTTGCCCGGCGTCCAAAATACGTCCGATTTTGGTTAAAAATACTTATTTTTCAGGTTGTTTCAACGACTTGAAAACAACTTGATTTAAATGTACGGTCTATGAACAATTTGGTTAACAATCCTACATCACTCCAGTATTTCTTGACAACACTCATGTGCTAATTGTCTTTATTCCACAACTGAAGAAGCATGACTCAAATCACCTCATATTTCAAACATTCAGCCTGACAAAATATACATGTTTTATTATTCCATGCCTCACCATTAAGTGAAGTATTGCCAATACATATTAACAAAGGGGTGTACATTTGGTTTTGATATTTCATATTTACAATTCATGTAACATTTAGTAATAATTATTGTTTATGAAACAAACAGACTTTTGTTGTTGTTCAACTGTATTGTTTACAAATATGGGGGGGGGGGGGGGGGGGGGTATAATAAACTGGTATTATAAATACAGAGTTCTGGTCAGTATCAGAATGGGGGGGGGGGGGGTGTATAATAAACTGGTATTATAAATACAGAGTTCTGGTCAGTATCAGAATGGGGGGTGGTATAATAAACTGGTATTATAAATACATAGTTCTGGTCAGTATCAGAATGGGGGGTGGTATAATAAACTGGTATTATAAATACAGAGTTCTGGTCAGTATCAGAATGGGGGGGGGGGGGGTATAATAAACTGGTATTATAAATACAGAGTTCTGGTCAGTATCAGAATGGGGGGGGGGGGGGGGTATAATAAACTGGTATTATAAATACAGAGTTCTGGTCAGTATCAGAATGGGGGGGGGGGGGGTATAATAAACTGGTATTATAAATACAGAGTTCTGGTCAGTATCAGAATGGGGGGGGAGGGGGTATAATAAACTGGTATTATAAATACAGAGTTCTGGTCAGTATCAGAATGGGGGGGGGGGGGTATAATAAACTGGTATTATAAATACAGAGTTCTGGTCAGTATCAGAATGGGGGGGGGGGGGGTATAATAAACTGGTATTATAAATACAGAGTTCTGGTCAGTATCAGAATGGGGGGGGGGGGGGTATAATAAACTGGTATTATAAATACAGAGTTCTGGTCAGTATCAGAATGGGGGGGGGGGGGGGGGGTGTATAATAAACTGGTATTATAAATACAGAGTTCTGGTCAGTATCAGAATGGGGGGGGGGGGGTATAATAAACTGGTATTATAAATACAGAGTTCTGGTCAGTATCAGAATGGGGGGGGGGGGGGGGGTATAATAAACTGGTATTATAAATACAGAGTTCTGGTCAGTATCAGAATGGGGGGGGGGGTATAATAAACTGGTATTATAAATACAGAGTTCTGGTCAGTATCAGAATGGGGGGGGGGGGGGGGTATAATAAACTGGTATTATAAATACAGAGTTCTGGTCAGTATCAGAATGGGGGGGGGGGGTATAATAAACTGGTATTATAAATACAGAGTTCTGGTCAGTATCAGAATGGGGGGGGGGGGGGGGTATAATAAACTGGTATTATAAATACAGAGTTCTGGTCAGTATCAGAATGGGGGGGGGGGGGGTGTATAATAAACTGGTATTATAAATACAGAGTTCTGGTCAGTATCAGAATGGGGGGGGGGGGGGGTATAATAAACTGGTATTATAAATACAGAGTTCTGGTCAGTATCAGAATGGGGGGGGGGGGGTATAATAAACTGGTATTATAAATACAGAGTTCTGGTCAGTATCAGAATGGGGGGGGGGGGTGTATAATAAACTGGTATTATAAATACAGAGTTCTGGTCCGTATCAGAATGGGGGGGGGGGGGGGTATAATAAACTGGTATTATAAATACAGCGTTCTGGTCAGTATCAGAATGGGGGGGGCGTGTAATAAACTGGTATTATAAATACAGAGTTCTGGTCCGTATCAGAATGGGGGGGGGGGGGGGGGTATAATAAACTGGTATTATAAATACAGAGTTCTGGTCAGTATCAGAATGGGGGGGGGGGTATAATAAACTGGTATTATAAATACAGAGTTCTGGTCAGTATCAGAATGGGGGGGGGGGGGGTATAATAAACTGGTATTATAAATACAGAGTTCTGGTCAGTATCAGAATGGGGGGGGGGGGGGGTATATAATAAACTGGTATTATAAATACAGAGTTCTGGTCAGTATCAGAATGGGGGGGGGGGGGTATAATAAACTGGTATTATAAATACAGAGTTCTGGTCAGTATCAGAATGGGGGGGGGGGGGGGTATAATAAACTGGTATTATAAATACAGAGTTCTGGTCAGTATCAGAATGGGGGGGGGGGGGGTATAATAAACTGGTATTATAAATACAGAGTTCTGGTCAGTATCAGAATGGGGGGGGGGGGGGGTATAATAAACTGGTATTATAAATACAGAGTTCTGGTCAGTATCAGAATGGGGGGGGGGGGGGGTATAATAAACTGGTATTATAAATACAGAGTTCTGGTCAGTATCAGAATGGGGGGGGGGGGGGGGGGTATATAATAAACTGGTATTATAAATACAGAGTTCTGGTCAGTATCAGAATGAGGGGGGGGGGGGGCTGGAGATACAGTTAGGTTTGTACAGTGTGATGATACACCAGGGCCTGGAGCTGCAGTTAGGATTGTTTTGCACTATCATCTCACTCATTTCAAATCAGCACCAATCAATCAAACACACACGCTTTTCCTTTGTACGTCTAAATACAATAATATTATTTCATGAAAAAACATGACATAATTTTTTATTTTTTTATCGAAATAAAATAAAACTTCTCTCAACTGCGTTTCTCACTCCAGTCAGCAGATGGCGATGTGCGTCTTTCAGGCGACTCTGCCGGAGGCTGACGTATAATCTAGTGGACGGAGCGCGTCATCAACATGAACAGTTCAGCCACCTCTGGAGCTTACTAGCCAACAGGGCCGAAATATTGGAGCTCTTTAGAAGCTTTCTGGCGTATATATAAGCCACTGTTGTTTTAAAACACACATTTTTTGTTGTTGTCATCAAGCTGTTATTACATTTAATATAATATTTAACGTTGTTAGATTCTCTAGCTAGCTGGTTAACTTAGCAGTAGGACTAGGCTAACGCTAACTAGCTAGCTTGCTAACATCATCGACCATAAAGTCACAAAGCTACTCTCCCCCAGTTGCTAAATAAGAGGTCTGCTAGACGGAGAAAGAGCGTTTCGAGGAGGAAGAGGAGGCTGTTACAGTGAAAGGAGAAGAGGAAGACGCTTTCAGAGTGAAAGAGGAAGAGGATGTTGACTACCGTGAAAGAAGAGGAGGAGAAGCAAGAGAAAGAGGAGGCTGCAGTTTTTGGAATAAAGGAGGGGGAGAAGACTGTCACAGTGAAAGAAGAGGAAGACGTTTTTGGAGAGAAGGAGGAAGAGGAGAGGGAGATGACTGTTACAGTGAAAGAAGAGGAAGACGTTTTTGGAGAGAAGGAGGAAGAGGAGAGGGAGATGACTGTTACAGTGAAAGAGGAGGAAGACGTTTTTGGAGAGAAGGAGGAAGAGGAGGGGGAGATGACTGTTACAGTGAAAGAAGAGGAAGACGTTTTTGGAGGGAAGGAAGAGGGGGAGATTACTGTCACATTGGAGGACGAAGAAGAACAGAAGACTGGAGATCTGATTAACACCAGTAATTACAGTGAGTACTATCTTATAAAACAGGGACATTGATCTGATTAACACCAGTAAATACAGTGAGTACTATATTATAAAACAGGGACATTGATCCGATTAACACCAGGGACACAAACTCTGAAGTTGTTGAACTAACGTGTGATTTTAAAAGGATATTACACTCTTGGATATGTTGTTCTGTACTGTCGGAATTGGAAAAAGCTACAAAAGAGTCAACAAAACGTTAATGGATAAGATGCTTTTATTTATTTTTAAACCGTCTCTGAATATCTCTGTAGTGCTTTTGCTCTGTCTCTGTACTCGACATCCCATGAGAGAAAAGTTATTATTTAAAAAAACATCATTAATTAACATGATTAAATATCAAATCGGGTTAGTGTTAGGTCCGTCGTTGTTCAGTTATAAGACTGATCTGATTTTAAATATCTATGATACCATATCATATTACAGCCAACTCATGTCTGATTTCAAATGATGAAGAGGACAGAATCGAGACGAGGAAGAATCATTGTGATCTGGAACGTTCTGTTAGTTAATGTTCTAACACACTAAGGGCTGTTCTTAAGGACGATGTGATCTGGAACGTTCTGTTAGTTAATGTTCTAAGGGCTGTTCTTAAGGACGATGTGATCTGGAACGTTCTGTTAGTTAATGTTCTAAGGGCTGTTCTTAAGGATGACGTGGAGAGGAGTGATCTGGAACGTTCTGTTAGTTAATGTTCTAAGGGCTGTTCTTAAGGATGACGTGGAGAGGAGTGATCTGGAACGTTCTGTTAGTTAATGTTCTAAGGGCTGTTCTTAAGGATGACGTGGAGAGGAGTGATCTGGAACGTTCTGTTAGTTAATGTTCTAAGGGCTGTTCTTAAGGATGACGTGGAGAGGAGTGATCTGGAACGTTCTGTTAGTTAATGTTCTAAGGGCTGTTCTTAAGGATGACGTGGAGAGGAGTGATCTGGAACGTTCTGTTAGTTAATGTTCTAAGGGCTGTTCTTAAGGATGACGTGGAGAGGAGTGATCTGGAACGTTCTGTTAGTTAATGTTCTAAGGGCTGTTCTTAAGGATGACGTGGAGAGGAGTGATCTGGAACGTTCTGTTAGTTAATGTTCTAAGGGCTGTTCTTAAGGATGACGTGGAGAGGAGTGATCTGGAACGTTCTGTTAGTTAATGTTCTAAGGGCTGTTCTTAAGGATGACGTGGAGAGGAGTGATCTGGAACGTTCTGTTAGTTAATGTTCTAAGGGCTGTTCTTAAGGATGACGTGGAGAGGAGTGATCTGGAACGTTCTGTTAGTTAATGTTCTAAGGGCTGTTCTTAAGGATGACGTGGAGAGGAGTGATCTGGAACGTTCTGTTAATGAACACGGGTTTGACTGTCTTCTTTCTTTATAAAACAGTTATATATATACTGCTAAAAAAATAAAGGGAACACTTAAACAACACAATGTAACTCCAAGTCAATCACACTTCTGTGGGATCAAACTGTCCACTTAGGAAGCAACTCTGATTGACAATACATTTCACATGCTGTTGTGCAAATGGAATAGACAACAGATGGAAATTATAGGTAATTAGCAAGACACCCCCAATAAAGGAGTGGTTCTGCAGGTGGGGACCACAGACCACTTCTCAGTTCCTATGCTTCCTGGCTGATGTTTTGGTCACTTTTGAATGCTGGCGGTGCTTTCACTCTAGTGGTAGCATGAGACGGAGTCTACAACCCACAAAAGTGGCTCAGGTAATGCAGCTCATCCAGGATGGGACATCAATGTGAGCTGTGGCAAGAAGGTTTGCTGTGTCTGTCAGCGTAGTGTCCAGAGCATGGAGGCGCTACCAGGAGACAGGCCAGTACATCAGGAGACGTGGAGGAGGCCGTAGGAGGGCAACAACCCAGCAGCAGGACTGCTACCTCCGCCTTTGTGCAAGGAGGAGCACTGCCAGAGCCCTGCAAAATGACCTCCAGCAGGCCACAAATGTGCATGTCAGAAACAGACTCCATGAGTGTGGAATGAGAGCCCGATGTCCACAGGTGGGGGTTGTGCTTACAGCCCAACACCGTGCAGGACGTTTGGCATTTGCCAGAGAATACCAAGATTGGCAAATTCGCCACTGGCGCCCTGTCCTCTTCACAGATGAAAGCAGGTTCACACTGAGCACGTGACAGAGTCTGGAGACGCCGTGGAGAACGTTCTGCTGCCTGCAACATCCTCCAGCATGACCGGTTTGGCGGTGGGTCAGTCATGGTATGGGGTGGCATTTCTTTGGGGGGCCGCACAGCCCTCCATGTGCTCGCCAGAGGTAGCCTGACTGCCATTAGGTACCGAGATGAGATCCTCAGACCCCTTGTGAGACCATATGCTGGTGCGGTTGGCCCTGGGTTCCTCCTAATGCAAGACAACACTAGACCTCATGTGGCTGGAGTGTGTCAGCAGTTCCTGCAAGAGGAAGGCATTGATGCTATGGACTGGCCTGCCCGTTCCCCAGACCTGAATCCAATTGAGCACATCTGGGACATCATGTCTCGCACCATCCGCCAACTCCTGGACAGTCTGTGGTGGATGGAGCGAGACATGATGGTTAGCATGCTTTGGTCCAGGTCTGGGAGGAGATCCCTCAGGAGACCATCTGGGAGGAGATCCCTCAGGAGACCATCCGCCACCTCATCAGGAGCCCAGGCGTTGTAGGGAGTGGACGGAACGCTTCTTTCATCAGCAGCAACAGTTAGTCAGACACCTCGGTAGCTTGCTAGACAAAATAGACGAACCAATAAAGCTCTTTAGACGCTTTAGGTGTATAAGAACGCTTCTTTCAACAGCAGCAACATTTAGTCATACAGGCACGTGGAGGCAACACACACTACTGAGCCTCATTTTGACTTGTTTTAAGGACATTACATCAAAGTTGGATCAGCCTGTAGTGTGGTTTTCCACTTTAATTTTGAGTGTGACTCCATATCCAGACCTCCATGGGTTGATAAATTTGATTTCCATTGATAATTTTTGTGTGATTTTGTTGTCAGCACATTCAACTATGTAAAGAAAAAAGTATTTAATAAGAATATTTCATTCATTCAGATCTAGGATGTGTTATTTTAGTGTTCCCTTTATTTTTTTGAGCAGTGTATATATCTTTTTTTTATTTTTTTAAAGATGAACAACATATTTCCATTAACTTTATTGAGTAAATGCATTTTATTTATCCTTCTATGACCGGTGTAGATTGCGTTGCGTTTTTGATCGCGGCCAACAGATGGACAAGGGGACGTTGCTTCCAGAGGCAGTTGGAACCCGGTCGTGAAATTTGCTGCTGTGCACTTTAGGACACGCAGCCAGATTCCCTTACTAGAGACACACATTATATATACAGTGCCTTGCGAAAGTATTCGGCCCCCTTGAACTTTGCGACCTTTTGCCACATTTCAGGCTTCAAACATAAAGATATAAAACTGTATTTTTTGTGAAGAATCAACAACAAGTGGGACACAATCATGAAGTGGAACGACATTTATTGGATATTTCAAACTTTTTTAACAAATCAAAAACTGAAAAATTGGGAGTGCAAAATTATTTAGCCCCGTTAAGTTAATACTTTGTAGCGCCACCTTTTGCTGCGATTACAGCTGTAAGTCGCTTGGGGTATGTCTCTATCAGTTTTGCACATTGAGAGACTGACATTTTTTCCCATTCCTCCTTGCAAAACAGCTCAAGCTCAGTGAGGTTGGATGGAGAGCATTTGTGAACAGCAGTTTTCAGTTCTTTCCACAGATTCTCGATTGGATTCAGGTCTGGACTTTGACTTGGCCATTCTAACACCTGGATATGTTTATTTTTGAACCATTCCATTGTAGATTTTGCTTTATGTTTTGGATCATTGTCTTGTTGGAAGACAAATCTCCGTCCCAGTCTCTGGTCTTTTGCAGACTCCATCAGGTTTTCTTCCAGAATGGTCCTGTATTTGGCTCCATCCATCTTCCCATCAATTTTAACCATCTTCCCTGTCCCTGGTGAAGAAAAGCAGGCCCAAACCATGATGCTGCCACCACCATGTTTGACAGTGGGGATGGTGTGTTCAGCTGTGTTGCTTTTACGCCAAACATAACCTTTTGCATTGTTGCCAAAAAGTTCAATTTTGGTTTCATCTGACCAGAGCACCTTCTTCCACATGTTTGGTGTGTCTCCCAGGTGGCTTGTGGCAAACTTTAAACAACACTTTTTATGGATATCTTTAAGAAATGGCTTTCTTCTTGCCACTCTTCCATAAAGGCCAGATTTGTGCAATATACGACTGATTGTTGTCCTATGGACAGAGTCTCCCACCTCAGCTGTAGATCTCTGCAGTTCATCCAGAGTGATCATGGGCCTCTTGGCTGCATCTATGATCAGTCTTCTCCTTGTATGAGCTGAAAGTTTAGAGGGACGGCCAGGTCTTGGTAGATTTGCAGTGGTCTGATACTCCTTCCATTTCAATATTATCGCTTGCACAGTGCTCCTTGGGATGTTTAAAGCTTGGGAAATCTTTTTGTATCCAAATCCGGCTTTAAACTTCTTCACAACAGTATCTCGGACCTGCATGGTGTGTTCCTTGTTCTTCATGATGCTCTCTGCGCTTTTAACGGACCTCTGAGACTATCACAGTGCAGGTGCATTTATACGGAGACTTGATTACACACAGGTGGATTGTATTTATCATCATTAGTCATTTAGGTCAACATTGGATCATTCAGAGATCCTCACTGAACTTCTGGAGAGAGTTTGCTGCACTGAAAGTAAAGGGGCTGAATAATTTAGCACGGCCAATTTTTCAGTTTTTGATTTGTTAAAAAAGTTTGAAATATCCAATAAATGTCGTTCCACTTCATGATTGTGTCCCACTTGTTGTTGATTCTTCACAAAAAAATACAGTTTTATATCTTTATGTTTGAAGCCTGACATGTGGCAAAAGGTCGCAAAGTTCAAGGGGGCCGAATACTTTCGCAAGGCACTGTATATATATTATAACATCCAGACAGATTCCCTTACTAGAGACACACATTATATATATATATATATTTTATTACTCAGACAGATTCCCTTCCTAGAGACACACAGAATATATGCAGTACCAGTCAAAAGTTTGGACACCTACTCATTCAAGGGATTTTCTTTATTTTTACTATTTTCTACATTGTTGAATAATAGTGAAGACATCAAAACTATGAAATAACATACATGGAATCATGTAGTAACCAAAAAAGTGTTAAACAATTACAAATATATGTTAGATTTTTCAAAGTAGCCACCTGTTGCCTTGATGACATCTTTGCACACTCTTGGCATTCTCTCCACCAGCTTCATAAAACTATGAAATAACATATGGAATCATGTAGTAACCAAAAAAGTGGTAAACAAATCAAAATATATTTTAGATTCTTATTTTCAAAACAGGGTCGGAAACTTTCCGGTAAATGTTCCATTGGAAGTTGAGCCCGGGAATTTGACTTAAATTCATCAAAAAAGTTAGCTTTATAACGGTGGACCTTTTTTGTGGGATACACACAAGGTAATTCTAGGTCTTGTGGCATATTTTGGTAAAACTATCCCCAATTTCAATGGAATTGCAACCCTCTGCATGCACAGTGCATTCTTCCATCACATTTTCAGCTGATTCTCAAGATATTGCACACTAATGAGATGCTATTGAGTCCACACTACTACACCGTCTGAGCCAAGGACGACATGCTTTCTGGTAAGTTTTGATTACAATACTGGGTGGGGTGAATATATTTTGACGACGACCGCCGAGCACCACCCGAACAGGCAGGAGAGCCAACTTCGGCGGAAGTCGTGACACACTGCAGCCAATGTAGAAGGACAAACGGTGTACATTTGCAAATACTCTGCCAAATCGTATGTAAAGAATGCAACAAAGATGCAGAATCATCTGGACAAGTGCATAAAGTTCCCTCAGCGCTCACAACAAGCAACCTCTGACAAAAGTCCCTCTACTTCTATTCGAGGTGAAAATGAAGAATCAGACACCTTATCGATAGTCAACAGCTCATGGTCCTCCTGGAATCAGAAGTATTTTTGACTCAATGGAGGAACATATTCAGAGAAATGCTGATGAATGAATGTCCTGCTCGAGCTGTGTATGCAACTGGTTCACCTCTGATGCTCACAGGCAATGTGTATTGGATGATATTTTTGAATGTTCTTCGCCCAGCATACACCCCTCCAACCAGACATGCTTTATCTACTCATTTGCTGAATGTAGAGTTCAATAGAGTTCAAGTGAAGGTCAAGCAAGCACAGACACAAGGGACAACAGACACACCGGTCTCTACATTGCAGATGAGCTGAAGGCAGTCATCAATGACCTTGGACCACAGAAGGTATTTTACACTGGCGACAGACAATGCTGCGAACGTGGAGGAGTCCAACCCTCACATCACACCCATTGGCTGTGCTGCTCATGGCATTGAATATGCTCCTCAATGACATCATGGCACTGAAAACAAGGGATACACTCTACAAGAGAGCCAAGGAAATGGTTAGTTATGTGAAGGGTCATCAAGTTATAGCAGCAATCTACCTCACCAAGCAAAGTGAGAAGAATAAGAGCACCACATTGAAGCTGCCCAGCAACACCCGTTGGGGTGGTGTTGTCACCATGTTTGACAGTCTCCTGGAGGGGAAGGAGTCTCTCCAAGAAATGGCCATATCACAGTCTGCCGATATGGACAACCCCATCAAGAGGATGTTCCTGGGTGATGCATTTTGGGAGAGAGAGGTAAGCAGCCTGAAACCTATAGCAGTAGCCATTGCACGGATTGAGGGAGATAATGCCATCCTGTCTGATGTTCAGACTCTGCTTGCAGATGTAAGAGAAGAAATCCGTACTGCCCTGCCCACTTCACTGTTGCTCCAAGCAGAGGAAACTGCATTCTGAAATACATCAAAAAGCATGAAGACTTCTGCCTGAAGCCCAGACACACATGTTGGACCCCAAGTATGCTGGCAAGAGCATCCTGTCTGGTGCAGAGACCAACAATGCCTATGGTGTCATCACTACTGTGTCTCCCCACCTTGGCCTGGATGAGGGAAAGGTTCTTGGCAGTCTGGCGAAGTTCACTTCCAAGGAAGGGCTTTGGGATGGAGATGCAATATGGCAGTCGTGCCAACATATCTCATCAGCCACCTGGTGGAAGGGACTTTGTGGATCTGAGGCTCTTTCCCCTGTTGCCTCCATCATCCTCCAAATCCCACCAACATCAGCCCTCACTGCCACAACTGGTCCTTGTTTGGGAACACACATACCAAACCATGCAACAGGTTGACCAATACAATGGTTGAAAAATTTGTGGCCATCCGGGCAAATTTGAGGCTTTTTGAGCCTGACAATGAGCCATCCTCAACAAGGTTGGAAAGTGACAGTGAAGATGAGGCCTTCAGAGTCTGATGTTCAGTAGGTGGACATTGAGGAGGTCCAGGGAGAAGACATGGAAGCCTGAGAGGAAGACAACCAAAGCTTTAGTTTCTAGACTATCATTTCACAGATGTATGTTGAAAACGTTTTTGGGAGATGCGATGGATCATTGGGGATCATTCAAAATTCCCTTTCCTTTGATGTTCAGTGAAATCATTCCATGTGATTCCAAGAACACAGGATGAGATGTTACTATCCTTTGTGCACTTCCAAGAGTTCATGAACAGCCTGGTGAAATTTGGGGAGCGCATCGTCAGTAGTGTACCTTTGCTTCCTAAGAGTCAACTCATTTAATAAAAGTTAAATTCGGAACTAAATTGTTTTTATTTATTTATATTGGAAGGATTTAATAGTTTGTAATTATGTTATTACTTATGATAAAGGTAAAAGGTTTATGTTTCCGTCTCCGTATAATATGATATATATATAATATATATATAATATAACATGGTAAATATATCTAATGCAAAAAACATCTACATTTAAATGGTACAGTGCCTTTCAAAAGTATTCATCCCCCTTGGCGTTTTTCCTATTTCGTTGCATTACAACCTGTAATTTAAATGGATTTTTATTTGGATTTCATGTAATGGACATACACAAAATAGTCCAAATTGGTGAAGTGAAATAAAAAAAATAACATGTTTTGAAATTAAATACATTTTTAAAAATACAGAAAAGTAGTGCATGCATGTTATTCACCCCCAAAGTGACACCATGAAGACCAAGGAGCTCTCCAAACAGGTCAGGGACAAAGTTGTGGATAGGAACAGAATAAGGTTGGTTTATAAAAAATATACAAAACTTTGAACATCCCACGGAGCACCATTAAATCCATTATTGTAAAAAGAAAAGAGTATGGCACCACAACAAACCTGCCAAGAGAGGGCCGCTCACCAAAACTCACAGACCAGGCAAGGAGGGCATTATTCAGAGAGGCAACAAAGAGACCAAAGATAATCCTGAAGGATCTGCAAAGCTCCACAGCGGAGACTGGAGTATCTGTCCATAGGACCACTTTAAGCCGTACACTCCACAGAGCTGGGCTTTACGGAAGAGTGGCCAGAAAAAAGCCATTGCTTAAAGAAGAAAATAAGCAAACACTTTTGGAGTTCACCAAAAGGCATGTGGGAGACTCCCCAAACATATGGAAGAAGGTACTCTGGTCAGATGAGACTAAAATTGTGCTTTTTGGCCATCAAGGAAAACGCTATGTCTGGCGCAAACCCAACACCTCTCATCACCCCAAGAACACCATCCCCACAGTGAAGCATGGTGGAGGCATCATTATGCTGATGTTTTTCATCAGCAGGGTCTGGGAAACTGGTCAGGATTGAAGGAATGATGGATGGCGCTAAATACAGGGTAATTCTTGGGGGAAACCTGTTTCAGTCTTCCAGATATTTGAGACTGGGACGGAGGTTCACCTTCCAGCAGGACAATGACCCTAAGCATACTGCTAAAGCAACACTTGAGTGGTTTAAGGGGAAACATTTACATTTCTTGGAATGGCCTAGTCAAAGCCCAGACCTCAATCCAATTGACAATCTGTGGTATGACTTAAAGATCGCTGTACACCTTCTGAACCCATCCAACTTGAAGGTGCTGGAGCAGTTTTGCCTTGAAGAATGGGAAAAAATCCCAGTGGCTAGATGTGCCAAGCTTATAGAGACATACCCCAAGAGACTTGCAGCTGTAATTGCTGCAAAAGCTGGCTCTACAAAGTATTGACTTTGGGGGGGGTGAATAGTTATGCACGCTCAAGTTTAGTTTTTTGTGTTATTTCTTGTTTGTTTCACAATAAAAAATATTTTGCATCTTCAAAGTGGTAGGGGTGTTGTGTAACTCAAATGATACAAACCCCCCCAAAAAATCAATTTTAATGTCAGGTTGTAAGGCAACAAAATAGGAAAAATGCCAAGGGTGTGAATATTTTCGCAAAGCCACTGTAACGGTTATCTTCGTCGTCTCACGACGAGTATGAAATATCGGACCAATGTGGTATGTGTTCATGATGTTTTATTACTGAACACTGAAATACAAAACAACAACGTGAAAAAACCAAAACAGTTCTGTAAGGTGCAGAAAACACTAAACAGAAAATAATCACCCACAAAACACAGGTGGTAAAAGGCTACCTAAGTATGATTCTCAATCAGAGACAACGAACGACACCTGTCTCTGATTGAGAACCATACTAGGCCAAACACAGAGAAAATATAACATAGGAAAAAAAAGAAAAAAAAAAGAACATAGACCACCCCGACTCACGCCCTGACCAACCACAAAGGCATAAAAAATAAACTAAGGTCAGAACGTGACAGTACCCCCCCCCCCCCCCCCCCCCCCCCAATGGTGCGGACTCCGGCTGCAAAACCTGAACCTATAGTGGAGGGTCTGGGTGGGCGTCTGTCCGCGGTGGCGGCTCTGGCGCGGGACGTGGACCCCACTCCACCATACTCTTTGCCCGCTTCTTTGCCCGCTTCAGTGGCACCTCCTCGCCGCCGACCTCGGACTGGGGACCCTTGCAGCGGGTCCTGAATAGATGGGAGACTCTGGCAGCTCCTGACTGACGGGCGGCTCTGACAGCTGAGGACAGACGGACGGCTCTGGCGGCGCTGGACAGGCGGGAGCACCTGGAAGTGCTGGACATGAGGGAGCACCTGGAGGGAGGAGACGGAGAGACAGCGTGGTGCGTGGGGCTGCCACCGGAGGCCTGGTAAGTGGAGGAGGTACCGGATGGACCGGACCGTGGAACAGACCGCACTGGGCTGTGCTGGCGAACCGGGGACACCGTGCGTAGGGCTGGTGCCATATACCCCTGGCCGAGGAGACGCACTGGAGACCAGATGCGCTGAGCCGGCTTCATAGCACCTGGCTCGATGCCCACTCTAGCCCGGCCGATACGAGGCGCTGCGATGTAGCGCACCGGGCTATGCCTGCGCACTGGGGACACCGTTCGCCTCACGGCATAACACGGGGCCTGCCCGGTCCACCTGTCTCCACGGTAAGCACGGGGAGTTGGCTCAGGTCTCCTACCTGACTTAGCCACACTCCCCGTGTGCCTCCCCCCAATACATTTTTGGGGCTGCCTCCAGCTCTTCCCGGGGGCGGTGATATTCCCCAGCATGTGCCCAGGGTCCCTTTCCGTCCAAAATCTCCTCCCATGTCCAGGAGTCCAGAACCCTCTGCTCCTGGTTACCACGCTGTTTGGTCCGGTTGTGGTGGGTGATTCTGTAACTGTTGTCTTCGTCATTTGACGACGAGTATGAAATGTCGGACCAATGTTTTATTACTGAACACTGAAATACAAAACAACAATGTGAAAAACCGAAACAGTCCTGTAAGGTGCAGAAAACACTAAACAGAAAATAATCACCCACAAAACACAGATGGGAAAAGGCTACCTAAGTATGATTCTCAATCAGAGACAACGAACGACACCTGCCTCTGATTGAGAACCATACCAGGCCAAACACATACACACATCCTAGACACAAGAACATAGACAACCCACCCCAACTCACGCCCTGACCAAACTAACACAAAGACATAAAACATAACATAGACAACCCAACTCACGCCCTGACCAACCTAACACAAAGACATAAAACAGAACATAGACAACCCACCCCAACTCACGCCCTGACCAACCTAACACAAAGACATAAAACCGAACATAGACAACCCACCCCAACTCACGCCCTGACCAACCTAACACAAAGACATAAAAAAAGAGGTCAGAACGTGACAGCCACTGTATTAATATACATTTGCATATATTCCCGTTAATTCCCATATATTCCCACGGAATATTTCCACCTCTGAATATTCCCCAAAATGTGCAACCCTAGGTATGTGTCTTTCCATATCATGTCCAATCAATTGAAATGACCACAGGTGGACTCCAATCAAGTTGTAGAAACTTCTCAAGGATGATCAATGGAAACAGAATTCATCTGAGCTCAATTTCGAAGTATCATCGCAAAGGGTCTGAATAATTATGTAAATAAGGTATTTCTGTTTTTTATTTGTAATGAATTTGCAAAAATGTTTTTTTTTAAAAACTGTTTTTGCTTTGTCATTTTGGGGTTTTGCGTTTAGATTGCTAAGGATTTTTATTTATTAAATCAATTTTAGAATAAGGCTGTAACGTAACAGCCCATTTGTCTGGGTGTCCTTTTGGTGGTGGACCATTCTTGATAAACACAGGAAACTGTTGAGTTTAAAAAACCCTGCAGCGTTGCAGTTCTTGACCCGAACCGGTGTGCTTTTCACCTACTACCGTACCCCGTTCAAAGACACTGAAGTATTGTGTCTTGCCCATTCACCCTCTGAATGTCACACACACACAATCCATGTCTCTGTTGTCTCAAGGCTTAAAAATCCTTCTTTAACCTGTCTCCTCCCCTTCATCTACACTGATAATATTGATATAAAACAGGTTGTAATTGATATTGGTGGTAGAACAGGTTGTAATTGATGTTGGTGGTAGAACAGGTTGTAATTGATATAAAACAGGCTGTAATTGATATAAAACAGGTTGCAATTGATATAAAACAGGTTGCAATTGATATTGGTGGTAAAACAGGCTGTAATTGATATTGGTGGTAGAACAGGTTGTAATTGATATAAAACAGGCTGTAATTGATATTGGTGGTAGAACAGGTTGTAATTGATATAAAACAGGTTGTAATTGATGTTGGTGGTAGAACAGGTTGTAATTGATATAAAACAGGTTGTAATTGATATTGATATAAAACAGGTTGTAATTGATATTGATATAAAACAGGTTGTAATTGATATTGATATAAAACAGGTTGTAATTGATATTGATATAAAACAGGTTGTAATTGATATTGGTGGTAGAACAGGTTGTAATTGATATAAAACAGGCTGTAATTGATATTGGTGGTAGAACAGGTTGTAATTGATATAAAACAGGTTGTAATTGATATTGGTGGTAGAACAGGTTGTAATTGATATAAAACAGGTTGTAATTGATATTGGTGGTAGAACAGGTTGTAATTGATATAAAACAGGTTGTAATTGATATTGGTGGTAGAACAGGTTGTAATTGATATAAAACAGGTTGTAATTGATATTGGTGGTAGAACAGGTTGTAATTGATATAAAACAGGGTGTAATTGATATTGATATAAAACAGGTTGTAATTGATATAAAACAGGTTGTAATTGATATTGATATAAAACAGGTTGTAATTGATGTTGGTGGTAGAACAGGCTGTAATTGATATTGATATAAAACAGGCTGTAATTGATATTGGTGGTAGAACAGGTTGTAATTGATATAAAACAGGTTGTAATTGATATTGGTGGTAGAACAGGTTGTAATTGATATTGGTGGTAGAACAGGTTGTAATTGATATTGATATAAAACAGGCTGTAATTGATATAAAACAGGTTGTAATTGATGTTGGTGGTAGAACAGGTTGTAATTGATATAAAACAGGTTGTAATTGATATAAAACAGGCTGTAATTGATATTGGTGGTAGAACAGGTTGTAATTGATATAAAACAGGCTGTAATTGATATTGGTGGTAGAACAGGTTGTAATTGATGTTGGTGGTAGAGCAGGTTGTAATTGATATAAAACAGGTTGTAATTGATATTGGTGGTAGAACAGGTTGTAATTGATGTTGGTGGTAGAACAGGTTGTAATTGATATAAAACAGGTTGTAATTGATATTGGTGGTAGAACAGGTTGTAATTGATGTTGATGGTAAAACAGGTTGTATTTCATATTGGTATATATATATATATATATATATATATATATTGGTGTCTATATAAATAATGAGGGTAAAAAGTGTCCAATATTAAATCATCACAATAAGTTTTAGCCACATTCTATTTTACAGACAAAATGGTTCTACCAGTTGCAGAGGTTTATTTGTTCAAATCCCTTCTGTTGCAAACCAAATGCTGGACTAGAAGCACAGGGTAATTATGTCTAGATTTTTTTTGACCAGTGGAGATTAGTTTATAAATTGCCTGGCTGGGCTGTGGGACAGTGGAGATTAGTTTATAAATTGCCTGGCTGGGCTGTGGGACAGTGCAGATGAGTTTATAAATTGCCTGGCAGGGCTGTGGGACAGTGGAGATTAGTTTATGACTTGCCTGGCTGGGCTGTGGGACAGTGGAGATTCGTTTATAAATTGCCTGGCTGGGCGGTGGGACAGTGGAGATTTGTTTCTACATTTCCTGGCAGGGCTGTGGGACAGTGAATGTGTAGGGGTAATTCAAATGGAACTGTTAACAGGCATTTCCCATTAATTATCTTGAATAACTAAAGCAATCAACCAATCAGCATCCAGGATTCAAATTTGCTATTTTATAATGAGTGATCTAGTCTGGATTAAACCTCAATCTTAAAGTTTTATCATGTGGAGCTTTAATTTAGATCTCTCTGTTTAACCAAATACTCTTGTTTGTCTTTGGCAGGAGAGAGACCGGACTCTCACTCTGACAGCAGGAAGAGTCCTTCAGGGGAACCAGACCCAGAGACGCCCAAACCAGTGAGACGACATCACTGGTCCCAGTGTAAAAAGAGTTTTAAGTGGTTATGGAAGCTGAAAAGTCATGATAGAACAGACACAGGTGGGAAGACTTCACAATGTTCCCAATGTGGAAAGAGTTTTACCCGGTTAGGGAACCTGAAAAGGCATGAGAGAATACACACAGGAGAGAAACCTTTCCAATGTGCCCAATGTGGAAAGAGTTTTACACGGTTAGGGAGCCTGAAAGAACATAAAATAATACACACAGGAGAGAAGCCTTTCCAATGCTCCCGGTGTGGAAAGGGCTTTAGGTGGTTAGGGAACCTGAAAAAGCATGAGAGAACACACACGGGAGAGAAACCGTTCCAATGCTCCCAGTGTGGAAAGAGTTTTCCACAGTTAGGGAGCTTGAAGGAGCATGAAAGGACACACACAGGGGATACATCTTACCATTGCTCCCTGTGTGGAAAGGATTTTACCAAGCTAAGGAACCTAATAAAACATACAGAATTACACACAGGAGAGAAGCCTTTCCAATGCTCCCAGTGTGGGAAGGGTTTTACACGGTTAGGGAACCTGAAGGATCACAAAAGAGTACACACAGGAGAGAAGCCTTACCAATGTTCCCAGTGTGGAAAGAGTTTTACACGGTTACGGAGCCTGAACGAACATAAATTAATACACACAGGAGAGAAGCGTTTCCAATGTTCTCAGTGTGGAAAGGGTTTTACCCTGTTAGGGAGCCTGAAAAAGCATGAGAGAACACACACAGGAGAAAAGCCGTTCCAATGCTCCCATTGTGGAAAGAGTTTTACACAATTGGGGAGCTTGAAGGTGCATGAAAGGGCACACACAGGGGAGACATCTTACCATTGCTCTCTGTGTGGAAAGAATTTTACCAAGTTAGGGAACCTAAAAAAACATAAACAATTACACACAGGAGAGAAACCTTTCCAATGCTCCCAGTGTGGGAAGGGTTTTACACGGTTAGGGAACCTGAAGGATCATAAAAGAGTACACACAGGAGAGAAGCCTTTCCAATGTTCGCAGTGTGGAAAGAATTTTACATGGTTAGGAAACCTGAAAAAGCATGAGAGAACACACACAGGAGAGAAGCCATTCCAATGCTCCAAGTGTGGAAATAGTTTTAAAAGGTTAGGGAGCCTGAAGGAGCATGAAAGGACACACACATGGGAGACAGCTTACCATTGTTCTATGTGTGGAAAGAATTTTACCAAGTTAGGGAACCTAAACAAACATGAAAAATTACACACAGGAAAGAAGACTTTCCAATGCACCCAGTGTGGGAAGGGTTTTACACGGTTAGGGAACCTGAAGGATCATAAAAGAACACACACAAGAGAGAAGCCTTTCCAATGTTCCCAGTGTGGAAAGGGTTTTACCCAGATAGGGAACCTGAAAAGGCATGAGAAAATACACACAGGAGAAAAATCTTTCCATTGTCCGCAGTGTGGAAAGGATTTTACCCAGTTAGTGAACCTGAAAAGGCACGAGAGAACACACACAGTTTTAACAACGACCCCAGGAGTTGGAAACAGTTCGAAGAACAGAACAGAAAACCGCGTGAGAACAGAAACAACGAAGAAACAGAAACAGAACCGGGAAAGAAAGTGATCAGCTTTGAAACAGAACAGAACCTTTATTTTAAAAGTAAAGTATTAATAACATTATTTTACAGTAACTTGTCCGGTGAAAATCTTCTTTAAAAAGTTAACATTCTGTTAACTCATCGACATAATGTTGAGACCAGCTATGCTCATATTTGTGGCCAAAGCATAAATTGACACTTCAAAAACCCTCAAACTATTGTCAAACTAAATACTATTTCCTCATAGAACACGTTATCTCCCTGCGGAGGATGACCTGGCCAATCTGTTGTTGGGGTACGACCCACACCATTCTGTTGTTGGGGTACGACCCACACCATTCTGTTGTTGGGGTACGACCCACACCATTCTGTTGTTGGGGTACGACCCACACCATTCTGTTGTTGGGGTACGACCCACACCATTCTGTTGTTGGGGTACGACCCACACCATTCTGTTGTTGGGATATGCCCACACCATTCTGTTGTTGGGATATGCCCACACCATTCTGTTGTTGGGGTACGACCCACACCATTCTGTTGTTGGGGTACGACCCACACCATTCTGTTGTTGGGATATGCCCACACCATTCTGTTGTTGGGATATGCCCACACCATTCTGTTGTTGGGGTACGACCCACACCATTCTGTTGTTGGGGTACGACCCACACCATTCTGTTGTTGGGGTACGACCCACACCATTCTGTTGTTGGGGTACGACCACACCATTCTGTTGTTGGGGTACGACCCACACCATTCTGTTGTTGGGGTACGACCCACACCATTCTGTTGTTGGGCTACGACCCACACTATTCTGTTGTTGGGGTACGACCACACCTTTCTGTTTTTGGGGTACGCCCACACCATTCTGTTGTTGGGGTACGACCCACACTATTCTGTTGTTGGGGTACGCCCACACCATTCTGTTGTTGGGGTCACTAGAGATCCTGGTTCTAGTCCAGGTTCTGTCTCCGTGGTAGCTGTGTCACTAGAGATCCTGGTTCTAGTCCAGGCTCTGTCTCAGTGCTAGCTGTGTCACTAGAGATCCTGGTTCTAGTCCAGGCTCTGTCTCAGTGCTAGCTGTGTCACTAGAGATCCTGGTTCTAGTCCAGGCTCTGTCTCAGTGCTAGCTGTGTCACTAGAGATCCTGGTTCTAGTCCAGGCGTGCCACTAGAGATCCTGGTTCTAGTCCAGGTTCTGCTTCAGTGCTAGCTCTGTCACTAGAGATCCTGGTTCTAGTCCAGGTTCTGTCTCAGTGCTAGCTGTGCCATTAGAGA
The DNA here is from genome assembly GCF_057628025.1 of Oncorhynchus mykiss. Taxonomy (NCBI): domain Eukaryota; kingdom Metazoa; phylum Chordata; class Actinopteri; order Salmoniformes; family Salmonidae; genus Oncorhynchus; species Oncorhynchus mykiss. The sequence goes on along the minus strand of NC_143034.1, from coordinate 2,079,084 downwards.
TCCTGGTTCTAGTCCAGGTTATGTCTCAGTGCTAGCTGTGTCACTAGAGATCCTGCTCCTAGTCCAGGTTCTGTCTCAGTGCTAGCTGTGTCACTAGAGATCCTGGTTCTAGTCCAGGCTCGCATTCGTCCACGAACGGGAGACCAATGAGGTGGTGCACAATTGGCCCAGCATCGTCCGGGTTAGGGGAGGGTTTGGCCCAGCATCGTCCGGGTTAGGGGAGGGTTTGGCCTAGCATCGTCCGGGTTAGGGGAGGGTTTGGCCCAGCATCGTCCGGGTTAGGGGAGGGTTTGGCCCAGCATCGTCCGATTTAGGGGAGGTTTTGGCCCAGCATCGTCCGATTTAGGGGAGGTTTTGGCCCAGCATCGTCCGATTTAGGGGAGGTTTTGGCCCAGCATCGTCCAATTTAGGGGAGGTTTTGGCCCAGCATCGTCCGGGTTAAGGGAGGGTTTGGCTCCGCATCGTCCGGGTTAGGGGAGAGTTTGGCCCAGCATCGCCGGGATAGGGGAGGGTTTGGCCGGCAGGGATGTTGTTGTCCCATCGTGAACTAGCGACTCCTGTGGCGGGCCGGGCACAATGCACGCTGACACGGTCGCCAGGTGTACAGTGTTAACTCCACCACATTGGTGCGGCTGGCTTCCGGGTTAAGCGGGCATTGTGTCAAGAAGCAGTACGGCTTGGCTGGGTTGTGTTTCGGAGGACGCACGGCTCTCGACCTTTGCCTCTGCCGAGTCTGTACTGGAGTTGCAGCGATGGGACAAGACTGTAACTACCAATTGGATACAACGAAATTGTGGAGAATTTTCTTATTTTTTTAAAACAGAATAAAATAAAAATATATATAGTTTTTAAAACCAACAAAGGGCAAAGCCCTAATTCTCAGTCAGAACTCTCCCAGCTGAAAATGTTTTCCATTGTGTTTTGAGTATCTGCCCCTCCCACAGACGCATCATAGCTGTAGCCCCTCCCCTCAAAGCATCATAGCTGTAGCCCCTCCCCCTCAGAAGCATCATAGCTGTAGCCCCTCCCACCCAGAGGCATAAACTACTGTACTGTTTTCAAGTTTGATTCAGAAGATAGAGAGATTTTTAATTAGAGAAGAAGGGATTCACTTTTTCAATGATACTATAGTTATCACGTTTCACATTGGATTTATTAACTACAGAAAGGTAAGATGTGTTTTTAATGCTGATGTCACTGAACACACACTGAAGTTCAACGTTCCTCCATAGAAGCCTCCTCCTCCGTAGGTATAATTCTGTGGGTCTAATTCAGATAATGATACGCTACAACAAGATGCCCAGCTCTTCAAGACAAGCCTGCTCCTCCCTCTCTCGCTCTCTCCGCCCACAAAATGTATGTGGCTTCTTGCGCTCTACACTTGTATATCCATCACGCATGTAAATAACTAGCTTGCCCACTCCCATAGCAAGCTGCTCTGTCCACACTGATTGGTGCGGAATGAAAGGAGTTCTGGTTCTAGAATTTTGATTCCAACCCCTGGGGTGTATTCATTATAAAACGGGGAGGGGCTTATCAGAATTTGTCCAATAGAAAACGGGAATGGTCTTATCAGAATTTGTCCAATAGAAAATCCGCCCAAAATTGCAAAATGTTCCCGAATCAGCGAATGTTTTACCCAGTTAGGAAATCTGAAAACACACGAGAGGCAACACACAGGAGAAAAACCTTTCCAATGTTCCCAGTGTGGAAAGCATTTTACCCAGTTAGGGAACCTGAAAACACATCAGAGGGAGCACACAGGGGAAGACCTTCCACATTTTCCAGGACACCTACAATAAGATCATAAAGGGGGGGGGGGGCTGTTTTCTGACATGTGTTTGACTGAGAATTTGTGTTTTTGTTGATGTCGCATGAAATCATGTTTGTATGAAATATTACCACAAAAAAAAATAGGCCTACTTGAGTTTTTTTTCCTCTCGAGACGAGACATTTTAAAACGTGTATTTTATTTTGATTATGGATTTGGATTGATTGAATAGAAATATGAACCCTTTAGATGTTAATGATTTGATTTGGAAAGTTGTAGATTTTATTAAATAGATTTAAATGAATGTGTATTTCTTGTTTCTAACTTTGAAAAAAACTCGTCAATTTAGTCGTTTTGTTTCATTTAATTAATTTGTGTTGTCGTGTCTGTGACTATCATTAAATGTGAAGACTTATTTATCAAATCAGTTCTCTGTGTGTAATTACTGATTTAAACTAATCATGTAAACTTTAATTAACTAGGAAGTCGAGGCACCACGGGAAGATTTTGTTTATAGAATGTCAATTTCCCGAATATAACTCTTCAGATATTTTTATATATTATCAAAAACAGTCGCTTATTGTTATTAATTAATTGTTATTATTACCTCATCAGTTGTCATTACTGAACGTCGCAAACCCTTGGATATCTGCACGAAACCCTAGCCTAAATCATGAATCAGCGATATACAAATTGGCTTAATTATTTATTTACTAACTAACTAAATAATCACACAGAATGACATAACAGACAAACAGTGTATATTTGGATTACTACATGATACAATGCCAAAAGTCCCTAGTGGACGAAGCCGGTATGACGGCTTGGTAGACAAAGGAAAGGGGTGGGGACTGAGAAAGAGCGGGAAAGACAACATGGATTCACTACACACAGAGGATAATTATACTCATGGACATGCTAATACATTGCACGTGAACGGCCGCTCATTCTGAAAGAAATTGCGATGTACATATTTACACTTTTATGTCGTCGTTGTTGTCTCTCCGTTGAAAACACTTGATCGTCCTGTAGAGTTCATCAGAGTCTCTGGTTAACTTTCCCAGAAGTCACAATGTCTTTCGTGGTTGTAGGCGGTTAGAATGGGTACTTCAGAGTACCATTCAGAAATGTTGTCATAGGCTAGATGCTTCGGCGGTTGTCGGTATTCTCGTTCTAGGTTCACGTCATTTCTAGCTTCAGACTAGTAATGTGTTTTGTTTAGAATTTGCTCCTTCTTCTGTAGTTTTTTTATTTATTTTTATTTTACCTTTATTTAACTAGGCAAGTCAGTTGAGAACAAATTCTTATTTTCAATGACGGCCTAGGAACAGTGGGTTAACTGCCTGTTCAGGGGCAGAACGACAGATTCGTACCTTGTCAGCTCGGGGATTTGAACTTGCAACCTTCCGGTTACTAGTCCAACGCTCTAGCCGCCCCTAGCCTAGTGATCGATAGTCTCAGTGATCGATAGTGATTGATAGTCTCAGTTTAAACCTTTCCAGCTGTGTAGCGAAAACTACAGCTGTATGGTCTAATGGTCTATAGAATTGTAGCCATTCCAACGTGGGGACTCTGTCCCGGCGTTCTCTGACTTAATGTAGGAAGTGGGTTTTATACTCTGTGGAAAAAAAGGGCGGTTCTATGACGCCTGATGTAAAGTCTAGACTCACGGGGGGGTGTGGCCACTGACCAGTGGAACTTTATAACTAAACAAGTATCTTGTTTAGAAGGCCAACATGACATTACATCTTCTCACAAATAGTTTCATATTCAATCATATTTTTTACATTCAGGAAGAAAACTACTAACTGAGAAATGTACACTTCCAAAGCTACAGTTATTCTGTACTACCCTTCTTCCTGATGTCACAAAATAAAACAACTTTGACATGACTGTTCTTTAAATACCCACGGACCATTCCCACATTCTCAAAATTATAAATATTGTTTAATCTTTCAATCTTGGGAAATAGAAGTTAGGTTTATTCCCCCTCTCTTTCTGCATGACCAGGGGGAGAGAGTCTCTGCCAGGAATTTATGACCATAAAACTTGTGGTGGATGAGAGAGAATGAGAGAGGAGGAGCCACGAAAAACACCCCAAAGGACCACGTCGTGACCCCCCCCCCCCCCCCCCAGAATGAGAGAGCGGTGGGGAGCCACGATATACACCCCAAAGGACCACGTCGTGACCCCCCCCCCCCCCCAGAATGAGAGAGCGGTGGGGAGCCACGATATACACCCCAAAGGGCCATGTCGTGAACCCCCCCCAGAATGAGAGAGCGGTGGGGAGCCACGATATACACCCCAAAGGGCCACGTCGTGAACCCCCCCCAGAATGAGAGAGCGGTGGGGAGCCACGATATACACCCCAAAGGGCCACGTCGTGAACCCCCCCCAGAATGAGAGAGCGGTGGGGAGCCACGATATACACCCCAAAGGGCCACGTCGTGAACCCCCCCCCAGAATGAGAGAGCGGTGGGGAGCCACGATATACACCCCAAAGGGCCACGTCGTGACCCCCCCCCAGAATGAGAGAGCGGTGGGGAGCCACGATATACACCCCAAAGGGCCACGTCGTGACCCCCCCCAGAATGAGAGAGCGGTGGGGAGCCACGATATACATCCCAAAGGGCCACGTCGTGACAATGACGACGTTCTGATAACATTGATACGAGTTGTTGACATGAAGAGGATTCACTTGCTGCCTCATCGATCTTCCCAAATGTATTAATCCACCATGTATGAGGAAGAAAACAGGTGCTGATTGTAAAAAGCATTTGATTTAATGCAATTTTTTTTATTTTTGTCTGAATAAAAATCAAATGTGGAACGTCGCTAGTTCATTATCTACACTGAATTTACAAAACGTTATGAACACCTGCTCTTTCCATGACACAGCCCACCTACACAAGCTACTTTATATTCGTAAAATATTCCAATCAGATTCCACCATACCCATTAGTATACCGTGTATTCAGAAAGTATTCAGACCCCTTGACTTTTTCCCAGATTTTGTTACATCACAGCTAACATTGATTCAATCGTTTTTTCCCCCCATCAATCTATACACAATACCCCATAATGACATCACAATACCCCATAATGACATCACAATACCCCATAATGACATCACAATACCCCATAATGACAAAGCAAAAACAGGTTTTTATATAAAAATAAATAAATCCAATATCACATTTACAAAGTATACAGACCTTTACTCAGTACTTTGTTGAAGCAACTTTGGCAGCGATTACAGCCTTGAGTCTTCATGGGTATGAGGCTTCATGTTTGGCACACCTGTATTTGGGGAGTTTCTCCAATTCTCTGCAGATCCCATTCTTCTCTGAAGAGTGTCTGGGCCACTCAAGGGCATTCAGAGACTTGTCCCGATTTCCCCTCGAAATTTCCCCTCAGCTTTATCAAGGGTGTCAATAACTGTAGGTGTTTATTTTGATCATATCTATTTATTATCTCTGAACTAATCAATCAACACTTGTTGCTCTTTGTATGTGTTGATATAATATTCATATTTAATGGAGAGGAAAAAAATGTTTCCCTAAACTGCTTTATAATATAATTCAATGAAGAAGAAAAAAAGTTTTCCCTCCTCAACTGCGTTTCCTCCCTCCAGACAGCAGATGGCGATATGTGACTTTCAGGCGATGTTTCTACTGTGACGTATAATCTAGTGGACGGAAAGCTTCTTCAACAACTGCAGCCACCTCGGTAGCTCGCTGGACAACAAAGTCGGAACATTCAAGTTCTTTAGACAATTTCCTGGTTTAATTTGCAACTATGTTTTAAACATACTTCTGTGTGAAAGAACTAGTTATCCCATTTAATTTCGTATTGACGTTGTTGCTGTTAGCTGTCTGGTTAAGTTAACACTAGTCTAGTCGCTAATGCTAATGAGCTAACATCCCCGACCATGAGTTTACTAAGCTACACTGAGAATTGCTTGACGGAGAAAGGAAATCTCATGGGAGAGGAGACTGTTACCGTCAAGAAAGAAGTAGAAGGTGAGGCTGTTACAGTGAAAGAAGAAGGGGAAGAGGCTTTCAGTGTGAAAGAGGAGGGGGATGTTACAGTGAAGGAAGAGGAAGATACCGTTTTTGTAATGAAGGAGGAGGATGGGGAGATGACTGTCACAGTGAAAGAGGAGGAAGAGGGGGAGATTACTGTCACATTGGAGGAGGACGAAGAAGAGAAGACTGGAGAACTGATTAACACCAGTAAAAACAGTGAGTACTATCTTATAAAACAGGGACATTGATCTGATTAACACCAGTAAATACAGTGAGTACTATCTTATAAAACAGGGGCATTGATCTGATTAACACTAGTAATTACAGTGAGTACTATCTTATAAAACAGGGGCATTGATCTGATTAACACTAGTAAATACAGTGAGTACTATCTTATAAAACAGGGGCATTGATCTGATTAACACCAGTGAGTACTATCTTATAAAACAGGGGCATTGATCTGATTAACACTAGTAAATACAGTGAGTACTATCTTATAAAACAGGGGCATTGATCTGATTAACACCAGTAAATACAGTGAGTACTATCTTATAAAACAGGGGCATTGATCTGATTAACACCAGTAATTACAGTGAGTACTATCTTATAAAACAGGGGCATTGATCTGATTAACACCAGTAAATACAGTGAGTACTATCTTATAAAACATTGATCTGATTAACACCAGTAAGGACAAACTCTGCAGTTAGTGAAATAATGTGTGGTTTTAAAAGACAATTCTACACTTGAATATGTTGTTCTGTAGATATTGTTATACGTCCTCCAGTGATTTTTTGTTGTTGTAACGTTTCCTGTTGAAAAGCTTTATATAAACGTAAATACAGTAAATTACACACACAAAAGGGTAAACAAATAAAACATGTTTTGAGCAAAATGAGTTACAACTTAAAGGAGTTGGTCTGATGAGAAATGGTGATGTCATTCTTCATTTGCTTGAGGAACAAATAGAGGAACTTGTGTTATGTCACGACTTACCTGGACACCTGTTGAGATGTGTCATGACTTACCTGGACCACCTGTTGAGATGTGTCATGACTTACCTGGACCACCTGTTGAGATGTCATGACTTACCTGGACACCTGTTGAGATGTCATGACTTACCTGGACACCTGTTGAGATGTGTCATGTCATGACTTACCTGGACGACCTGTTGAGATGTGTCATGTCATGACTTACCTGGACCACCTGTTGAGAAGTGCCATGACTTACCTGGACCACCAGTTGAGATGTGTCACGACTTACCTGGACCACCTGTTGAGATGTGTCATGTCATGACTTACCTGGACGACCTGTTGAGATGTGTCATGTCATGACTTACCTGGACCACCTGTTGAGAAGTGCCATGACTTACCTGGACCACCAGTTGAGATGTCATGACTTACCTGGACCACCTGTTGAGATGCCACGACTTACCTGGACCACCTGTTGAGATGTCACGACTTACCTGGACCACCTGCTGAGATGTGTCATGTCATGACTTACCTGGACCACCTGCTGAGATGTGTCATGTCATGACTTACCTGGACCACCTGTTGAGATGTCATGACTTACCTGGACCACCTGTTGAGATGTGCCATGACTTACCTGGACCACCTGTTGAGATGTGCCATGACTTACCTGGACCACCTGTTGAGATGTGCCATGACTTACCTGGACCACCTGTTGAGATGTGTCACGACTTACCTGGACCACCTGTTGAGATGTCATGACTTACCTGGACCACCTGTTGAGATGTGCCATGACTTACCTGGACCACCTGTTGAGATGTCATGACTTACCTGGACACCTGTTGAGATGTGTCATGTCATGACTTACCTGGACGACCTGTTGAGATGTGTCATGTCATGACTTACCTGGACCACCTGTTGAGAAGTGCCATGACTTACCTGGACCACCAGTTGAGATGTGTCACGACTTACCTGGACCACCTGTTGAGATGTGTCATGTCATGACTTACCTGGACGACCTGTTGAGATGTGTCATGTCATGACTTACCTGGACCACCTGTTGAGAAGTGCCATGACTTACCTGGACCACCAGTTGAGATGTCATGACTTACCTGGACCACCTGTTGAGATGTCACGACTTACCTGGACCACCTGTTGAGATGTCACAACTTACCTGGACCACCTGCTGAGATGTGTCATGTCATGACTTACCTGGACCACCTGCTGAGATGTGTCATGTCATGACTTACCTGGACCACCTGTTGAGATGTCATGACTTACCTGGACCACCTGTTGAGATGTGCCATGACTTACCTGGACCACCTGTTGAGATGTGCCATGACTTACCTGGACCACCTGTTGAGATGTGCCATGACTTACCTGGACCACCTGTTGAGATGTGTCACGACTTACCTGGACCACCTGTTGAGATGCCATGACTTACCTGGACCACCTGTTGAGATGTGCCATGACTTACCTGGACCACCTGTTGAGATGTGCCATGACTTACCTGGACCACCTGTTGAGATGTGCCATGACTTACCTGGACCACCTGTTGAGATGTGCCACAACTTACCTGGACCACCTGTTGAGATGTGTCACGACTTACCTGGACCACCTGTTGAGATGTGTCACGACTTACCTGGACCACCTGTTGAGATGTGTCACGACTTACCTGGACCACCTGTTGAGATGTGTCACGACTTACCTGGACCACCTGTTGAGATGTGTCATGACTTACCTGGACCACCTGTTGAGATGTGGCATGACATGACTTACCTGGACCACCTGTTGAGATGTGCCACGACTTACCTGGACCACCTGTTGAGATGTGTCACGACTTACCTGGACCACCTGTTGAGATGTGTCACGACTTACCTGGACCACCTGTTGAGATGTGTCATGACATGACTTACCTGGACTACCTGTTGAGATGTGTCATGACACGACTTACCTGGACCACCTGTTGAGATGTGTCATGACATGACTTACCTGGACTACCTGTTGAGATGTGTCATGACTTACCAGGACACCTGTTGAGATGTGCCTTGTGTTCAGTAAATCAGGTGTTAAAGGAGACTACCGCTATAAAGCTTCCATGAGTTTGATCCACCAACAAAACGTTAATGGATTAAAAGCTTCCCAATATATATTTTCACAACATTTTTAAGGGCGATTCCATGTAAAAGTCCAACTGAGCACATATAAAGTTAGTCATTTTCAAATGAAACCACATGCATCGTTATCCTTAAGAACTATATGTTGGAGTTCAGGCAAGATTAAATAGGACATTGCATAATCTTATATTTGTCTAAATTAAACTGGTTAACTTTTTTTATATACAGTACCTGCCAAAAGTTTGGACACACCTGTTAATTGAAATGCATTCCAGGTGACTACCTCATGAAGCTGGTTGAGAGAATGCCAAGTGTGCAATTTTTTTGATTTGTTTAACACTTGTTTTGGTTACTATATGATTCAATATGTGTTATTTCATAGTTTTGATGTCTTCACTATTTTTCTACAATGTAGAAAATAGTAAAAATAAAGAAAAACCCTTTAATGAGGAGGTGTTCTAAAACGGTTGACCGGTAGTGTATTTACAACAAATATATACATTCAAAGAAAGAAGGTCACCCATTGGTAGATGGGTTTAACAACAATAAGAAGCAGACATTTAATATCCCTTTTGAGCTTGAGGTGGAGTTATTAACTGTAGATCAGGACTGGACGATATGGTCAATGTTCTATCATGGTATTTTAAAAGAAATTGGGTTTAACAACAACAAGAAGCAGACATTTAATATCCCTTTGAGCTTGAGGTGGAGTTATTAACTGTAGATCAGGACTGGACGATATGGCCAATGTTCTATCATGGTATTTTAAAATAAATTGGGTTTAACAACAACAAGAAGCAGACATTTAATATCCCTTTGAGCTTGAGGTGAAGTTATTAATTATTTGACTGTATTGAAATGTTTTTGTAATAATACAAGTTTTAAATTTGCTTGATGAGTAGTGAGTGAATTTAGGGTGGCAGCACATATATTCCAAGTGATTTCAATGAGTTTTTCTCCATTCTGATTGGTTTATACTGTTCAATTCAACTTCAACCCCCCCCCCCCCCCCCCCCGCAAACAGTCATCATGTTAAACAATTCCTGCATTTGAGATCATTTCCACACCGCCACGTAGGGCTGCTCGATATGGGCAAGAAATCTGGGCCTTATTTTTAACCACATCTTGCAATTTGATTTGCGATTTAGAGCAAAACACTTGGGTTAACTGTTGGAATCATGGGACTAGAATGTTTATTCTAAATATACAGTTAGAATATAATAGTGGGGACTTTGAATACGTTGGCATGACAACAAATGAAAATCCCAGGGAGGTTGTGACAGGGTAGGAACTAATGTGTTGATAGGTGTTTCCTAGGGGGACCCTATAATCTTTGGCAACATTGAATGTTTTCGCTTAGCTTCTTCATGTAGCTTCTTCATGTAGCTTCTTCATGTCGCTTCTTCATGTAGCTTCTTCATGTAGCTTCTTCATGTAGCTTCTTCATGTCGCTTCTTCATGTCGCTTCTTCATGTCGCTTCTTCATGTCGCTTCTTCATGTCGCTTCTTCATGTCGCTTCTTCTTGTCGCTTCTTCATGTCGCTTCTTCTTGCTTTGCGTTGTACCTCTTTTAATTTAGAAGACACTGTTGCACGAACAACATGCTGATTTAGGTCTACACCATCACTGGTGTTATCAGGCTGTATAGCTAATTATAATAACTTCCGTATCATTTGCACTCACTGTATATAGACTTTTTGTTTTCTTTTGTTTTACTGTATTATTGACTGTATGTTTGTTTATTCCATGTGTAACTCTGTGTTGTTGTTTGTTTATTCCATGTGTAACTCTGTGTCGTTGTTTGTGGTCTCACTGCTTTGCTTTATCTTGGCCAGGTCGCAGTTGTAAATGAGAACTTGTTACCTAAGTTAAGCCAGCCTGGTTAAATAAAGGTGAAATAAATAACATTACGCTTGCTCTTACTCAGTACATTTATTAGCTAAGTTAGCATTAGTTACCATTAGCATTAGCGGCTAACAAGATTGAGGAACAACTTGCTAATAAAAGACAAACTAGCTGTTTGCAGATGCAAGAAACACAAGCTAATAGTGTAATTAATAAATAGCCTGGCTGGGCTGTGGGACAGTGGAGATTCGTTTATAAATTGCCTGGCAGGGCAGTGGGACAGTGGAGATTAGTTTATAAATTGCCTGGCTGGACAGTGGAGATTAGTTTATAAATTGCCTGGCTGGGCTGTGGGACAGTGGAGATTAGTTTATAAATTGCCTGGCTTGGCCTTGGGACAGTGGTTGTATAGGGATAATTCAAATATAATTGTTAACCGGCATTACCCAGGGATCATCATGAATAACTAACGGCTATTAACCAATCAGTATCCACGATCCAAATGTACTGTTTTATAATGAGGGATCTAGTCTCTAGATTAAACCTCATAGGAAGACAGTTTTTATCATGAGGAGGATTCATTCAGGTCTCTGTTTAACCAAATACTATTTGTTTTTGGCAGGAAAGAGACCAGCCTCTCACTCTGACAGCAGGAAGAGTCCTTCAGGGGAACCAGGCCCAGAGACTCCCAAACCAGCGAGACGACATCACTGCTCCCTGTGTAAAATGAGTTTTAAGTGGTCATGGAAGCTGAAAGAGCATAAAAGGACACACGTAGGAGAAAAGCCATTCCAATGCTCCCAGTGTGGAAAGAGTTTTACTTTGTTAGGGAGCCTGAACAAACATAAGAGAATACACACAGGAGAAAAGCCTTATCACTGCTCCCAATGTGGAAATAATTTTATGTGGTTAGGGAGCCTGAACAAACATAAGCGAATACACTCGGGAGAGAAGCCTTTCCCCTGTTCCCATTGTGGAAAGAATTTTAGGTTGTTAGATACCCTGAAGGAGCACGAGAGGACACACACAGGGGAAAAACCTTACCATTGCTCCCAGTGTGGAAATAGTTTTTCCCAGTTAGGGAACCTAAACAAACACAAAAAAATACACTCTGGAGAGAAACCGTACCCCTGTTCCCATTGTGGAAAGAATTTTAGGTTGTTAGATAATCTGAAAGAGCATGAGAGAACACACACAGGGGAGAAACCTTACCAATGCTCCCAGTGTGGAAAGGATTTTACCCAGTTAGGAAACCTAAAAAAGCATGAGATAATCCACTCTAGAGATAAGCCTTACCACTGCGCCCATTGTGAAAAGAGATTTACCCAGTTAGGGAGCCTGAACAAACATAAGAGAATACACTCTGGAGAGAAGCCTTACCCTTGTTCCCATTGTGGGAAGAATTTTAGGTTGTTAGATAATCTGAAGGAGCATGAGAGGACACACACAGGGGAGAAACCTTACCATTGCGCCCAGTGTGGAAAGGATTTTACCAAGTTAGGGAACCTAAAAGAGCATGAGAGGACACACACAGGGGAGAAGCCTTATCACTGCTCCCATTGTGGAAAGAGTTTTATCCAGCTAGGGAACCTGAATAAACATAAGAGAATACACTCTGGAGAGAAGCCTTACCCCTGTTCCCAGTGTGGAAAGAGTTTTACCCAGTTGGGGAACTTAAACAAACATAAGAGAATACACTCTGCAGAGAAGCCTTAACATTGTTCCAAGTTAGGGAACCTGAAAAGGCATGAGAACATAAACACAGTTTGGATAGAGTTTGGATAGAGTTTTAGTTCGGGAACCTAATTGTGGAAAGACATTTTCCCGGACAGAGAATCTGAAAATCACATGAGAGCATAGACAAGACTAGTGTTCTGACTTATGTTTTTGAGTGTTGTTTTTATCAAATCCCCCCCCCCCCCCCCCTCCCCCTAAATAGTCCTACTTTAGTTTTTTCCTCTTGAGACATGATTACAATTACAATAAAGTTACAATTTAAAATGTGTATTTTATTTTTATTTTTATTTTGGATTGATTGAATAGAAATATGAACCCTCAGATGTTAATGATTTGGAAAGTTGTCAAATGTAATTATTAAATGGAGGACTATAAAACGTATCTGTAAGCCACCATTTTAAAACAGGTTCTCTGGCAGAAAATGCGTATCAGCTAATTACAATCAGGGATTTACTAGCAGGCTAAATTGAAGCGGTTCTCATCAGATAACATGGCACACGTTACAGCCCTATGCTTGTGTTGGTTGCAGGAGCAGTTCTCATCAGATAACATGGCACACGTTACAGCCCTATGCTTGTGTTGGTTGCAGGAGCAGTACGCTGCTGTTTCCTGCTCGGCAAAGATCTCAGAAAAAGTACAAATGTGAGCCCACAACCCAAATGTATCACATAAGAAGTAGATGGCGTATCTCACAATCGATTGTCCGTCCCGAATTTAGTGTGTTCACTGTGACAAAGTTGATTATTTTCATAGCTTTGTGATATTCCACACAGTTGAGACTGCAATACTGCCATCTGTAGGATGATGAGACTGCAATACTGCCATCTGTAGGGTGATAATGAGACTGCAATACTGCCATCTGTAGGGTGATAATGAGACTGCAATACTGCCATCTGTAGGGTGATAATGAGACTGCAATACTGCCATCTGTAGGGTGATAATGAGACTGCAATAGTGCCATCTGTAGGGTGATAATGAGGCTGCAATACTGCCATCTGTAGGGTGATAATGAGACTGAAATACTGCCATCGGTAGGATGATAATGACACTGCCATCTGTAGGATGATAATGAGACTGCAATACTGCCATCAGTAGGATGATAATGACACTGCCATCGGTAGGATGATAATGACACTGCCATCTGTAGGATGATAAATGAGACTGCCATCTGTAGGATGATAATGAGAGTTAAACCTGTAAACATACCATATTCTAAACATTGGGTTTTAGGCTGGGTTTCTGTACAGCACTTTGAGATATCAGCTGATGTAAGAAGGGCTTTATAAATAAAAACATTGGATTTTAATTCTTTCCACAATATGGATATTAGGCCATATCAACGTTGTCGGTCCTACATTTAGGTGTTCCTGTAATATAGTCTATTCAATATGGTTATTAGGCAATAGCACTGTGTTTGTGTTCAAGGCTGAAGAAAGAGGTAGTTCCTTATTCAATTCACTCTTCAGTAAATTTAGGATTTAAATTTCCTGATCAGCATTTTGTGCCGGAGAACCTGTTTTTAAAATGGAAATGGTTGCTTATGATCGAAAGCATGGACCCAGTGTGTATTTCTTAATGATAACCTTCATGAATTTAGTATTTTGGTTTCATTGAGTTAATTTGTGCACCAGGGCTCTATTCAGTCTTTACAGCTGAAGCGTTACAGGTTCCGCTATAAAAATATAGAAGGTCATTTCGGATTGAGCCGACACGTGCAGGGTTTACCTTGAATGCATTGCCTTTACATTTCAATCACGCTGTAAAGCTGAACTTGGGCGTAGTGGATTCAATAGAGCCCTTAGTCTTCAAGCTAAAGTTGTATGAAAATGTGATAACGTAGTTCTGATAACGATGATAAGTTGCTGACAAAAAAAAACTATTTCCTAGCTACTTCATGAATGTTTCCCATCGGTATTATTAAAACATTTCCTAGCTACTTCATGAATGTTTCCCGTCGGTATTATTAAAACATTTCCCAGCTACTTCATGAATGTTCCCTTCAGTGTTATTAAAACATTTCCAAGCTACTTCATGAATGTTTCCCATCGGTATTATTAAAACATTTCCTAGCTACTTCATGAATGTTCCCATCGGTATTATTGAAACATTTCCTAGCAACTTCATGAATGTTCCCATCGGTATTATTAAAACATTTCCTAGCTACTTCATGAATGTTCCCATCGATATTATTAAAACATTTCCGAGCTTCTTCATAAATGTTCCCATCGATATTATTAAAACAGTTCCTAGCTACTTCATGAATGTTCCCATCGGTATTATTAAAACATTTCCTAGCTACTTCATGAATGTTCCCATCTGTATTATTAAAACATTTCCTAGCTACTTCATGAATGTTCCCATCGGTATTATTAAAACATTTCCTAGCTACTTCATGAATGTTCCCATCTGTATGATTAAAACATTTCCTAGCTACTTCATGAATGCTCCCATCGGTATTATTAAAACATTTCCTAGCTACTTCATGAATGTTCCCATCGGTGTTATTCCGCCGGAAAAGTCGGAAAAAAACACAGATGCTGATTTGTAATAATAATTTGATTAATGCAACATTTTTGTATCTGAATAAAGATTAAATAAATATTTTTTAACTATGTTAGCCACTAGTGAACATTCATTATCTACATCTATGTACTTACAGAAATTAGTTATTCTGAATGGAGGGCTGGAAGGTAGATAACAACGTGTCAGGACAGGTCTGAGTGGGTGAATGGAGGACTGGAAGGTAACAACGTGTCAGGACAGGTCTGAGTGGGTGAATGGAGGACTAGAAGGTAGATAACAACGTGTCAGGACAGGTCTGAGTGGGTGAATGGAGGACTAGTAGGTAGATAACAACGTGTCAGGACAGGTCTGAGTGGGTGAATGGAGGGCTAGTAGGTAGATAACAACGTGTCAGTCAGGACAGGTCTGAGTGGGTGAATGGAGGACTGGAAGGTAGATAACAACGTGTCAGGACAGGTCTGAGTGAGTGAATGGAGGACTGGAAGGTAGATAACAACGTGTCAGGACAGGTCTGAGTGGGTGAATGGAGGGCTAGTAGGTAGATAACAACGTGTCAGGACAGGTCTGAGTCGGTGAATGGAGGACTGGAAGGTAGATAACAACGTGTCAGGACAGGTCTGAGTGGGTGAATGGAGGGCTAGAAGGTAGATAACAACGTGTCAGGACAGGTCTGAGGGGGTGAATGGAGGGCTAGTAGGTAGATAACAACGTGTCAGTCAGGACAGGTCTGAGTGGGTGAATGGAGGACTAGAAGGTAGATAACAACGTGTCAGGACAGGTCTGAGTGGGTGAATGGAGGGCTGGAAGGTAGATAACAACGTGTCAGGACAGGTCTGAGTGGGTGAATGGAGGGCTAGAAGGTAGATAACAACGTGTCAGGACAGGTCTGAGTGGGTGAATGGAGGACTAGAAGGTAGATAACAACGTGTCAGGACAGGTCTGAGTGGGTGAATGGAGGGCTAGAAGGTAGATAACAACGTGTCAGGACAGGTCTGAGTGGGTGAATGGAGGGCTAGAAGGTAGATAACAACGTGTCAGGACAGGTCTGAGTGGGTGAATGGAGGACTGGAAGGTAGATAACAACGTGTCAGGACAGGTCTGAGTGGGTGAATGGAGGGCTAGAAGGTAGATAACAACGTGTCAGGACAGGTCTGAGTGGGTGAATGGAGGGCTAGTAGGTAGATAACAACGTGTCAGGACAGGTCTGAGTGAGTGAATGGAGGACTAGAAGGTAGATAACAACGTGTCAGGACAGGTCTGAGTGAGTGAATGGAGGACTAGAAGGTAGATAACAACGTGTCAGGACAGGTCTGAGTGGGTGAATGGAGGACTAGAAGGTAGATAACAACGTGTCAGGACAGGTCTGAGTGGGTGAATGGAGGGCTAGAAGGTAGATAACAACGTGTCAGGACAGGTCTGAGTGGGTGAATGGAGGACTGGAAGGTAGACAACGTGTCAGGACAGGTCTGAGTGGGTGAATGGAGGACTGGAAGGTAGATAACAACGTGTCAGTCAGGACAGGTCTGAGTGGGTGAATGGAGGACTAGAAGGTAGATAACAACGTGTCAGGACAGGTCTGAGTGGGTGAATGGAGGACTAGAAGGTAGGTAACAACGTGTCAGGACAGGTCTGAGTGGGTGAATGGAGGACTGGAAGGTAGATAACAACGTGTCAGTCAGGACAGGTCTGAGTGGGTGAATGGAGGACTAGAAGGTAGATAACAACATGTCAGGACAGGTCTGAGTGGGTGAATGGAGGACTGGAAGGTAGATAACAACGTGTCAGGACAGGTCTGAGTGGGTGAATGGAGGACTAGAAGGTAGATAACAACGTGTCAGGACAGGTCTGAGTGGGTGAATGGAGGACTGGAAGGTAGATAACAACGTGTCAGGACAGGTCTGAGTGAGTGAATGGAGGACTAGAAGGTAGATAACAACGTGTCAGGACAGGTCTGAGTGGGTGAATGGAGGGCTAGAAGGTAGATAACAACGTGTCAGGACAGGTCTGAGTGGGTGAATGGAGGGCTAGAAGGTAGATAACAACGTGTCAGGACAGGTCTGAGTGGGTGAATGGAGGGCTAGAAGGTAGATAACAACGTGTCAGTCAGGACAGGTCTGAGTGGGTGAATGGAGGACTGGAAGGTAGATAACAACGTGTCAGGACAGGTCTGAGTGGGTGAATGGAGGACTGGAAGGTAGATAACAACGTGTCAGTCAGGACAGGTCTGAGTGGGTGAATGGAGGACTGGAAGGTAGGTAACAACGTGTCAGGACAGGTCTGAGTGGGTGAATGGAGGACTGGAAGGTAGATAACAACGTGTCAGGACAGGTCTGAGTGGGTGAATGGAGGACTGGAAGGTAGATAACAACATTTCAGGACAGGTCTGAGTGGGTGAATGGAGGGCTAGAAGGTAGACAACGTGTCAGGACAGGTCTGAGTGGGTGAATGGAGGACTGGAAGGTAGATAACAACGTGTCAGGACAGGTCTGAGTGGGTGAATGGAGGGCTAGAAGGTAGATAACAACGTGTCAGGACAGGTCTGAGTGGGTGAATGGAGGGCTAGAAGGTAGATAACAACGTGTCAGGACAGGTCTGAGTGGGTGAATGGAGGACTGGAAGGTAGATAACAACGTGTCAGTCAGGACAGGTCTGAGTGGGTGAATGGAGGGCTGGAAGGTAGATAACAACGTGTCAGGACAGGTCTGAGTGGGTGAATGGAGGACTGGAAGGTAGATAACAACGTGTCAGTCAGGACAGGTCTGAGTGGGTGAATGGAGGGCTAGAAGGTAGACAACGTGTCAGGACAGGTCTGAGTGGGTGAATGGAGGACTGGAAGGTAGATAACAACGTGTCAGGACAGGTCTGAGTGGGTGAATGGAGGACTAGAAGGTAGATAACAACGTGTCAGGACAGGTCTGAGTGGGTGAATGGAGGACTGGAAGGTAGATAACAACATGTCAGGACAGGTCTGAGTGGGTGAATGGAGGACTGGAAGGTAGATAACAACGTGTCAGGACAGGTCTGAGTGGGTGAATGGAGGGCTAGAAGGTAGATAACAACGTGTCAGGACAGGTCTGAGTGGGTGAATGGAGGGCTAGTAGGTAGATAACAACGTGTCAGGACAGGTCTGAGTGGGTGAATGGAGGGCTAGAAGGTAGATAACAACGTGTCAGGACAGGTCTGAGTGGGTGAATGGAGGACTGGAAGGTAGATAACAACGTGTCAGGACAGGTCTGAGTGGGTGAATGGAGGACTAGAAGGTTAGATAACAACGTGTCAGGACAGGTCTGAGTGGGTGAATGGAGGACTGGAAGGTAGATAACAACGTGTCAGGACAGGTCTGAGTGGGTGAATGGAGGGCTAGAAGGTAGATAACAACGTGTCAGGACAGGTCTGAGTGGGTGAATGGAGGACTGGAAGGTAGATAACAACGTGTCAGGACAGGTCTGAGTGGGTGAATGGAAGGCTAGTAGGTAGATAACAACGTGTCAGGACAGGTCTGAGTGGGTGAATGGAGGACTGGAAGGTAGATAACAACGTGTCAGGACAGGTCTGAGTCGGTGAATGGAGGGCTAGAAGGTAGATAACAACGTGTCAGGACAGGTCTGAGTGGGTGAATGGAGGGCTAGAAGGTAGATAACAACGTGTCAGGACAGGTCTGAGTGGGTGAATGGAGGACTGGAAGGTAGATAACAACGTGTCAGTCAGGACAGGTCTGAGTCGGTGAATGGAGGACTGGAAGGTAGATAACAACGTGTCAGGACAGGTCTGAGTGGGTGAATGGAGGACTGGAAGGTAGATAACAACGTGTCAGGACAGGTCTGAGTGGGTGAATGGAGGACTAGAAGGTAGATAACAACGTGTCAGTCAGGACAGGTCTGAGTGGGTGAATGGAGGGCTAGAAGGTAGATAACAACGTGTCAGGACAGGTCTGAGTGGGTGAATGGAGGGCTAGAAGGTAGATAACAACGTGTCAGGACAGGTCTGAGTGGGTGAATGGAGGGCTAGAAGGTAGATAACAACGTGTCAGTCAGGACAGGTCTGAGTGGGTGAATGGAGGACTGGAAGGTAGATAACAACGTGTCAGGACAGGTCTGAGTGGGTGAATGGAGGACTGGAAGGTAGATAACAACGTGTCAGTCAGGACAGGTCTGAGTGGGTGAATGGAGGACTGGAAGGTAGGTAACAACGTGTCAGGACAGGTCTGAGTGGGTGAATGGAGGACTGGAAGGTAGATAACAACGTGTCAGGACAGGTCTGAGTGGGTGAATGGAGGACTGGAAGGTAGATAACAACATTTCAGGACAGGTCTGAGTGGGTGAATGGAGGGCTAGAAGGTAGACAACGTGTCAGGACAGGTCTGAGTGGGTGAATGGAGGACTGGAAGGTAGATAACAACGTGTCAGGACAGGTCTGAGTGGGTGAATGGAGGGCTAGAAGGTAGATAACAACGTGTCAGGACAGGTCTGAGTGGGTGAATGGAGGGCTAGAAGGTAGATAACAACGTGTCAGGACAGGTCTGAGTGGGTGAATGGAGGACTGGAAGGTAGATAACAACGTGTCAGTCAGGACAGGTCTGAGTGGGTGAATGGAGGGCTGGAAGGTAGATAACAACGTGTCAGGACAGGTCTGAGTGGGTGAATGGAGGACTGGAAGGTAGATAACAACGTGTCAGTCAGGACAGGTCTGAGTGGGTGAATGGAGGGCTAGAAGGTAGACAACGTGTCAGGACAGGTCTGAGTGGGTGAATGGAGGACTGGAAGGTAGATAACAACGTGTCAGGACAGGTCTGAGTGGGTGAATGGAGGACTAGAAGGTAGATAACAACGTGTCAGGACAGGTCTGAGTGGGTGAATGGAGGACTGGAAGGTAGATAACAACATGTCAGGACAGGTCTGAGTGGGTGAATGGAGGACTGGAAGGTAGATAACAACGTGTCAGGACAGGTCTGAGTGGGTGAATGGAGGGCTAGAAGTTAGATAACAACGTGTCAGGACAGGTCTGAGTGGGTGAATGGAGGGCTAGTAGGTAGATAACAACGTGTCAGGACAGGTCTGAGTGGGTGAATGGAGGGCTAGAAGGTAGATAACAACGTGTCAGGACAGGTCTGAGTGGGTGAATGGAGGACTGGAAGGTAGATAACAACGTGTCAGGACAGGTCTGAGTGGGTGAATGGAGGACTAGAAGGTAGATAACAACGTGTCAGGACAGGTCTGAGTGGGTGAATGGAGGACTGGAAGGTAGATAACAACGTGTCAGGACAGGTCTGAGTGGGTGAATGGAGGGCTAGAAGGTAGATAACAACGTGTCAGGACAGGTCTGAGTGGGTGAATGGAGGACTGGAAGGTAGATAACAACGTGTCAGGACAGGTCTGAGTGGGTGAATGGAAGGCTAGTAGGTAGATAACAACGTGTCAGGACAGGTCTGAGTGGGTGAATGGAGGACTGGAAGGTAGATAACAACGTGTCAGGACAGGTCTGAGTCGGTGAATGGAGGGCTAGAAGGTAGATAACAACGTGTCAGGACAGGTCTGAGTGGGTGAATGGAGGGCTAGAAGGTAGATAACAACGTGTCAGGACAGGTCTGAGTGGGTGAATGGAGGACTGGAAGGTAGATAACAACGTGTCAGTCAGGACAGGTCTGAGTCGGTGAATGGAGGACTGGAAGGTAGATAACAACGTGTCAGGACAGGTCTGAGTGGGTGAATGGAGGACTGGAAGGTAGATAACAACGTGTCAGGACAGGTCTGAGTGGGTGAATGGAGGACTAGAAGGTAGATAACAACGTGTCAGTCAGGACAGGTCTGAGTGGGTGAATGGAGGGCTAGAAGGTAGATAACAACGTGTCAGGACAGGTCTGAGTGGGTGAATGGAGGGCTAGAAGGTAGATAACAACGTGTCAGGACAGGTCTGAGTGGGTGAATGGAGGACTAGAAGGTAGATAACAACGTGTCAGGACAGGTCTGAGTGGGTGAATGGAGGACTGGAAGGTAGATAACAACGTGTCAGGACAGGTCTGAGTGGGTGAATGGAGGACTAGAAGGTAGATAACAACGTGTCAGGACAGGTCTGAGTGGGTGAATGGAGGGCTAGAAGGTAGATAACAACGTGTCAGGACAGGTCTGAGTGGGTGAATGGAGGACTAGAAGGTAGATAACAACGTGTCAGGACAGGTCTGAGTGGGTGAATGGAGGGCTAGAAGGTAGATAACAACGTGTCAGGACAGGTCTGAGTGGGTGAATGGAGGACTAGAAGGTAGATAACAACGTGTCAGTCAGGACAGGTCTGAGTGGGTGAATGGAGGACTGGAAGGTAGATAACAACGTGTCAGGACAGGTCTGAGTGGGTGAATGGAGGGCTAGAAGGTAGATAACAACGTGTCAGGACAGGTCTGAGTGGGTGAATGGAGGACTGGAAGGTAGATAACAACGTGTCAGGACAGGTCTGAGTGGGTGAATGGAGGGCTAGAAGGTAGATAACAACGTGTCAGGACAGGTCTGAGTGGGTGAATGGAGGACTAGAAGGTAGATAACAACGTGTCAGGACAGGTCTGAGTGGGTGAATGGAGGACTAGAAGGTAGATAACAACGTGTCAGGACAGGTCTGAGTGGGTGAATGGAGGACTAGAAGGTAGATAACAACGTGTCAGGACAGGTCTGAGTGGGTGAATGGAGGGCTAGTAGGTAGATAACAACGTGTCAGGACAGGTCTGAGTGGGTGAATGGAGGACTGGAAGGTAGATAACAACGTGTCAGGACAGGTCTGAGTGGGTGAATGGAGGACTGGAAGGTAGATAACAACGTGTCAGGACAGGTCTGAGTGGGTGAATGGAGGACTGGAAGGTAGATAACAACGTGTCAGGACAGGTCTGAGTGGGTGAATGGAGGACTAGAAGGTAGATAACAACGTGTCAGGACAGGTCTGAGTGGGTGAATGGAGGACTAGAAGGTAGATAACAACGTGTCAGGACAGGTCTGAGTGGGTGAATGGAGGACTGGAAGGTAGATAACAACGTGTCAGGACAGGTCTGAGTGGGTGAATGGAGGACTGGAAGGTAGATAACAACGTGTCAGGACAGGTCTGAGTGGGTGAATGGAGGACTGGAAGGTAGATAACAACGTGTCAGTCAGGACAGGTCTGAGTCGGTGAATGGAGGACTGGAAGGTAGATAACAACGTGTCAGGACAGGTCTGAGTCGGTGAATGGAGGACTGGAAGGTAGATAACAACGTGTCAGTCAGGACAGGTCTGAGTGGGTGAATGGAGGACTGGAAGGTAGATAACAACGTGTCAGGACAGGTCTGAGTGGGTGAATGGAGGACTGGAAGGTAGATAACAACGTGTCAGGACAGGTCTGAGTGGGTGAATGGAGGGCTAGTAGGTAGATAACAACGTGTTAGTCAGGACAGGTCTGAGTGGGTGAATGGAGGACTGGAAGGTAGATAACAACGTGTCAGGACAGGTCTGAGTGAGTGAATGGAGGACTGGAAGGTAGATAACAACGTGTCAGGACAGGTCTGAGTGGGTGAATGGAGGGCTAGTAGGTAGATAACAACGTGTCAGGACAGGTCTGAGTCGGTGAATGGAGGACTGGAAGGTAGATAACAACGTGTCAGGACAGGTCTGAGTGGGTGAATGGAGGGCTAGAAGGTAGATAACAACGTGTCAGGACAGGTCTGAGGGGGTGAATGGAGGGCTAGTAGGTAGATAACAACGTGTCAGTCAGGACAGGTCTGAGTGGGTGAATGGAGGACTAGAAGGTAGATAACAACGTGTCAGGACAGGTCTGAGTGGGTGAATGGAGGGCTGGAAGGTAGATAACAACGTGTCAGGACAGGTCTGAGTGGGTGAATGGAGGGCTAGAAGGTAGATAACAACGTGTCAGGACAGGTCTGAGTGGGTGAATGGAGGACTAGAAGGTAGATAACAACGTGTCAGGACAGGTCTGAGTGGGTGAATGGAGGGCTAGAAGGTAGATAACAACGTGTCAGGACAGGTCTGAGTGGGTGAATGGAGGGCTAGAAGGTAGATAACAACGTGTCAGGACAGGTCTGAGTGGGTGAATGGAGGACTGGAAGGTAGATAACAACGTGTCAGGACAGGTCTGAGTGGGTGAATGGAGGGCTAGAAGGTAGATAACAACGTGTCAGGACAGGTCTGAGTGGGTGAATGGAGGGCTAGTAGGTAGATAACAACGTGTCAGGACAGGTCTGAGTGAGTGAATGGAGGACTAGAAGGTAGATAACAACGTGTCAGGACAGGTCTGAGTGAGTGAATGGAGGACTAGAAGGTAGATAACAACGTGTCAGGACAGGTCTGAGTGGGTGAATGGAGGACTAGAAGGTAGATAACAACGTGTCAGGACAGGTCTGAGTGGGTGAATGGAGGGCTAGAAGGTAGATAACAACGTGTCAGGACAGGTCTGAGTGGGTGAATGGAGGACTGGAAGGTAGACAACGTGTCAGGACAGGTCTGAGTGGGTGAATGGAGGACTGGAAGGTAGATAACAACGTGTCAGTCAGGACAGGTCTGAGTGGGTGAATGGAGGACTAGAAGGTAGATAACAACGTGTCAGGACAGGTCTGAGTGGGTGAATGGAGGACTAGAAGGTAGGTAACAACGTGTCAGGACAGGTCTGAGTGGGTGAATGGAGGACTGGAAGGTAGATAACAACGTGTCAGTCAGGACAGGTCTGAGTGGGTGAATGGAGGACTAGAAGGTAGATAACAACATGTCAGGACAGGTCTGAGTGGGTGAATGGAGGACTGGAAGGTAGATAACAACGTGTCAGGACAGGTCTGAGTGGGTGAATGGAGGACTAGAAGGTAGATAACAACGTGTCAGGACAGGTCTGAGTGGGTGAATGGAGGACTGGAAGGTAGATAACAACGTGTCAGGACAGGTCTGAGTGAGTGAATGGAGGACTAGAAGGTAGATAACAACGTGTCAGGACAGGTCTGAGTGGGTGAATGGAGGGCTAGAAGGTAGATAACAACGTGTCAGGACAGGTCTGAGTGGGTGAATGGAGGGCTAGAAGGTAGATAACAACGTGTCAGGACAGGTCTGAGTGGGTGAATGGAGGGCTAGAAGGTAGATAACAACGTGTCAGTCAGGACAGGTCTGAGTGGGTGAATGGAGGACTGGAAGGTAGATAACAACGTGTCAGGACAGGTCTGAGTGGGTGAATGGAGGACTGGAAGGTAGATAACAACGTGTCAGTCAGGACAGGTCTGAGTGGGTGAATGGAGGACTGGAAGGTAGGTAACAACGTGTCAGGACAGGTCTGAGTGGGTGAATGGAGGACTGGAAGGTAGATAACAACGTGTCAGGACAGGTCTGAGTGGGTGAATGGAGGACTGGAAGGTAGATAACAACATTTCAGGACAGGTCTGAGTGGGTGAATGGAGGGCTAGAAGGTAGACAACGTGTCAGGACAGGTCTGAGTGGGTGAATGGAGGACTGGAAGGTAGATAACAACGTGTCAGGACAGGTCTGAGTGGGTGAATGGAGGGCTAGAAGGTAGATAACAACGTGTCAGGACAGGTCTGAGTGGGTGAATGGAGGGCTAGAAGGTAGATAACAACGTGTCAGGACAGGTCTGAGTGGGTGAATGGAGGACTGGAAGGTAGATAACAACGTGTCAGTCAGGACAGGTCTGAGTGGGTGAATGGAGGGCTGGAAGGTAGATAACAACGTGTCAGGACAGGTCTGAGTGGGTGAATGGAGGACTGGAAGGTAGATAACAACGTGTCAGTCAGGACAGGTCTGAGTGGGTGAATGGAGGGCTAGAAGGTAGACAACGTGTCAGGACAGGTCTGAGTGGGTGAATGGAGGACTGGAAGGTAGATAACAACGTGTCAGGACAGGTCTGAGTGGGTGAATGGAGGACTAGAAGGTAGATAACAACGTGTCAGGACAGGTCTGAGTGGGTGAATGGAGGACTGGAAGGTAGATAACAACATGTCAGGACAGGTCTGAGTGGGTGAATGGAGGACTGGAAGGTAGATAACAACGTGTCAGGACAGGTCTGAGTGGGTGAATGGAGGGCTAGAAGGTAGATAACAACGTGTCAGGACAGGTCTGAGTGGGTGAATGGAGGGCTAGTAGGTAGATAACAACGTGTCAGGACAGGTCTGAGTGGGTGAATGGAGGGCTAGAAGGTAGATAACAACGTGTCAGGACAGGTCTGAGTGGGTGAATGGAGGACTGGAAGGTAGATAACAACGTGTCAGGACAGGTCTGAGTGGGTGAATGGAGGACTAGAAGGTAGATAACAACGTGTCAGGACAGGTCTGAGTGGGTGAATGGAGGACTGGAAGGTAGATAACAACGTGTCAGGACAGGTCTGAGTGGGTGAATGGAGGGCTAGAAGGTAGATAACAACGTGTCAGGACAGGTCTGAGTGGGTGAATGGAGGACTGGAAGGTAGATAACAACGTGTCAGGACAGGTCTGAGTGGGTGAATGGAAGGCTAGTAGGTAGATAACAACGTGTCAGGACAGGTCTGAGTGGGTGAATGGAGGACTGGAAGGTAGATAACAACGTGTCAGGACAGGTCTGAGTCGGTGAATGGAGGGCTAGAAGGTAGATAACAACGTGTCAGGACAGGTCTGAGTGGGTGAATGGAGGGCTAGAAGGTAGATAACAACGTGTCAGGACAGGTCTGAGTGGGTGAATGGAGGACTGGAAGGTAGATAACAACGTGTCAGTCAGGACAGGTCTGAGTCGGTGAATGGAGGACTGGAAGGTAGATAACAACGTGTCAGGACAGGTCTGAGTGGGTGAATGGAGGACTGGAAGGTAGATAACAACGTGTCAGGACAGGTCTGAGTGGGTGAATGGAGGACTAGAAGGTAGATAACAACGTGTCAGGACAGGTCTGAGTGAGTGAATGGAGGACTAGAAGGTAGATAACAACGTGTCAGGACAGGTCTGAGTGGGTGAATGGAGGACTAGAAGGTAGATAACAACGTGTCAGGACAGGTCTGAGTGGGTGAATGGAGGGCTAGAAGGTAGATAACAACGTGTCAGGACAGGTCTGAGTGGGTGAATGGAGGACTGGAAGGTAGACAACGTGTCAGGACAGGTCTGAGTGGGTGAATGGAGGACTGGAAGGTAGATAACAACGTGTCAGTCAGGACAGGTCTGAGTGGGTGAATGGAGGGCTAGAAGGTAGATAACAACGTGTCAGGACAGGTCTGAGTGGGTGAATGGAGGACTAGAAGGTAGGTAACAACGTGTCAGGACAGGTCTGAGTGGGTGAATGGAGGACTGGAAGGTAGATAACAACGTGTCAGTCAGGACAGGTCTGAGTGGGTGAATGGAGGACTAGAAGGTAGATAACAACATGTCAGGACAGGTCTGAGTGGGTGAATGGAGGACTGGAAGGTAGATAACAACGTGTCAGGACAGGTCTGAGTGGGTGAATGGAGGACTAGAAGGTAGATAACAACGTGTCAGGACAGGTCTGAGTGGGTGAATGGAGGACTGGAAGGTAGATAACAACGTGTCAGGACAGGTCTGAGTGAGTGAATGGAGGACTAGAAGGTAGATAACAACGTGTCAGTCAGGACAGGTCTGAGTGGGTGAATGGAGGACTGGAAGGTAGATAACAACGTGTCAGGACAGGTCTGAGTGGGTGAATGGAGGACTGGAAGGTAGATAACAACGTGTCAGTCAGGACAGGTCTGAGTGGGTGAATGGAGGACTGGAAGGTAGGTAACAACGTGTCAGGACAGGTCTGAGTGGGTGAATGGAGGACTGGAAGGTAGATAACAACGTGTCAGGACAGGTCTGAGTGGGTGAATGGAGGACTGGAAGGTAGATAACAACATTTCAGGACAGGTCTGAGTGGGTGAATGGAGGGCTAGAAGGTAGACAACATGTCAGGACAGGTCTGAGTGGGTGAATGGAGGACTGGAAGGTAGATAACAACGTGTCAGGACAGGTCTGAGTGGGTGAATGGAGGGCTAGAAGGTAGATAACAACGTGTCAGGACAGGTCTGAGTGGGTGAATGGAGGGCTAGAAGGTAGATAACAACGTGTCAGGACAGGTCTGAGTGGGTGAATGGAGGACTGGAAGGTAGATAACAACGTGTCAGTCAGGACAGGTCTGAGTGGGTGAATGGAGGGCTGGAAGGTAGATAACAACGTGTCAGGACAGGTCTGAGTGGGTGAATGGAGGACTGGAAGGTAGATAACAACGTGTCAGTCAGGACAGGTCTGAGTGGGTGAATGGAGGGCTAGAAGGTAGACAACGTGTCAGGACAGGTCTGAGTGGGTGAATGGAGGACTGGAAGGTAGATAACAACGTGTCAGGACAGGTCTGAGTGGGTGAATGGAGGACTAGAAGGTAGATAACAACGTGTCAGGACAGGTCTGAGTGGGTGAATGGAGGACTGGAAGGTAGATAACAACATGTCAGGACAGGTCTGAGTGGGTGAATGGAGGACTGGAAGGTAGATAACAACGTGTCAGGACAGGTCTGAGTGGGTGAATGGAGGGCTAGAAGGTAGATAACAACGTGTCAGGACAGGTCTGAGTGGGTGAATGGAGGGCTAGTAGGTAGATAACAACGTGTCAGGACAGGTCTGAGTGGGTGAATGGAGGGCTAGAAGGTAGATAACAACGTGTCAGGACAGGTCTGAGTGGGTGAATGGAGGACTGGAAGGTAGATAACAACGTGTCAGGACAGGTCTGAGTGGGTGAATGGAGGACTAGAAGGTAGATAACAACGTGTCAGGACAGGTCTGAGTGGGTGAATGGAGGACTGGAAGGTAGATAACAACGTGTCAGGACAGGTCTGAGTGGGTGAATGGAGGGCTAGAAGGTAGATAACAACGTGTCAGGACAGGTCTGAGTGGGTGAATGGAGGACTGGAAGGTAGATAACAACGTGTCAGGACAGGTCTGAGTGGGTGAATGGAAGGCTAGTAGGTAGATAACAACGTGTCAGGACAGGTCTGAGTGGGTGAATGGAGGACTGGAAGGTAGATAACAACGTGTCAGGACAGGTCTGAGTCGGTGAATGGAGGGCTAGAAGGTAGATAACAACGTGTCAGGACAGGTCTGAGTGGGTGAATGGAGGGCTAGAAGGTAGATAACAACGTGTCAGGACAGGTCTGAGTGGGTGAATGGAGGACTGGAAGGTAGATAACAACGTGTCAGTCAGGACAGGTCTGAGTCGGTGAATGGAGGACTGGAAGGTAGATAACAACGTGTCAGGACAGGTCTGAGTGGGTGAATGGAGGACTGGAAGGTAGATAACAACGTGTCAGGACAGGTCTGAGTGGGTGAATGGAGGACTAGAAGGTAGATAACAACGTGTCAGTCAGGACAGGTCTGAGTGGGTGAATGGAGGGCTAGAAGGTAGATAACAACGTGTCAGGACAGGTCTGAGTGGGTGAATGGAGGGCTAGAAGGTAGATAACAACGTGTCAGGACAGGTCTGAGTGGGTGAATGGAGGACTAGAAGGTAGATAACAACGTGTCAGGACAGGTCTGAGTGGGTGAATGGAGGACTGGAAGGTAGATAACAACGTGTCAGGACAGGTCTGAGTGGGTGAATGGAGGACTAGAAGGTAGATAACAACGTGTCAGGACAGGTCTGAGTGGGTGAATGGAGGGCTAGAAGGTAGATAACAACGTGTCAGGACAGTTCTGAGTGGGTGAATGGAGGACTAGAAGGTAGATAACAACGTGTCAGGACAGGTCTGAGTGGGTGAATGGAGGGCTAGAAGGTAGATAACAACGTGTCAGGACAGGTCTGAGTGGGTGAATGGAGGACTAGAAGGTAGATAACAACGTGTCAGTCAGGACAGGTCTGAGTGGGTGAATGGAGGACTGGAAGGTAGATAACAACGTGTCAGGAAAGGTCTGAGTGGGTGAATGGAGGGCTAGAAGGTAGATAACAACGTGTCAGGACAGGTCTGAGTGGGTGAATGGAGGACTGGAAGGTAGATAACAACGTGTCAGGACAGGTCTGAGTGGGTGAATGGAGGGCTAGAAGGTAGATAACAACGTGTCAGGACAGGTCTGAGTGGGTGAATGGAGGACTAGAAGGTAGATAACAACGTGTCAGGACAGGTCTGAGTGGGTGAATGGAGGACTAGAAGGTAGATAACAACGTGTCAGGACAGGTCTGAGTGGGTGAATGGAGGACTAGAAGGTAGATAACAACGTGTCAGGACAGGTCTGAGTGAGTGAATGGAGGACTAGAAGGTAGATAACAACGTGTCAGGACAGGTCTGAGTGGGTGAATGGAGGGCTAGTAGGTAGATAACAACGTGTCAGGACAGGTCTGAGTGGGTGAATGGAGGACTGGAAGGTAGATAACAACGTGTCAGGACAGGTCTGAGTGGGTGAATGGAGGACTGGAAGGTAGATAACAACGTGTCAGGACAGGTCTGAGTGGGTGAATGGAGGACTGGAAGGTAGATAACAACGTGTCAGGACAGGTCTGAGTGGGTGAATGGAGGACTGGAAGGTAGATAACAACGTGTCAGGACAGGTCTGAGTGGGTGAATGGAGGACTAGAAGGTAGATAACAACGTGTCAGGACAGGTCTGAGTGGGTGAATGGAGGACTGGAAGGTAGATAACAACGTGTCAGGACAGGTCTGAGTGGGTGAATGGAGGACTGGAAGGTAGATAACAACGTGTCAGGACAGGTCTGAGTGGGTGAATGGAGGACTGGAAGGTAGATAACAACGTGTCAGTCAGGACAGGTCTGAGTGGGTGAATGGAGGACTAGAAGGTAGATAACAACGTGTCAGGACAGGTCTGAGTGGGTGAATGGAGGACTGGAAGGTAGATAACAACGTGTCAGGACAGGTCTGAGTGGGTGAATGGAGGACTGGAAGGTAGATAACAACGTGTCAGGACAGGTCTGAGTGGGTGAATGGAGGACTGGAAGGTAGATAACAACGTGTCAGGACAGGTCTGAGTGGACTGTATACAGCCACATCTATGTATTGTTACACTATATAGAAGCAGTATCGACCAAGCTGATAATTTGTATATTATATTTAACTGAATAAGATATTGCCTTAAATGGGAATGGAAACACGTTAGGAAATAAATATAAGCAAAGAGAGATATTCAATCCACTAATAATAAACATGTGCATTTAACATAAAAAAAAAAACATCTCTATATTTAGTATTTTGACCGTCGACAAGGTTTATTTCAGATATGGTCAGCGCCATGTTAAATTGCCATAGTAACAACTGGCAGGAATCAGCAGATTGTGGTGTTGAGTTTTCACACGGAGAGTGAATCGAAGAGAGTGAGGTTAGGTGGCAGACAACGAAGATGGCAACAACACGTAGTAATTAAAACATGAACTGTATAGCGCCAGGCTGTATGAATTGGCTCCAAACAAAATCCCCGTCGGCTGCTCAAGGACCCACAACGTTTTGAAGACCTGAAGAGGAAGGAAGTGCCAGCTCGAGTTAGCAGGATCTGCAGACAGCACTTCGCAGAGGAAGACTTAGCGACGAAGGGCACTTTCGATGCGGCAACCGGGAGTTTCCGATTGGAAAGGAGTCATAGGCCTACTTTGAAACCCTCTGCTGGCGCCTACATTTTAAATGTCGGGGGTTACGGACCAATCAACATCACTATCTTCAGAGTCAAGCAAAAGCGACTGAACGGAGGAGGCGAAGAGATCCACCGGGACCGTCACTAAAGAGCTCACCACCATCCGTATACAACCGAGTCCTGCCTCAATACGCCACAGACGGAGCTGGCGCAGAGTGAGACGCAGAGTGAGATCAGTGAGACGCAGAGTGAGATCAGTGAGATCAGTGAGACGCAGAGTGAGACGCAGTGAGATCAGTGAGACGCAGAGTGAGACGCAGTGAGATCAGTGAGACGCAGTGAGATCAGTGAGATCAGTGAGATGCAGAGTGAGATCAGTGAGACGCAGAGTGAGACGCAGTGAGACGCAGTGAGATCAGTGAGACGCAGAGTGAGACGCAGTGAGATCAGTGAGACGCAGAGTGAGACGCAGTGAGATCAGTGAGACGCAGAGTGAGATCAGTGAGACGCAGAGTGAGATCAGTGAGACGCAGAGTGAGATCAGTGAGACGCAGAGTGAGATCAGTGAGACGCAGAGTGAGATCAGTGAGACGCAGAGTGAGATCAGTGAGACGCAGAGTGAGATCAGTGAGATCAGTGAGACGCAGAGTGAGATCAGTGAAGACCATATCTCACTGTATGAGCATGAGAGCTCAGAATCACAATCATCACAGAGCCGATATACTATCGATCACTTTGGCTGGTGTTCCCTGATATGGAGGAGCAGGCTGGTGTTCCCTGATGTGGAGGAGCAGGCTTGTGTTCCCTGATATGGAGGAGCAGGCTGGTGTTCCCTGATATGGAGGAGCAGGCTGGTGTTCCCAGATATGGAGGAGCAGGCTGGTGTTCCCAGATATGGAGGAGCAGGCTGGTGTTCCCTGATATGGAGGAGCAGGCTGGTGTTCCCTGATATGGAGGAGCAGGCTGGTGTTCCCTGATATGGAGGAGCAGGCTGGTGTTCCCTGATATGGAGGAGCAGGCTGGTGTTCCCTGATATGGAGGAGCGGGCTGGTGTTCCCAGATATGGAGGAGCGGGCTGGTGTTCCCAGATATGGAGGAGAAGGCTGGTGTTCCCTGATATGGAGAACGCTGGTGTTCCCTGATATGGAGAAGGAGAACGCTGGTGTTCCCTGATATGGAGGAGGAGAACGCTGGTGTTCCCTGATATGGAGGAGAAGACTGGTGTTCCCAGATATGGAGGAGGAGAAGGCTGGTGTTCCCAGATATGGAGAAGGAGAACGCTGGTGTTCCCTGATATGGAGGAGAACGCTGGTGTTCCCTGATATGGAGGAGAAGACTGGTGTTCCCAGATATGGAGGAGGAGAAGGCTGGTGTTCCCAGATATGGAGAGGAGAAGACTGGTGTTCCTGATATGGAGGAGGAGACTGGTGTTCCCAGATATGGAGAGGAGAAGACTGGTGTTCCTGATATGGAGGAGAAGACTGGTGTTCCCAGATATGGAGGAGGAGAAGGCTGGTGTTCCCAGATATGGAGGAGGAGAAGGCTGGTGTTCCTGATATGGAGGAGGAGAACGCTGGTGTTCCCTGATATGGAGGAGGAGAACGCTGGTGTTCCCAGATATGGAGGAGAACGCTGGTGTTCCCAGATATGGAGGAGAAGGCTGGTGTTCCCAGATATGGAGGAGGAGAAGGCTGGTGTTCCCTGATATGGAGGAGAAGGCTGGTGTTCCCAGATATGGAGGAGAACGCTGGTGTTCCCAGATATGGAGGAGAAGGCTGGTGTTCCCTGATATGGAGGAGGAGAACGCTGGTGTTCCCAGATATGGAGAACGCTGGTGTTCCCAGATATGGAGAAGGAGAAGGCTGGTGTTCCCAGATATGGAGGAGAACGCTGGTGTTCCCTGATATGGAGAACGCTGGTGTTCCCAGATATGGAGGAGGAGAAGGCTGGTGTTCCCAGATATGGAGGAGAAGGCTGGTGTTCCCTGATATGGAGAACGCTGGTGTTCCCAGATATGGAGGAGGAGAAGGCTGGTGTTCCCTGATATGGAGGAGAAGGCTGGTGTTCCCTGATATGGAGGAGGCTGGTGTTCCCAGATATGGAGGAGGAGAAGGCTGGTGTTCCCAGATATGGAGGAGGAGAAGGCTGGTGTTCCCTGATATGGAGGAGGAGAAGGCTGGTGTTCCCTGATATGGAGGAGGAGAAGGCTGGTGTTCCCAGATATGGAGGAGGAGAAGGCTGGTGTTCCCAGATATGGAGGAGGAGAAGGCTGGTGTTCCCAGATATGGAGGAGGAGAAGGCTGGTGTTCCCTGATATGGAGGAGCGGGCTGGTGTTCCCAGATATGGAGGAGAAGGCTGGTGTTCCCAGATATGGAGGAGGAGAAGGCTGGTGTTCCATGATATGGAGAAGGAGATGGCTGGTGTTCCCAGATATGGAGGAGGAGAAGGCTGGTGTTCCCAGATATGGAGGAGGAGAAGGCTTGTGTTCCCTGATATGGAGAAGGAGAAGGCTGGTGTTCCCAGATATGGAGGAGCGGGCTGGTGTTCCTTGATATGGAGGAGGAGAAGGCTGGTGTTCCCTGATATGGAGGAGAAGGCTGGTGTTCCCTGATATGGAGGAGCGGGCTGGTGTTCCCTGATATGGAGGAGCGGGCTGGTGTTCCCAGATATGGAGGAGCGGGCTGGTGTTCCTTGATTTTTTTATTTTATTTTTTTTATTTTACCTTTATTTAACCAGGCAAGTCAGTTAAGAACAAATTCTTATTTTCAATGACGGCCTGGGAACAGTGGGTTAACTGCCTGTTCAGGGGCAGAACGACAGATTTGTACCTTGTCAGCTCGGGGGTTTGAACTCGCAACCTTCCGGTTACTAGTCCAACGCTCTAACCACTAGGCTACCCTGCCGCCCCATTGATATGGAGGAGCCGGCTGGTTTTATATGGAGAAGGAGAAGGCTGGTGTTCCCAGATATGGAGGAGGAGAAGGCTGGTGTTCCCAGATATGGAGGAGCGGGCTGGTTTTATATGGAGAAGGAGATGGCTGGTGTTCCCAGATATAAAGGAGCGGGCTGGTGTTCCTTGATATGGAAAAGTGGGCTGGTTTTATATGGAGAAGGAGAAGGCTGGTGTTCCCAGATATGGAGGAGGAGAAGGCTGGTGTTCCCAGATATGGAGGAGCGGGCTGGTTTTATATGGAGAAGGAGATGGCTGGTGTTCCCAGATATAAAGGAGCGGGCTGGTGTTCCTTGATATGGAAAAGTGGGCTGGTTTTATATGGAGAAGGAGAAGGCTGGTGTTCCCAGATGTGGAGGAGGAGAAGGCTGGTGTTCCCAGATATGGAGAAGGCTGGTGTTCCCAGATATGGAGAAGGAGAAGGCTGGTGTTCCCAGATAAGGAGAAGGCTGGTGTTCCCAGATATGGAGAAGGAGAAGGCTGGTGTTCCCAGATATGGAGGAGGAGAAGGCTGGTGTTCCCAGATATGGAGAAGGAGAAGGCTGGTGTTCCCAGATATGGAGGAGAAGGCTGGTGTTCCTGATATGGAGGAGGAGAAGGCTGGTGTTCCCAGATATGGAGGAGGAGAAGGCTGGTGTTCCCAGATATGGAGGAGCGGGCTGGTGTTCCCAGATATGGAGGAGAAGGCTGGTGTTCCCAGATATGGAGGAGGAGAAGGCTGGTGTTCCATGATATGGAGAAGGAGATGGCTGGTGTTCCCAGATATGGAGGAGGAGAAGGCTGGTGTTCCCAGATATGGAGGAGGAGAAGGCTTGTGTTCCCTGATATGGAGAAGGAGAAGGCTGGTGTTCCCAGATATGGAGGAGCGGGCTGGTGTTCCTTGATATGGAGGAGGAGAAGGCTGGTGTTCCCTGATATGGAGGAGAAGGCTGGTGTTCCCTGATATGGAGGAGCGGGCTGGTGTTCCCTGATATGGAGGAGCGGGCTGGTGTTCCCAGATATGGAGGAGCGGGCTGGTGTTCCTTGATTTTTTTATTTTATTTTTTTTATTTTACCTTTATTTAACCAGGCAAGTCAGTTAAGAACAAATTCTTATTTTCAATGACGGCCTGGGAACAGTGGGTTAACTGCCTGTTCAGGGGCAGAACGACAGATTTGTACCTTGTCAGCTCGGGGGTTTGAACTCGCAACCTTCCGGTTACTAGTCCAACGCTCTAACCACTAGGCTACCCTGCCGCCCCATTGATATGGAGGAGCCGGCTGGTTTTATATGGAGAAGGAGAAGGCTGGTGTTCCCAGATATGGAGGAGGAGAAGGCTGGTGTTCCCAGATATGGAGGAGCGGGCTGGTTTTATATGGAGAAGGAGATGGCTGGTGTTCCCAGATATAAAGGAGCGGGCTGGTGTTCCTTGATATGGAAAAGTGGGCTGGTTTTATATGGAGAAGGAGAAGGCTGGTGTTCCCAGATGTGGAGGAGGAGAAGGCTGGTGTTCCCAGATATGGAGAAGGCTGGTGTTCCCAGATATGGAGAAGGAGAAGGCTGGTGTTCCCAGATAAGGAGAAGGCTGGTGTTCCCAGATATGGAGAAGGAGAAGGCTGGTGTTCCCAGATATGGAGGAGGAGAAGGCTGGTGTTCCCAGATATGGAGAAGGAGAAGGCTGGTGTTCCCAGATATGGAGGAGAAGGCTGGTGTTCCTGATATGGAGGAGGAGAAGGCTGGTGTTCCCAGATATGGAGGAGGAGAAGGCTGGTGTTCCCAGATATGGAGAGGAGAAGGCTGGTCCTGTGTTAAATTGTTATGTTGTTTTACCTGTTTCAACAGATGTGTTAAATTGTCATGTTGTTTTACCTGTTTCAACAGATGTGTTGACTTGTCATGTTGTTCTACCTGTTTCAACAGATGTGTTGACTTGTCCCGGTCATGTTGTTCTACCTGTTTCAACAGATGTGTTGACTTGTCCTGGTCATGTTGTTCTACCTGTTTCAACAGATGTGTTGACTTGTCCTGGTCATCTTGTTCTACCTGTTTCAACAGATGTGTTGACTTGTCCTGTTGTTCTACCTGTTTCAACAGATGTGTTGACTTGTCCTGTTGTTCCACCTGTTTCAACAGATGTGTTGACTTGTCCTGTTGTTCTACCTGTTTCAACAGATGTGTTGACTGGTCATGTTGTTTTACCTGTTTCAACAGATGTGTTGACTTGTCCTGGTCATGTTGTTCTACCTGTTTCAACAGATGTGTTGACTTGTCCTGTTGTTCTACCTGTTTCAACAGATGTGTTGACTTGTCCTGTTGTTCTACCTGTTTCAACAGATGTGTTGACTTGTCATATTGTTCTACCTGTTTCAACAGATGTGTTTACTTGTCCTGTTGTTCTACCTGTTTCAACAGATGTGTTGACTTGTCCTGTTGTTCTACCTGTTTCAACAGATGTGTTGACTTGTCCTGTTGTTCTACCTGTTTCAACAGATGTGTTGACTTGTCCCGGTCATGTTGTTCTACCTGTTTCAACAGATGTGTTGACTTGTCCTATTATTCTACTTGTTTCAACAGATGTGTTGACTTGTCCTGTTGTTCTACCTGTTTCAACAGATGTGTTGACTTGTCATGTTGTTCTACCTGTTTCAACAGATGTGTTGACTTGTCCTGTTGTTCTACCTGTTTCAACAGATGTGTTGACTTGTCATGTTGTTCTACCTGTTTCAACAGATGTGTTGACTTGTCCTGTTGTTCTACCTGTTTCAACAGATGTGTTGACTTGTCCTGTTGTTCTACCTGTTTCAACAGATGTGTTGACTTGTCCTGTTGTTCTACCTGTTTCAACAGATGTGTTGACTTGTCCTGTTGTTCTACCTGTTTCAACAGATGTGTTGACTTGTCCTGTTGTTCTACCTGTTTCAACAGATGTGTTGACTTGTCCTGTTGTTCTACCTGTTTCAACAGATGTATTGAATTGTCCTGTTGTTCTACCTGTTTCAACAGATGTGTTGACTTGTCCTGGTCCTGTTGTTCTACCTGTTTCAACAGATGTGTTGACTTGTCCTGTTGTTCTACCTGTTTCAACAGATGTATTGAATTGTCCTGTTGTTCTACCTGTTTCAACAGATGTGTTGACTTGTCCTGTTGTTCTACCTGTTTCAACAGATGTGTTGACTTGTCCTGTTGTTCTACCTGTTTCAACAGATGTGTTGACTTGTCCTGTTGTTCTACCTGTTTCAACAGATGTGTTGACTTGTCCTGTTGTTCTACCTGTTTCAACAGATGTGTTGACTTGTCATGTTGTTCTACCTGTTTCAACAGATGTGTTGATTTGTCCTGGTCATGTTGTTCTACCTGTTTCAACAGATGTGTTGACTTGTCCTGTTGTTCTACCTGTTTCAACAGATGTGTTGACTTGTCCTGTTGTTCTACCTGTTTCAACAGATGTATTGAATTGTCCTGTTGTTCTACCTGTTTCAACAGATGTGTTGACTTGTCATGTTGTTCTACCTGTTTCAACAGATGTGTTGACTTGTCCCGGTCATGTTGTTCTACCTGTTTCAACAGATGTGTTGACTTGTCCCGGTCATGTTGTTCTACCTGTTTCAACAGATGTGTTGACTTGTCATGTTGTTCTACCTGTTTCAACAGATGTGTTGACTTGTCCTGTTGTTCTACCTGTTTCAACATATGTGTTGACTTGTCATGTTGTTCTACCTGTTTCAACTGATGTGTTGACTTGTCATGTTGTTCTACCTGTTTCAACAGATGTGTTGACTTGTCCTGTTGTTCTACCTGTTTCAACAGATGTGTTGACTTGTCCTGTTGTTCTACCTGTTTCAACAGATGTGTTGACTTGTCATGTTGTTCTACCTGTTTCAACAGATGTGTTGACTTGTCCTGTTGTTCTACCTGTTTCAACAGATATGTTGACTTGTCATGTTGTTCTACCTGTTTCAACAGATGTGTTGACTTGTCCTGTTGTTCTACCTGTTTCAACAGATGTGTTGACTTGTCCCGGTCCTGTTGTTCTACCTGTTTCAACAGATGTGTTGACTTGTCCTGTTGTTCTACCTGTTTCAACAGATGTGTTGACTTGTCCTGGTCATGTTGTTCTACCTGTTTCAACAGATGTGTTGACTTGTCCTGTTGTTTTACCTGTTTCAACAGATGTGTTGACTTGTCATGTTGTTCTACCTGTTTCAACAGATGTGTTGACTTGTCCTGGTCATGTTGTTCTACCTGTTTCAACAGATGTGTTGACTTGTCCTGTTGTTCTACCTGTTTCAACAGATGTGTTGACTTGTCCTGTTGTTCTACCTGTTTCAACAGATGTGTTGACTTGTCATGTTGTTCTACCTGTTTCAACAGATGTGTTGACTTGTCCCGGTCCTGTTGTTCTACCTGTTTCAACAGATGTGTTGACTTGTCCTGTTGTTCTACCTGTTTCAACAGATGTGTTGACTTGTCATGTTGTTCTACTTGTTTCAACAGATGTGTTGACTTGTCCTGTTGTTCTACCTGTTTCAACAGATGTGTTGACTTGTCCTGTTGTTCTACCTGTTTCAACAGATGTGTTGACTTGTCCTGTTGTTCTACCTGTTTCAACAGATGTGTTGACTTGTCATGTTGTTCTACCTGTTTCAACAGATGTGTTGACTTGTCCCGGTCCTGTTGTTCTACCTGTTTCAACAGATGTGTTGACTTGTCCTGTTGTTCTACCTGTTTCAACAGATGTGTTGACTTGTCATGTTGTTCTACTTGTTTCAACAGATGTGTTGACTTGTCCTGTTGTTCTACCTGTTTCAACAGATGTGTTGACTTGTCATGTTGTTCTACCTGTTTCAACAGATGTGTTGACTTGTCCCGGTCCTGTTGTTCTACCTGTTTCAACAGATGTGTTGACTTGTCATGTTGTTCTACCTGTTTCAACAGATGTGTTGACTTGTCATGTTGTTCTACCTGTTTCAACAGATGTGTTGACTTGTCCCGGTCCTGTTGTTCTACCTGTTTCAACAGATGTGTTGACTTGTCATGTTGTTCTACCTGTTTCAACAGATGTGTTGACTTGTCATGTTGTTCTACCTGTTTCAACAGATGTGTTGACTTGTCCTGTTGTTTTACCTGTTTCAACAGATGTGTTGACTTGTCCTGGTCATGTTGTTCTACCTGTTTCAACAGATGTGTTGACTTGTCCTGTTGTTCTACCTGTTTCAACAGATGTGTTGACTTGTCCCGGTCATGTTGTTCTACCTGTTTCAACAGATGTGTTGACTTGTCATGTTGTTCTACCTGTTTCAACAGATGTGTTGACTTGTCCTGTTGTTCTACCTGTTTCAACAGATGTGTTGACTTGTCATGTTGTTCTACCTGTTTCAACAGATGTGTTGATTTGTCCTGTTGTTTTACCTGTTTCAACAGATGTGTTGACTTGTCCTGTTGTTCTACCTGTTTCAACAGATGTGTTGACTTGTCCTGGTCATGTTGTTCTACCTGTTTCAACAGATGTGTTGATTTGTCCTGTTGTTCTACCTGTTTCAACAGATGTGTTGACTTGTCCCGGTCATGTTGTTCTACTTGTTTCAACAGATGTGTTGACTTGTCCTGTTGTTCTACCTGTTTCAACAGATGTGTTGACTTGTCATGTTGTTCTACCTGTTTCAACAGATGTGTTGACTTGTCATGTTGTTCTACCTGTTTCAACAGATGTGTTGACTTGTCCTGTTGTTCTACCTGTTTCAACAGATGTGTTGACTTGTCATGTTGTTCTACCTGTTTCAACAGATGTGTTGACTTGTCCTGGTCATGTTGTTCTACCTGTTTCAACAGATGTGTTGACTTGTCATATTGTTCTACCTGTTTCAACAGATGTGTTGACTTGTCCCGGTCATGTTGTTCTACCTGTTTCAACAGATGTGTTGACTTGTCCTGTTGTTCTACCTGTTTCAACAGATGTGTTGACTTGTCCTGGTCATGTTGTTCTACCTGTTTCAACTGATGTGTTGACTTGTCCCGGTCCTGTTGTTCTACCTGTTTCAACAGATGTGTTGACTTGTCCTGTTGTTCTACTTGTTTCAACAGATGTGTTGACTTGTCCTGTTGTTCTACCTGTTTCAACAGATGTGTTGACTTGTCCTGTTGTCTTACCCGTGATCATGTTTGTTTTTGACTCTCTCTCTCTCAATCTATGAATGCTCTGCTATGAAAAGCCAACTGACATTTGCTCCTGAGGCGTTGAACTGCTGCACCCTCTATAGTTATTATTTTGATGTCAAATACATTTGATTGATTGTTTGCTGTGCTGGATGCTGTGTTGTCACTAACTGTCTGAGTGATGGGACATTTGTGTCGTATCTGTAGCATATTTTGGTGTGTATTTCATCTGCATCTTTAAACCTCTTAAAGTGCCAATCAGCAGGAGAAACAATACGTCTCCTTGCTCCTCTTTCGGTAAAAAGCTGAGGGCTGGAGAAATGTAACCACTCTCAAATTCATAGACAGAGCTATAGAGGCAAGGACTGACCAATAGAGGCAAGGACTGACCAATAGAGGCAAGGACTGACCAATAGAGGCAAGGACTGACCAATAGAGGCAAGGACTGACCAATAGAGGCAAGGACTGACCATCCATGAGATCAACATTATAATCCTGTTTCTAGGATCTGTTTCCACAACCATGTAGCCAGTTCGCTTTGGATAAAAGGCATCTGCTAAATGGTATATATTATTAAAAGCCTACTTTGACTTTGACAACTAGCTGTCCAGTGTAGGTACCATTCATTTCCACTAGATGGCAGCCAAAGTTAGTTGAAGTCACTACTCTAGCGACAGAGACACGGGATTAGTGCGCGTTGAAAGTAGTCTGGTCTCCAAAACCAAGTTTATCTGGTTACGCTTGAACCTGTTGTTATAGTGGACAAGCTAACTAATACTATTTTTTTTACATAAGGCGCAGGCATTAGGTCTATGTCTTGAAAAAAATTACAGCAGGCTAGATTTACTAAATGAACTGTTTTTTATTCAAACTCAAAGCCACTATGTTAAATTCCTTTGATACTGGGTATTGCGCTAGATGAGACGATACGCAGGGATGACGCGCCGTATACCTCCTTCTCCGATAAACTGCCAGCCGGTACGCTCTGCAAACCAAATCACAACACAAAAGTTAGTCTGATACCGAAACTAAATCACAATGTATTTATAATGAGCACGACCCATTATTTGGTTAGAATTAGATTTTATTAATCATGATGCTGTCTGCGATTCCAACTCCGGTCGTCGAATCAAAAAGGTTGACTGTGTTACCAGGACGACAAAACAGCACTGGTGACAATGTTTTTGCGGTTGTAGTGAAATACTTGTGAAAAACAACTTTCTATTTCTGTATTCAAATATGTAGCCGTTTGGAACCAGAGGACGATGCCCATCCACCAACGTAGAAATAGAAACAGAACACCTCTTCTTAGACTAGCTTTCAATGAGAATGACAGATCTATAACACATAGAACATATTTACCTCTTCTTAGACTAGCTTTCAATGAGAATGACAGATCTATAACACATAGAACAGATCTACCTCTTCTTAGACTAGCTTTCAATGAGAATGACAGATCTATAACACATAGAACAGATCTACCTCTTCTTAGACTGGCTTTCAATGAGAATGACAGATCTATAACACATAGAACAGATTTACCTCTTCTTAGACTAGCGTTCAATGAGAATTACAGATCTATAACACATAGAACAGATTTACCTCTTCTTAGACTGGCTTTCAATGAGAATTACATATCTATAACACATATTTCTATGTGAATTTAATTGTTGCGACCAAAAAAAAAGTGCCATTCCAGCTTTGTCTTTCCTAAACTGCGTTTACCCCA
This sequence comes from Oncorhynchus mykiss, assembly GCF_057628025.1. Lineage (NCBI taxonomy): Eukaryota > Metazoa > Chordata > Actinopteri > Salmoniformes > Salmonidae > Oncorhynchus > Oncorhynchus mykiss. The sequence goes on along the minus strand of NC_143034.1, from coordinate 2,037,744 downwards.
CTCCAGTCAGCAGATATAGCGGATGTGCGTCTGTGACGTATAATCTAGTGGACGAGGTGTTTCTCCACCGTCATCAACAACAGCCAGTCAGACACCTCGGGAGTTTTCTAGCCGAAACAAAACCGAAACATTAGAGCTCTTGAGACGCTTTCAGTGTATATTATTCACTGTGTTTTAAAACAAATTTCGGTCGTATAGATAGTTACCCCCCCCCCCCCCCGCCCATTTAATTTCATATATACGTTACTATTCAGCAAGCTGAATAGCTAAAATAGCCTAGCACTAGGCTAGTCGCACATGTTAACTAGCTATTTTACTTATTTCACCAGGTAGTTAGCTAACATCCCCGAACATGAGCTCACTAAACTTCTCTCCTCCTGTTAAAGAAGAGGAGGTCTGCTGGACGGAGAAAGAGGGTCTGTGGCTGAACCATGTCGTGAAAGAGGAGGAGGAAGAGGAGGCTGTTACAATACAAAAACAAGTAGAGGGTGAGACTGTTGCCGTGAAAGAGGAAGAGAAAGACGTTTCAGTTAAAGAAGAGGAAGACGAGTTCAGAGTGAAAGAGGAAGAGGAGGATGTTACGGTAAAAGAAGAGGAGATGGAAGTTACAGTGAAAGAAGAGAAAGACGAGTTCAGAGTGACAGAGGAAGAGGAGGAGGTTACTGAGGAGGAAGAGGAAGACGAGTTCAGAGTGACAGAGGAGGAGGTTACTGAGGAGGAAGAGGAAGTGGATGCACCATTGAGAGCATCCTGTCGGGCTGTATCACAGCTTGGTACGGCAACGCCCACAACTGCCAGAGGGAGGCGCGGTCTGCCCAACGCATCACCGGGGGCAAACTACCTGCCCTCCAGGACACCTACACCACCCGATGTCACAGGAAGGCCAAAAATATCACCAAGGACAACAGCCACCCGAGACACTGTCTGTTCACCCCGCTATCATCCAGAAGGCGAGGTCAGTACAGGTGCATCAAAGCTGAGAGACTGAAAAACAGCTTCTATCTCAAGGCCATTGGACTGTTAAATAGCCATCACTAGCACATTAGAGGCTGCTGCCCTATAGGCACAGACTAGGAATCACTGGCCACTTTAAGGAATGGATCACTAGTCACTTTAATAATGTTTACATATCTGGCATTACTCATCTCATATGTACACACGGTATTCTATCCTATTCTACTGTATCTCAGTCTATGCTGCTCTGACACCGCCCGTCCAAATATTTATATATTCTTAATTCCGTTCCTTTAGATTGTGTGTATTGTTAGATATTACTTGTTAGATATTACTGCACTGTCAGAGCTAGAAACACAAGCATTTCACTACACCCGCAATAACATCTGCTGAACACCTGTATGTGACCAATAACATCTGCTGAACAGGTGTATGTGACAAATAACATGTGATTTGATTTATAGAATGCAGTGTTTGGAGTGAAGGAGGAGGAGGAGGAGGAGGGAGAGATAACTGGTACGTTGGTGGAAGAGGAGGAGACCGGAGACCTGATTAACTCCAGTATGTTCTGTTTTAAAACAGTTCTGGAACTAGAATAGATTCAACTCCAGGATGACAACAGAGGAGGAGTGTTTTAGTGGGAGGCGGAGTGTTTTAGTGGGAGGAGGAGTGTTTTAGTGGGAGGAGTGGAAGGCGGGGTTAAAGATGTTCTAGAGTGAGAAGGTGTTGTTTCTAAGCAACAACTAATCAGCCTGGAGCATTCTACTTGTTGGATCACTGATTGTGTGGTGTTTTTTATATTTTTTATGTATTGTTCTTTTGACTTCTTTTTTTTTTTCATACAAGAGAGAACTCCGGTGCGCTCTGCAGTGCGTTCCTGTCCGCTTTGCCCTAAGGTTGTGGTCGGCTTCAGTCAGCACCTGAGGCACACGCACAATGTGAGGAACACGGAGGAGAGGATCCTCCTTTGTAATTGGCAGTCGGGCCGTGTCAACATCAGGCAGGAGCCGTGCCCAGTGACAGGATGCTCCACCCATGTCAGCAGGCTGGACCGGCACATGGAGTCGCACACAGAGCTCGACAGATCGCAGAGGAGACGGGCTTTAGAGGAACTCAGGAGACGGCTGACCATGGAGCGGCTGGCCACGTTGAGGGCGTCCAACCCTGTCGTCCCGCTGGCCACCCATTTGGATATTGTGGAGTGGGAAACAAAGCAGGAAGAGGAGGACGACTCTTTAGATTCACTGCTGTCTCCTTTGGAAGAGGAGGAGGAGGAGGACGTGAGCTGCGGAGATTATTCCTGCCACTGCCAGGTGCCCATCCTGAGGCTACGGAAAGCTTTGCAAGAGCGGGATGAGGCCCTGACCAAGAGAAGTGCGACCATCCAATCCGTTAGAGAGGACAACCTGAAGCTGACCTCGGAACTGAATAGAGCGAGGAAGAGGTATCAGCTACTGAAAAGGCAGAAGACGAGTGTCAGCGCGAGGTCGGCAAACGCAAGGTCAGCGAAGACGAGGTCAGCGAAGAGGTCCAGGTTTCAGACCGAGCCATCTCGTCCTGCGTCAGACACAGAACAAGAGGAGCTACAGCGGGACCAAGTCGTGGGTTCAGGAGCCCAGATAGAGGAGGCCACGGCGCTCAGATCTAGCAGCCAAACTCCCTTCCCGGGCTCTGCTCTGAGTAAGTACTGTCTTTAAATAGTATTTTGTATTTGAATAGCCTAAAGGCTTTTTGTTATGCCTCACTGTGTTCACGTTGTAGAACAGGGTCCAGCTAATCACAGTTATAGTGCTTTCAGAAAGTATTCTCCCCTTGACTTATAGCACATTTTGTTGCTTCGTCTTGAATTCAAAATGGATGAAATTGATTTCTCTCTACAGACCCCCATTATGACAAAATCTAAACATTGTTTGTAGAAATGTTTGCAAATGTATTGAAAATTAAATACAGAAATATCTCATTTACTTAAGTATTCACACCCCTGAGTAAACACATTGTAGAAGCACCTTTGGCAGCGATTACAGCTGTGAGTTTTTCTGGGTGAGTCTCTAAAAGTTTTTCACACATGGATTGTGCAACATTTGCCCGTTATTCTTTTAAAAATTCTTAAAAGTTTTGTCAAATTGTTTGTTAATCATTGCTAGACAACCATTTTCAGGTCTTGCCATAGATTTAAGTCAAAACTGTAATCTTGGCCGCTCAGGAACATTCACTGTCTTCTTGTTAAGCAACTCCAGTGTAGATTTGGCATTGTGTTTTAGGTTATTGTCCTGCTGAAAGGTGAATTCATCTCCCAGTGTCTGGTGGAAAGCAGACTGAAATAGCTTTTCCTCTAGGATTTTGCCTGTGCTTAGTTCCATTCTGTTGATTTTTTTTATCCTGAAAAACTCTCCAGTCCTTAACAATGACAAGCATACCCATAACATGACGCAGCCACCACTATGCTTGAAAATATAGAGTGGTACTCACACTTTTTTTTTACCCATCTACCAATAGGTGCCCTTCTTTACGAGGCATCTGAAAAAACCTTCCTTGTCTTTGTGGTTGAATCTGTGTTTGAAATGCACTGCTCGACTGAGGGACATTACAGATAATTGTATGTGTGAGGTACAGAGATGAGGTAGTCATTCAAAAAATAATTTGAAACACTATTATTACACACACAGTGAGTCCATGCTACTCATCTTATACCTGGTAAAATAAGGGTTAAATAAACTTAAGTGCATTTTTACTCCTCGGCGTACCATAACATAAGGGTTTGAAAACTTATTGACTCATCACATTTCAGCTTTTCATTTTTAATTCATTTGTAAAAACAAAATATGAAAAACGTAATTCCACTTTGACATTATGGAGTATCGTGTGAAGGCCAGTAACAAACATATCTATGTTTAATTCTTGTTAAATTCAAGCTGTGACACGAAAATATGTGGAAAAAGTTAAGCGGTGTGAAGGTCTTGTAACTTTAGGGTCACTTGTGTAGACTTCTGTAGGGCCCGTCCTCCGCTGTGTCTGGCCTGCTTCACTCCGCCCCAGACCCCACCCGTCCTCCGCTGTGTCTGGCCCGCTTCACTCCGCCCCAGACCCCACCCGTCCTCCGCTGTGTCTGGCCCGCTTCACTCCGCCCCAGACCCCACCCGTCCTCCGCTGTGTCTGGCCCGCTTCACTCCGCCCCAGACCCCACCCGTCCTCCGCTGTGTCTGGCCTGCTTCACTCCGCCCCAGACCCCACCCGTCCTCCGCTGTGTCTGGCCTGCTTCACTCCGCCCCAGACCCCACCCGTCCTCCGCTGTGTCTGGCCTGCTTCACTCCGCCCCAGACCCCACCCGTCCTCCGCTGTGTCTGGCCTGCTTCACTCTGCCCCAGACCCCACCCGTCCTCCGCTGTGTCTGGCCTGCTTCACTCCGCCCCAGACCCCACCCGTCCTCCGCTGTATCTGGCCTGCTTCACTCCGCCCCAGACCCCACCCGTCCTCCGCTGTATCTGGCCTGCTTCACTCCACCCCAGACCCCACCCGTCCTCTGCTGTGTCTGGCCTGCTTCACTCTGCCCCAGACCCCACCCGTCCTCCGCTGTATCTGGCCTGCTTCACTCCGCCCCAGACCCCACCCGTCCTCTGCTGTGTCTGGCCTGCTTCACTCCTCCCCAGACCCCACCCGTCCTCCGCTGTGTCTGGCCTGCTTCACTCCGCCCCAGACCCCACCCACCCTGAGTTCCCTTTGAGTCCACTGCCCTGTCCTATTTGTCTGTCCTGACTGTGCAGGTGACTATTCAAGTCTGATTTGATTCATCTGAGGGAATAGAATCAAATGCTTCTTTGTCTTCAAATGATTTGTGTTTGAAACATATTAGAAAAACAGCCTGTCTGATTTATGTTGTGAGATCTGTCTTAAGTCCTAAATGTTGTGTCCTAAATGTTATGTGTCTTTGATTAGGTGTGTTTATAGAGGGGTTCGGGAAGACCTGTGAAGGCCCCAATCCATAATGTTATGTGTCTTGATTAGGTGTGTTTATAGAGGGGTTCGGGAAGACCTGTGAAGGCCCCAATCCATAATGTTATGTGTCTTTGATTAGGTGTGTTTATAGAGGGGTTCAGGAAGACCTGTGAAGGCCCCAATCCATAATGTTATGTGTCTTTGATTAGGTGTGTTTATAGAGGGGTTCGGGAAGACCTCTGAAGGCCCCAGTCTAAAATATTATGTTTCTATGATTAGGTGTGTTTATAGAGGGGTTCAGGAAGATCTGTGAAGGCCCCAGTCCAAACAATAAGCTGAAGCAAAATTGTGCCGTGAAGCTCAAGATGGTGCAACAATTTTTGAAGTTCATGGCGAAGGATGAGAAATATCCATCCCCTCTCAGTTTCCTGGCAGACCGGGACAACATGAGGAGGTGAGCAGAGATCTGTCTTTCTCTTTGGTCTCATCAGCGTTCATTAACAACACACTAATGGATGTTGTGGTGTGTGTGGGTGTGTGGGTGGGTGGGTGTGTGTGGGGCGGGGTGGGTGGGTGTGTGTTGTGTGTGGGTGGGTGTGTGTTGTGTGTGGGTGGGTGGGTGTGTGTGTGTGTGTGTCTGTGTGGTGTGTTGTGTTGTGTGTGTCTGTGTGGTGTGTTGTGTGTGTCTGTGTGGTGTGTTGTGTTGTGTGTGTGGTGTGCGTGTGGGGGTGTGTGTCTGGGTGGGTGGGTGTGTCTGTGTGGTATGTGTGTGTGTGTGTTTTAGATGGTTTCAGACCCTTCAGCAGAACAAGGCCGTCGCCATGGTCAACCACTACACCTCAACTATCGGTGCATTTCTCCAGTACTCCGAGGAGACCCCTCCGCCTGGCTGCCGGCTGACCAAAAACCACTGGAAGGAGATCAACCGGGCAATGAAGGAGATCAACAAGGCCGTGAAAGGAGCCGTCTCCAACAAGGAAGGCAAGGGGGTGTCTATAAAGAGCCTGCTGGAGTGCCAGTCTCTTGCCAAGGACAAGATCCCCCAAGTGCTGAGTAAGTTTTTCCTCAATCTGGGATGTCACTGTTATTCCACTCTTCTAGACGTCAGAGATGTTCACAGGACATTATGGAAGCTGTCTGTTATTATTATAGATGGTCACTGGACATTATGGAAGCTGTCTGTTATTATTATAGATGTTTACAGGACATTATGGAAGCTGTCTGTTATTATTATAGACGTCAGAGATGTTCACAGGACATTATGGAAGCTGTCTGTTATTATTATAGATGTTTACAGGACATTATGGAAGCTGTCTGTTATTATTATAGATGTTTACAGGACATTATGGAAGCTGTCTGTTAATATTATAGATGTATACAGGACATTATGGAAGCTGTCTGTTATTATTATAGATGTTTACAGGACATTATGGAAGCTGTCTGTTATTATTATAGATGTTTACAGGACATTATGGAAGCTGTCTGTTATTATTATAGATGTTTACAGGACATTATGGAAGCTGTCTGTTATTATTATAGATGTATACAGGACATTATGGAAGCTGTCTGTTATTATTATAGATGTTTACAGGACATTATGGAAGCTGTCTGTTATTATTATAGATGTTTACAGGACATTATGGAAGCTGTCTGTTATTATTATAGATGTTCACAGGACATTATGGAAGCTGTCTGTTATTATTATAGATGTCAGAGATGTTCACAGGACATTATGGAAGCTGTCTGTTATTATTATAGATGTCAGAGATGTTTACAGGACATTATGGAAGCTGTGGACATTATGGAAGCTGTCTGTTATTATTATAGATGTTTACAGGACATTATGGAAGCTGTCTGTTATTATAGATGTTTACAGGACATTATGGAAGCTGTCTGTTATTATTATAGATGTTTACAGGACATTATGGAAGCTGTCTGTTATTATTATAGATGTATACAGGACATTATGGAAGCTGTCTGTTATTATTATAGATGTTTACAGGACATTATGGAAGCTGTCTGTTATTATTATAGATGTTTACAGGACATTATGGAAGCTGTATGTTATTATTAGAGATGTTTACAGGACATTATGGAAGCTGTCTGTTATTATTATAGATGTTTACAGGACATTATGGAAGCTGTCTGTTATTATTATAGATGTTTACAGGACATTATGGAAGCTGTCTGTTATTATTATAGATGTATACAGGACATTATGGAAGCTGTCTGTTATTATTATAGATGTCAGAGATGTTTACAGGACATTATGGAAGCTGTCTGTTATTATTATAGATGTTTACAGGACATTATGGAAGCTGTCTGTTATTATTATAGATGTTTACAGGACATTATGGAAGCTGTCTGTTATTATTATAGATGTTTACAGGACATTATGGAAGCTGTCTGTTATTATTATAGATGTTTACAGGACATTATGGAAGTTATCCTGTTTTTATTCTCATGTTCCCACAGAAACCTTGGCAGAAACAATGACACAGAGGAACCAGAACCGGTTTTACGGATTCCTGTGTGCCTATTTCACCTCCATGTACGGCCACAGCCCGGGCCTTTATAGAAACATGATGGTGAAGGAGGTGGAGGAGGTCCAGTGGGGCCTGTCTGGGACCTGTCTGATCAACGTAAGTCTATAACCAACCCTACACCTGAACGTGGTCCAGTGGGGCCTGTCTGGGACTTGTCTGATCAACGTAAGTCTATAACCAACCATACACCTGAACGTGGCCCAGTGGGGCCTGTCTGGGACCTGTCTGATCAACGTAAGTCTATAACCAACCATACACCTGAACTTGGCCCAGTGGGGCCTGTCTGGGACCTGTCTGATCAACGTAAGTCTATAACCAACCATACACCTGAACGTGGTTGGTTGGTTTTGGAAACAACTGCAGGCACCACAGCGTTAATGCCTGTTTTTTTTGTCCATTTTCTAATAGGTGGGAAACGCAAAACAAATGCAAACCAGGATCCAGATGTCGCTGACCAAAGAGGAGTACTCTTGGTTTTCAGACTTCCTGAAATTCAAGCACTGCCTGCCAGGGGGAAAGAAAGCCCAGTACTTCTTTTTCAATTCCACCAACACTGAGATCAAGAACCTGCCCATCTACCTGAGGGAGGCGTGGAAGGAGATGGGCCTGCCTGGAAGCCCTACCTTCACTGACCTGCGGACTTCCATCTTCAGTCATGTCAGTCAGATGGGATGTAAATTAAGAGATCCTACTCCAACGGCTGCCCCGAAAACCATCAATGACTAAAATATAATATTTTATCTGTGTCTTGTTTGTGTTCTTACAGGTTAAAAACGTTGTCCCGAATGCCGACGGGGAAACGTTGTCCGACTTCGTGCGCCACGACAGCCGGACGGAAGCCAAACGTTACGCGATGAATCCTTCCAAAGCCGGTGAAACCAGCGCCTTCCTGGAGAAGGCGGTGAAGGGAGAAGATACCGCACCGCGGGCGCCGCAGAGAACCAGCCATCCACCTCCAGAAAGCAGAAGACGAGAGAGGACGTCTCCGAGCGGAGCACCACCCCTGAAGAGACCGAGGTGCAGTACTAGGAGTCTGGCACGTCCGCCGGGGAGGAGGAGCAGGAACGGACGGCCAGACAAAAAATAAGATATTCAGAGACAACGCATCAGATTACACTTGTACACCGTTTAACACTCAAGAACAAACAGATACTCGGACATGGTGGTCTCCTCCAACTGAAGAGCATGTTGCTGCTCGCCTCCCACTGTGTCAGGTTATGAAGCAGCTGAGGTCCATTTAAAGCCCCAAACAGACTCCAGGAGAAAGAAGGACGAGGAAAGACTTCTGACAGTCAGTTGGAAGAGGGGGGTTGACTTCTGACAGTCAGGTGGAAGAGGGGGGTTGACCTCTGACAGTCAGGTGGAAGAGGGGGGTTGACCTCTGACAGTCAGGTGGAAGAGGGGGAGGGAGATGTCTTCTGACAGTCAGGTGGAAGGAGGGGAGCTGTCTTCTGAAGAATGTTCGACTTTCTCACATGTATACACACCACTCAGACACACTCAGACAGACACACCACTCAGGCACACTCAGACACCACACTCAGACACACCACTCAGACACCATTTTCAGACACCATACTCAGACACACCACTCAGACACACCACTCAGACACACCCATTATTAAAAGTAATTTAATGTCATTTCATTTGATTTCTCGTTTAGATTCAATAAAATATTGTTACTAGTTCTCCACTGTGTTTTCATTTCAGAGGTTGAATGTCAAACAGGATGGAGTGAAGTAACATAGGATCATATCTCAGGGAATGTCAAACAGGAAGGGAGATTTAAAACAGGATGGAGGGAAGTAACAGGATCATATCTCAGGGAATGTAAAACAGGATGGAGGGAAGTAACAGGATCATATCTCAGGGAATGTAAAACAGGATGGAGGGAAGTAACAGGATCATATATCAGGGAATGTCAAACAGGAAGGAAGATTTAAAACAGGATGGAGTGAAGTAACATAGGATCATATCTCAGGGAATGTCAAACAGGAAGGGAGATTTAAAACAGGATGGAGTGAAGTAACATAGGATCATATCTCAGGGAATGTCAAACAGGAAGGGAGATTTAAAACAGGAAGGAGTGAAGTAACAGGATCATATCTCAGGGAATGTCAAACAGGAAGGAGTGAAGTAACATAGGATCATATCTCAGGGAATGTCAAACAGGATGGAGTGAAGTAACATAGGATCATATCTCAGGGAATGTCAAACAGGATGGAGTGAAGTAACACAGGATCATATCTCAGGGAATGTCAAACAGGATGGAGTGAAGTAACACAGGATCATATCTCAGGGAATGTCAAACAGGATGGAGTGAAGTAACATAGGATCATATCTCAGGGAATGTCAAACAGGAAGGGAGATTTAAAACTGGTTTGAGTGAAGTAACAGCAAATACGTTGAATGAGCAACTTCTGAGCATGTAGATCCTCACAAGGTTGACGAAATGACCTCATATCTTTCTGTCTAATATGGCTATTTACTGCTGTTGCTCTCATTAGAGGCTTTCTGTAAGTTGTTAGGCCTAAATGTCCTGTCCAAGTTTAGCTGGAATTTAGCCCCAAAGGATTTAAGAGGATTGGTTGACTACAGGCCTAACTGTACTCTCCAAGTTTAGCTGGAATTTAGCCCCAAAGGATTTAAGAGGATTGGTTGACTACAGGCCTAACTGTCCTCTCCAAGTTTTGTCACAAAAATATAAACACAACAATGTTGGTCCCATGTTTCATGAGCTGAAATAAAAGATCACCTAATTTTTTTCATACACACAAAAAAAGTTTTTTTTTTCTCTCAAATTTTGTTCAGCATTTCTCATTTGTCAAGATATTTCAACCACCTGACAGGTGTGGTATATCAAGAAGCTGATTAAACAGCATGATCATTACACAGGTGCACCTTGTGCTGGGGACAATAAAAAGCCACTCTAAAATGTGCAGTTTTGTGTCACGACACAATGCCACAGATGTCTTAAGTTTTGGGGGAGCGTACAATTGGCATGCTGACTGCAGGAATGTCAAACAGAGCTGTTGAATGTTCATTTCTCTACTATAAGCCACCCCCAATGTTTTTTTTAAGAATTTGGCAGTACGCCCAACCGGCTCCACAACCGCAGACCACGTGTAAACACGCCAGCCCCAGGACCTCCACATCCAGCTTCTTCACCTGCGGGAGGGGGTGCTGAGGAGTATTTCTGTATGTAATAAAGCTATTTTGTGGGGGGAAAACTATTTCTGATTGGCTAGGCCTGACTCACTAGTGGGTGGGCCTATACCCTCTCAGCCCCACCCATGGCTGTGCCTCTGCCCAGTCATGTGAAATCCATAGATTAGGGCTTAATTAATTTGTTTCAATTGGTTGATTTTCTTCTATGAACTGTAACTCTGTAAAATCTTTGCAATTGTGTTGCGTTTATATTTTCGGTCAGTATAGTTAGGCTTAACTGTCGTCTCGAATTTTAGCTGGAATTTAGCGCCGAAAGTATTTAAGAAATGTGATTGGTTGACGATAGGCCTATGACTGATTTAGAGGTGTTGGGTTAAATGCGGAAGACATATTTTGGTTGAATGCATTCAGTTATGCAACTGATTTGAGTATCTCCCCCTTTTCCCTACTTCACGTTGTGCAGTTTGAGCTACTCCAGGAAGTGACGTTACAGACTAGCTCAGTGCTGCTCTCATTGAGGAACTCTTACTGAAGGCCGACCGGGGTACTGCAGGCTTCTATTAGAGACTAAATTATCATTAGAATTTCTGTGTCCGGTTTTAAAATAATCGGTTCTGGTGTATTAAAAGCAATTATTCGAATTTGTATTTTATTTACACGAATATTTACCACGAAGAATGCATTTTGTTTCTTCCCATTCACTATCATTGGGGATCCTGTTTTCTGCCTGTTGAACCGATAGAAGGGGCGGTCGTTCCCCCTCGATTCATATTTACAGTCATTGGTTGGAATCGGCGGTTTGAACTTCCGTAATTCAATAGAAGGGGCGGTCGTTCCCCCTCGATTCATATTCACAGTCATTGGTTGGAATCGGCGGTTTGAACTTCCGTGGTTCAATAGAAGGGGCGGTCGTTCCCCCCTGATTCATATTCACAGTCATTGGTTGGAATCGGCGGTTTGAACTTCCGTAATTCAATAGAAGGGGCGGTCGTTCCCCCCTGATTCATATTCACAGTCATTGGTTGGAATCGGCGGTTTGAACTTCCGTGGTTCAATAGAAGGGGCGGTCGTTCCCCCCTGATTCATATTTACAGTCATTGGTTGGAATCGGCGGTTTGAACTTCCGTAATTCAATAGAAGGGGCGGTCGTTCCCCCTCGATTCATATTCACAGTCATTGGTTGGAATCGGCGGTTTGAACTTCCGTGGTTCAATAGAAGGGGCGGTCGTTCCCCCTCGATTCATATTCACAGTCATTGGTTGGAATCGGCGGTTTGAACTTCCGTGGTTCAATAGAAGGGGCGGTCGTTCCCCCCTGATTCATATTTACAGTCATTGGTTGGAATCGGCGGTTTGAACTTCCGTAATTCAATAGAAGGGGCGGTCGTTCCCCCTCGATTCATATTCACAGTCATTGGTTGGAATCGGCGGTTTGAACTTCCGTGGTTCAATAGAAGGGGCGGTCGTTCCCCCTCGATTCATATTTACAGTCATTGGTTGGAATCGGCGGTTTGCGTTACAAAATAAAAGTCCCTCACGGAAAGGGATGTATACGGAGACAAATTGTGAAATCATGCCATATTTGGACTAGATAAAGCTAAACAAGTTTGGAATGTTGTTATATAAATTCAACAAAATACAACAATTAGTTCATTTGACCTTATATTGTATTGTATTTTTTAAATCAGTTGAAAACGCATTGTGGATGTATTAGACTTCAGAATTGAATTGACGGCATATTGCTATGTCACTGTACAGCCGTACCTACAGTATGGGTTGTATCAGTCTACTCAGTGACAACAACTGTGAAGTTTTTATTTTTATTTTTGTTTACCAATATGTCTGTATTGTGGGATTGTGGGAAATCCCCATCCCAGTCAGTCTATTGTGTGTATTGGACATTCATATTGCCCTGTACAGCCTTATTCATTTTGTTAAGGGGTGGATCAGCTTTAATAATGCAGATAGATTGTAGCTTCCATCCATGTAATTGTCTTCATCATTTCCAATCCCATATATATATAGTATAGTATATATATGTATATACTGGTATGTATATGACTGGTATGTATATACTGTATATATATATATATACAGTACCAGTCAAAAGTTTGGACACACCTACTCTTGCAATTGTTTTTCTTTCCAGGGTTTTTTCTTTATTTTTTTTTATTTTTTACTATTTTCCACATTGTAAAATAATAGTGAAGACATCAAAAATATGAAATAACACACATGGAATCATGTAGTAACCAAAAAAAAATGGATAAACAAGATTCTTCAAAGTAGCCACCCTTTTGCTTTGATGACAGCTTTGCACACTCTTGGCATTCTCTCAACCAGCTTCATAAGGTGGTCACCTGGAATGCATTTCAAAGAACAGGTGTGCCTTGTTAAAAGACCATTTGTGGAATTGATTTCCTTCTGAATGAGTTGGAGCCAATCAGTTGTGTTGTGACCAGGTAGGGGTGGTGTACAGAAGATATTTGATTCCATATGTGTTATTTCACAGTTTTGATCTCTTAACTATAATTTTGTAGAAAATGTAGAAAATAGTAAAAGTAAAGAAAACCCCTTGAATGAGTAGGTGTGTCCAAACCTTTGACTGGTACTGTATTAGTAATCAGTTTCATTCTTGCCTTGCAGTGTACACAGACGGTTCCAAGGATCCCATGAAATAGTTTACAGAAGCAGGTGTATTAATCTGATGGGACTGCATCAGTTTAGTGCAGTTTAAGATCAGGAGAGTCAGAACGTGAGGATTTATGGGTAGAAATAAATGACGCTGTTGATTGGCTTACAGAGATACGGTATTGATGTTCAGTTTTATTGGATTTCCGGGCTCTAACAGGAGTTAATGGACATTATATTGTAGAGATAAGTAGCGATCAAGAGCAGTGGAAAATAATACTGCAGGATACACAGGTGGAGTTGTGTTAAGAGAGGAAATTAAAACCTTCTGAAAAATAGGTTAGATCAGTGGCAGAGATAATGGGATGAAAGTAGTAAGAGCAACCAAAAAATGTTTTATGTTTTATAGGACATTTTTACATTTGAGTCATTTAATAAAGCAGACCGAGCGACTAACCGTAGTGAGTGCATTCGTTTTCCCCCCTGTTATGGTTGTAAGATGGCACAATGATGCCATCTGTTGGTAAATGTTCATTACTGCAACTCGTGGGCTTTACCGGTGTGCTCGAGATACCCGGTTGGGTTGTGATGTACTGAACAAGACTGGATACTCGCATCAATGCCTCTGTCTCGTCATTTAACATCCAACCCCCCCCCCCCCCCCCCGATAGTGTGGTGATGGTAACAGAAGGGATGGAGTTATGTGATACGGGCGATAGGAATAAAATGAGGGTATTCCTCTTTGGAATTGATAGAGGAACAAGGGCACTGGAATGGGTGTAGAGGAAATGGGTTTGGGGAAATGTAACGATGTAGACAGGGAGAGGTTGTATGACAGGGTCGGAGATGTTTGGACTGGGAATGGGATTGGGTGGTGGTGATGGGAGACGTTTGGACTGGGAATAGAATTGGGTGGTGGTGATGGGAGACGTTTGGACTGGGAATAGGATTGGGTGGTGGTGATGGGAGACGTTTGGACTGGGAATTAGGATTAGGTTGTGGTGATGGGAGTAGTTTAGTTTGTAGGGAATTATTTGATTGAGTTAGATATACAGGGTTAGATAAGAGAAGATTATAGCGGTAGTGATAGGTCGTTACCGGACTCACACTCCAGTACAGTAGGGGGCGGTGTTTGCACCTCTCGGTCGGTTAAATAAAATCTAAAAGAAGAAAGACAACAACAGCTGGTCAGCCATCTCCGTAGCTTGCTAACCAACATAGCGGAACCGCCCCATCATCTCTTTAGACGCTTTCTGGTATATGAGCTACTCTGTTTTGAACACATTTCTGTCGTTTAGCTAATTATCCCATTTAATTTCATATTTACCTTGTTATTAGTCAGCTAGCTGGCTTGTTAAGTTAGCATTAGCCTAGCTAGCTAACTGTTAGCTAACATCCCCCGACCATGAGTTCACCAAGCTACTCTCCTCCTGATGAAGAGGAGGGGGTCTGCTGGACGGAGAAAGAGGGTCTGTGGCTGAATGTTGTCGTGAAAGAGGAGAATCAAGAGGAGGATGTTACAGTAAAACAAGAAGTAGAGGAAGAGGAGGCTGTTACAATACAAAAACAAGTAGAGGGCGAGTCTGTTACAGTGAAAGAAGAAGAGAAAGACGTTTCAGTGAAAGAAGAGGAAGACCTGATCAGAGTGAAAGAAGAAGATGAGGATGTGACTGTAAAAGAAGAGGAGGTTGCAGTTTTTGGAGTGAAGGAGGAGAAAGAGGGAGAGATAACTGTCATTTTGGAAGAGGAGTCGGGAGATCTGATTAACACCGGTAAGTACTGTCTTAAGGAAGACGAGTTCTAGAATCTAGTGAGTTTTAGGAAGACGAGTGTTCTAGAAGCTAGTGAGTTTTAGGAAGACGAGAGTTCTAGAATCTAGTGAGTTTTAGGAAGACGAGAGTTCTAGAATCTAGTGAGTTTTAGGAAGACGAGAGTTCTAGAATCTAGTGAGTTTTAGGAAGACGAGTGTTCTAGAATCTAGTGAGTTTTAGGAAGACGAGAGTTTTAGAAGCTAGTGAGTTTTAGGAAGACGAGAGTTCTAGAATCTAGTGAGTTTTAGGAAGACGAGAGTTCTAGAAGCTAGTGAGTTTTAGGAAGACGAGAGTTTTAGAAGCTAGTGAGTTTTCGTATTCTAAAATAAATCAAATTAAAATGAATAAAAGATGAAGGATCTCAGATTG
The DNA here is from genome assembly GCF_057628025.1 of Oncorhynchus mykiss. Lineage (NCBI taxonomy): Eukaryota > Metazoa > Chordata > Actinopteri > Salmoniformes > Salmonidae > Oncorhynchus > Oncorhynchus mykiss. The sequence continues at coordinate 2,022,333 of NC_143034.1, read as the reverse complement.
TTATAATGAGGATAAAGTACAGTACCTCCTAGAGGACAATTGACCAATAGACAAACATTATTCCCCATTTGCCTCACTCAATACATTTGGAAAACACAAAACCTAACCTGAGAGGAAATGGTAATACTTACTGAACTAAATTATATTACAGAACGAACAAATGGCTCATCTTTCTGGGCCAGATTCCCCTAGACCCAGACAGTTTACTTAATGAACTAAATTATATTACAGAACAAACAAATGGCTCATCTTTCTGGGCCAGATTCCCCTAGACCCAGACAGTTTACTTAATGAACTAAATGATATTACAGAACAAACAAACGGCTCATCTTTCTGGGCCGGATTCCCCTAGACCCAGACAGTTTTACTTGTTATCTAAAGTCCACAAAGCCTCTGATACTTGGACTGTCCCTTTTCGGTGTTCCATACGGACATCCGATAGTGAGTGATTGTGGCTCAGAGTCCTATAATATAGCAGAGAGTATATAGACTCTTACATTAAACCCTCTATCTCAGAAACATTCTAGTTATGTTTAAGATACGTACGAATTCCTCAACAAATGGAAGGAAATTAAAATATCCAAGAAAACATTTTCTCTCGTCTATTGATATTGTTTCTCTTTACACTAACAGAGAGACTAGGATTACAAGCAGTTTACACTAATATAGAGACTAGGATTACAAGCAGTTTACACTAATATAGAGACTAGACTAGGATTACAAGCAGTTTACACTAACATAGAGACTAGACTAGGATTACAAGCAGTTTACACTAACAGAGAGACTAGACTAGGATTACAAGCAGTTTACACTAACATAGAGACCAGGATTACAATCAGTTTACACTAATATAGAGACTATATAGAGGATTACAAGCAGTTTACACTAACATAGAGACTAGGATTACAATCAGTTTACACTAACATAGAGACTAGACTAGGATTACAAGCAGTTTACACTAACATAGAGACCAGGATTACAATCAGTTTACACTAACATAGAGACTAGACTAGGATTACAAGCAGTTTACACTAACATAGAGACCAGGATTACAATCAGTTTACACTAACATAGAGACTAGACTAGGATTACAAGCAGTTTACACTAACATAGAGACCAGGATTACAATCAGTTTACACTAACATAGAGACTAGACTAGGATTACAAGCAGTTTACACTAACATAGAGACTAGACTAGGATTACAAGCAGTTTACACTAATATAGAGACCAGGATTACAAGCAGTTTACACTAATATAGAGACCAGGATTACAAGCAGTTTACACTAATATAGAGACTATATAGAGGATTACAAGCAGTTTACACTAACATAGAGACTAGGATTACAAGCAGTTTACACTAATATAGAGACTAGACTAGGATTACAAGCAGTTCACACTAACATAGAGACTAGACTAGGATTACAAGCAGTTTACACTAATATAGAGACTAGACTAGGATTACAAGCAGTTTACACTAATATAGAGACTAGACTAGGATTACAAGCAGTTTACACTAACATAGAGACTAGGATTACAAGCAGTTTACACTAACATAGAGACTAGGATTACAAGCAGTTTACACTAACATAGAGACTAGGATTACAAGCAGTTTACACTAACATAGAGACTAGACTAGGATTACAAGCAGTTTACACTAACATAGAGACTAGGATTACAAGCAGTTTACACTAACATAGAGACTAGACTAGGATTACAAGCAGTTTACACTAACATAGAGACTAGACTAGGATTACAAGCAGTTTACACTAACATAGAGACTAGACTAGGATTACAAGCAGTTTACACTAATATAGAGACTAGACTAGGATTACAAGCAGTTTACACTAATATAGAGACTATATAGAGGATTACAAGCAGTTTACACTAACATAGAGACTAGGATTACAAGCAGTTTACACTAATATAGAGACTAGACTAGGATTACAAGCAGTTCACACTAACATAGAGACTAGACTAGGATTACAAGCAGTTTACACTAATATAGAGACTAGACTAGGATTACAAGCAGTTTACACTAATATAGAGACTAGACTAGGATTACAAGCAGTTTACACTAACATAGAGACTAGGATTACAAGCAGTTTACACTAACATAGAGACTAGGATTACAAGCAGTTTACACTAACATAGAGACTAGGATTACAAGCAGTTTACACTAACATAGAGACTAGACTAGGATTACAAGCAGTTTACACTAACATAGAGACTAGGATTACAAGCAGTTTACACTAACATAGAGACTAGACTAGGATTACAAGCAGTTTACACTAACATAGAGACTAGACTAGGATTACAAGCAGTTTACACTAACATAGAGACTAGACTAGGATTACAAGCAGTTTACACTAATATAGAGACTAGACTAGGATTACAAGCAGTTTACACTAATATAGAGACTAGACTAGGATTACAAGCAGTTTACACTAACAGAGAGACTAGACTAGGATTACAAGCAGTTTACACTAATATAGAGACTAGACTAGGATTACAAGCAGTTTACACTAATATAGAGACTAGACTAGGATTACAAGCAGTTTACACTAATATAGAGACTAGACTAGGATTACAAGCAGTTTACACTAATATAGAGACTAGACTAGGATTACAAGCAGTTTACACTAACATAGAGACTAGGATTACAAGCAGTTTACACTAACAGAGAGACTAGACTAGGATTACAAGCAGTTTACACTAATATAGAGACCAGGATTACAAGCAGTTTACACTAATATAGAGACTATATAGAGGATTACAAGCAGTTTACACTAACATAGAGACTAGACTAGGATTACAAGCAGTTCACACTAACATAGAGACTAGACTAGGATTACAAGCAGTTTACACTAATATAGAGACTAGACTAGGATTACAAGCAGTTTACACTAATATAGAGACTAGACTAGGATTACAAGCAGTTTACACTAACATAGAGACTAGGATTACAAGCAGTTTACACTAACATAGAGACTAGGATTACAAGCAGTTTACACTAACATAGAGACTAGGATTACAAGCAGTTTACACTAACATAGAGACTAGACTAGGATTACAAGCAGTTTACACTAACATAGAGACTAGGATTACAAGCAGTTTACACTAACATAGAGACTAGACTAGGATTACAAGCAGTTTACACTAACATAGAGACTAGACTAGGATTACAAGCAGTTTACACTAACATAGAGACTAGACTAGGATTACAAGCAGTTTACACTAATATAGAGACTAGACTAGGATTACAAGCAGTTTACACTAATATAGAGACTATATAGAGGATTACAAGCAGTTTACACTAACATAGAGACTAGGATTACAAGCAGTTTACACTAATATAGAGACTAGACTAGGATTACAAGCAGTTCACACTAACATAGAGACTAGACTAGGATTACAAGCAGTTTACACTAATATAGAGACTAGACTAGGATTACAAGCAGTTTACACTAATATAGAGACTAGACTAGGATTACAAGCAGTTTACACTAACATAGAGACTAGGATTACAAGCAGTTTACACTAACATAGAGACTAGGATTACAAGCAGTTTACACTAACATAGAGACTAGGATTACAAGCAGTTTACACTAACATAGAGACTAGACTAGGATTACAAGCAGTTTACACTAACATAGAGACTAGGATTACAAGCAGTTTACACTAACATAGAGACTAGACTAGGATTACAAGCAGTTTACACTAACATAGAGACTAGACTAGGATTACAAGCAGTTTACACTAACATAGAGACTAGACTAGGATTACAAGCAGTTTACACTAATATAGAGACTAGACTAGGATTACAAGCAGTTTACACTAATATAGAGACTAGACTAGGATTACAAGCAGTTTACACTAACAGAGAGACTAGACTAGGATTACAAGCAGTTTACACTAATATAGAGACTAGACTAGGATTACAAGCAGTTTACACTAATATAGAGACTAGACTAGGATTACAAGCAGTTTACACTAATATAGAGACTAGACTAGGATTACAAGCAGTTTACACTAATATAGAGACTAGACTAGGATTACAAGCAGTTTACACTAACATAGAGACTAGGATTACAAGCAGTTTACACTAACAGAGAGACTAGACTAGGATTACAAGCAGTTTACACTAATATAGAGACCAGGATTACAAGCAGTTTACACTAATATAGAGACTATATAGAGGATTACAAGCAGTTTACACTAACATAGAGACTAGGATTACAAGCAGTTTACACTAATATAGAGACTAGACTAGGATTACAAGCAGTTCACACTAACATAGAGACTAGACTAGGATTACAAGCAGTTTACACTAATATAGAGACTAGACTAGGATTACAAGCAGTTTACACTAATATAGAGACTAGACTAGGATTACAAGCAGTTTACACTAACATAGAGACTAGGATTACAAGCAGTTTACACTAACATAGAGACTAGGATTACAAGCAGTTTACACTAACATAGAGACTAGGATTACAAGCAGTTTACACTAACATAGAGACTAGACTAGGATTACAAGCAGTTTACACTAACATAGAGACTAGGATTACAAGCAGTTTACACTAACATAGAGACTAGACTAGGATTACAAGCAGTTTACACTAACATAGAGACTAGACTAGGATTACAAGCAGTTTACACTAACATAGAGACTAGACTAGGATTACAAGCAGTTTACACTAATATAGAGACTAGACTAGGATTACAAGCAGTTTACACTAATATAGAGACTATATAGAGGATTACAAGCAGTTTACACTAACATAGAGACTAGGATTACAAGCAGTTTACACTAATATAGAGACTAGACTAGGATTACAAGCAGTTCACACTAACATAGAGACTAGACTACGATTACAAGCAGTTTACACTAATATAGAGACTAGACTAGGATTACAAGCAGTTTACACTAATATAGAGACTAGACTAGGATTACAAGCAGTTTACACTAACATAGAGACTAGGATTACAAGCAGTTTACACTAACATAGAGACTAGGATTACAAGCAGTTTACACTAACATAGAGACTAGGATTACAAGCAGTTTACACTAACATAGAGACTAGACTAGGATTACAAGCAGTTTACACTAACATAGAGACTAGGATTACAAGCAGTTTACACTAACATAGAGACTAGACTAGGATTACAAGCAGTTTACACTAACATAGAGACTAGACTAGGATTACAAGCAGTTTACACTAACATAGAGACTAGACTAGGATTACAAGCAGTTTACACTAATATAGAGACTAGACTAGGATTACAAGCAGTTTACACTAATATAGAGACTAGACTAGGATTACAAGCAGTTTACACTAACAGAGAGACTAGACTAGGATTACAAGCAGTTTACACTAATATAGAGACTAGACTAGGATTACAAGCAGTTTACACTAACAGAGAGACTAGACTAGGATTACAAGCAGTTTACACTAATATAGAGACTAGACTAGGATTACAAGCAGTTTACACTAATATAGAGACTAGACTAGGATTACAAGCAGTTTACACTAATATAGAGACTAGACTAGGATTACAAGCAGTTTACACTAACATAGAGACTAGGATTACAAGCAGTTTACACTAATATAGAGACTAGACTAGGATTACAAGCAGTTTACACTAACATAGAGACTAGACTAGGATTACAAGCAGTTTACACTAATATAGAGACTAGACTAGGATTACAAGCAGTTTACACTAACAGAAAGACTAGACTAGGATTACAAGCAGTTTACACTAATATAGAGACTAGACTAGGATTACAAGCAGTTTACACTAATATAGAGACTAGACTAGGATTACAAGCAGTTTACACTAATATAGAGACTAGACTAGGATTACAAGCAGTTTACACTAACATAGAGACTAGGATTACAAGCAGTTTACACTAATATAGAGACTAGACTAGGATTACAAGCAGTTTACACTAACATAGAGACTAGACTAGGATTACAAGCAGTTTACACTAATATAGAGACTAGACTAGGATTACAAGCAGTTTACACTAATATAGAGACTAGACTAGGATTACAAGCAGTTTACACTAACATAGAGACTAGGATTACAAGCAGTTTACACTAATATAGAGACTAGACTAGGATTACAAGCAGTTTACACTAACATAGAGACTAGACTAGGATTACAAGCAGTTTACACTAATATAGAGACTAGACTAGGATTACAAGCAGTTTACACTAACATAGAGACTAGACTAGGATTACAAGCAGTTTACACTAATATAGAGACTAGGCTAGGATTACAAGCAGTTTACACTAATATAGAGACTAGACTAGGATTACAAGCAGTTTACACTAATATAGAGACTAGGATTACAAGCAGTTTACACTAATATAGAGACCAGGATTACAAGCAGTTCACATTAACATAGAGACTAGACTAGGATTACAAGCAGTTTACACTAATATAGAGACCAGGATTACAAGCAGTTCACATTAACATAGAGACTAGGATTACAAGCAGTTTACACTAATATAGAGACCAGGATTACAAGCAGTTTACACTAATATAGAGACCAGGATTACAAGCAGTTCACATTAACATAGAGACTAGGATTACAAGCAGTTTACACTAATATAGAGACCAGGATTACAAGCAGTTTACACTAACATAGAGACTATGATTACAAGCAGTTCACATTAACATAGAGACTAGACTAGGATTACAAGCAGTTTACACTAATATAGAGACCAGGATTACAAGCAGTTTACACTAACATAGAGACTATGATTACAAGCAGTTCACATTAACATAGAGACTAGACTAGGATTACAAGCAGTTTACACTAATATAGAGACCAGGATTACAAGCAGTTTACACTAACATAGAGACTAGGATTAAAAGCAGTTTACACTAATATAGATACCAGGATTACAAGCAGTTCACATTAACATAGAGACTAGACTAGGATTACAAGCAGTTTACACTAATATAGAGACCAGGATTACAAGCAGTTTACACTAATATAGAGACTAGGATTACAAGCAGTTTACACTAATATAGAGACCAGGATTACAAGCAGTTCACATTAACATAGAGACTAGACTAGGATTACAAGCAGTTTACACTAATATAGAGACCAGGATTACAAGCAGTTTACACTAACATAGAGACTAGGATTAAAAGCAGTTTACACTAATATAGAGACTAGACTAGGATTACAAGCAGTTTACACTAACATAGAGACTAGGATTACAAGCAGTTTACACTAACATAGAGACTAGACTAGGATTAGTGCCAGGTTATTATTCCCCTAACCTTAACCTAGCCCGTGCCAGGAACGTTCTATAAAGCTATAGGGAACAGCCCCTTTGGGCAAAATTTGTTTGACCAATCAGCAGTAGCTACAGGTTGGGTGGAACAGCCCCTTTTGGGCATAATTTGTTTGACCAATCAGCAGCAGCTACAGGTTGGGTGGAACAGCCCCCTTATCTCCTTTTGAAGTTCCTATTTGTTCGTTGTCTAGTTATCTTCTGATGAAGCCGACGGGGCGAAACTTCAGGCTTTTTTTTTTGGCTGTTAAGACAGCTTTTAAATGATTACCTTCAGGACAACAAAGTCAAGGTATTGGAGTGTCCATCACAAAGCCCTGACCTCAATCATATAGAAAATGTGTGGGCAGAACTGAAGAAGCGTGTGCGAGCAAGGAGGCCTACAAACCTGACTCAAGTTACACCAGCTCTGTCAGGAGGAATGGGCCAAAAATTAAGTTAAACAATTTAAAAGGCTACCAAATACGAATTGAGTGTATGAGAAACTTCTGACCCACTGGGAATCTGATGAAAGAAATAAAAGCTGAAATAAATCATTCTCTCTACTATTCTGACATTTCATATTCTTAAAATAAAGTGGTGATCCTAACTGTCCTAAAACAGGGAATTGTTTACCAGGATTCAATGTCAGAAATTGTGAAAAACTGAGTTGAAATGTATTTGGCTAAGGTGTACGTAAACGTTCCGACTTCAACTGTAGTTTGTGAAAATGGTTTCTTTGTAGTAAAAAAAAGACAGAGGAAGATTAAGGTGTTTCCAATGACATCATCAACCAATTCGTACGCAATTAGTAGGCAAAGCTAGGAGCCTCTTTGGATTCCCAATACCCTGGGTCCATATGTAAACAGTTCTTCTTAGAACCAGCGGGGCAACTGAGAGACCTTGTTGGCAGCTGTTTACATAGACCCTGTAATAGGGTGTTGGGAAGCCATACCATTACCAGAGAGGCTCCTGGACTGGTCTAGACCCTGTAATAGGGTGTTGGGAAGCCATACCATTACCAGAGAGGCTCCTGGACTGGTCTAGACCCTGGAATAGGGTGTTGGGAAGCCATACCATTACCAGAGAGGCTCCTGGACTGGTCTAGACCCTGAAATAGGGTGTTGGGAAGCCATACCATTACCAGAGAGGCTCCTAGACTGGTCTAGACCCTGGAATAGGGTGTTGGGAAGCCATACCATTACCAGAGAGGCTCCTGGACTGGTCTAGACCCTGGAATAGGGTGTTGGGAAGCCATACCATTACCAGAGGCTCCTGGACTGGTCTAGACCCTGGAATAGGGTGTTGGGAAGCCATACCATTACCAGAGAGGCTCCTGGACTGGTCTAGACCCTGGAATAGGGTGTTGGGAAGCCATATCATTACCAGAGAGGCTCCTGGACTGGTCTAGACCCTGGAATAGGGTGTTGGGAAGCCATACCATTACCAGAGAGGCTCCTGGACTGGTCTAGACCCTGGAATAGGGTGTTGGGAAGCCATACCATTACCAGAGAGGCTCCTGGACTGGTCTAGACCCTGGAATAGGGTGTTGGGAAGCCATACCATTACCAGAGAGGCTCCTGGACTGGTCTAGACCCTGGAATAGGGTGTTGGGAAGCCATATCATTACCAGAGAGGCTCCTGGACTGGTCTAGACCCTGGAATAGGGTGTTGGGAAGCCATACCATTACCAGAGAGGCTCCTGGACTGGTCTAGACCCTGGAATAGGGTGTTGGGAAGCCATACCATTACCAGAGAGGCTCCTGGACTGGTCTAGACCCTGGAATAGGGTGTTGGGAAGCCATATCATTACCAGAGAGGCTCCTGGACTGGTCTAGACCCTGGAATAGGGTGTTGGGAAGCCATACCATTACCAGAGAGGCTCCTGGACTGGTCTAGACCCTGGAATAGGGTGTTGGGAAGCCATACCATTACCAGAGAGGCTCCTGGACTGGTCTAGACCCTGGAATAGGGTGTTGGGAAGCCATACCATTCCCCGAGAGGCTCCTGGACTGGTCTAGACCCTGTAATAGGGTGTTGGGAAGCCATACCATTACCAGAGAGGCTCCAGGAGCAGCAGAACTTTGGTAATGGTATGAGATTCACTGCTGTCTGAATGGAAAAGAGATTGACTGGTCAACTGGTCAACCATTAGAGTTGTAGATGGTAAGGTTCTGGACTGGTCAGCCATTAGAGTTGTAGATGGTAAGGTTCTGGACTGGTCAGCCATTAGAGTTGTAGATGGTAAGGTTCTGGACTGGTCACCCATTAGAGTTGTAAGGTTCTGGACTGGTCACCCATTAGAGTTGTAAGGTTCTGGACTGGTCAACCATTAGAGTTGTAGATGGTAAGGCTCTAGACTGGTCACCCATTAGAGTTGTAAGGCTCTGGACTGGTCATCCATTAGAGTTGTAGATGGTAAGGTTCTGGACTGGTCACCCATTAGAGTTGTAAGGTTCTGGACTGGTCACCCATTAGAGTTGTAGATGGTAAGGTTCTGGACTGGTCACCCATTAGAGTTGTAGATGGTAAGGTTCTGGACTGGTCACCCATTAGAGTTGTAGATGGTAAGGTTCTGGACTGGTCAACCATTAGAGTTGTAGATGGTAAGGTTCTGGACTGGTCAACCATTAGAGTTGTAGATGGTAAGGCTCTAGACTGGTCATCCACTAGAGTTGTAGATGGTAAGGTTCTGGACTGGTCACCCATTAGAGTTGTATATGGTAAGGTTCTGGACTGGTCACCCATTAGAGTTGTAAGGCTCTGGACTGGTCATCCATTAGAGTTGTAGATGGTAAGGTTCTGGACTGGTCACCCATTAGAGTTGTATATGGTAAGGTTCTGGACTGGTCACCCATTAGAGTTGTAAGGCTCTGGACTGGTCATCCATTAGAGTTGTAGATGGTAAGGTTCTGGACTGGTCACCCATTAGAGTTGTAAGGTTCTGGACTGGTCACCCATTAGAGTTGTAGATGGTAAGGTTCTGGACTGGTCACCCATTAGAGTTGTAGATGGTAAGGTTCTGGACTGGTCAGCCATTAGAGTTGTAGATGGTAAGGTTCTGGACTGGTCACCCATTAGAGTTGTAAGGTTCTGGACTGGTCACCCATTAGAGTTGTAAGGTTCTGGACTGGTCAACCATTAGAGTTGTAGATGGTAAGGCTCTAGACTGGTCACCCATTAGAGTTGTAAGGCTCTGGACTGGTCATCCATTAGAGTTGTAGATGGTAAGGTTCTGGACTGGTCACCCATTAGAGTTGTAAGGTTCTGGACTGGTCACCCATTAGAGTTGTAGATGGTAAGGTTCTGGACTGGTCACCCATTAGAGTTGTAGATGGTAAGGTTCTGGACTGGTCACCCATTAGAGTTGTAGATGGTAAGGTTCTGGACTGGTCAACCATTAGAGTTGTAGATGGTAAGGTTCTGGACTGGTCAACCATTAGAGTTGTAGATGGTAAGGCTCTAGACTGGTCATCCACTAGAGTTGTAGATGGTAAGGTTCTGGACTGGTCACCCATTAGAGTTGTATATGGTAAGGTTCTGGACTGGTCACCCATTAGAGTTGTAAGGCTCTGGACTGGTCATCCATTAGAGTTGTAGATGGTAAGGTTCTGGACTGGTCACCCATTAGAGTTGTAGATGGTAAGGTTCTGGACTGGTCACCCATTAGAGTTGTAGATGGTAAGGTTCTGGACTGGTCAGCCATTAGAGTTGTAGATGGTAAGGTTCTGGACTGGTCACCCATTAGAGTTGTAGATGGTAAGGTTCTGGACTGGTCACCCATTAGAGTTGTAAGGTTCTGGACTGGTCACCCATTAGAGTTGTATATGGTAAGGCTCTAGACTGGTCACCCATTAGAGTTGTAAGGTTCTGGACTGGTCACCCATTAGAGTTGTAAGGTTCTGGACTGGTCACCCATTAGAGTTGTAGATGGTAAGGTTCTGGACTGGTCACCCATTAGAGTTGTAGATGGTAAGGTTCTGGACTGGTCACCCGTGTGTTAATGTTATGCAAGGTATCCAGTCCATGACCGAGATTAATTCACTATCCAACATGAGAATAACCATCTCCTAACTCAGAGACAAAGTGGAAATCAGCTGCATGTGACATTCAAGAAAAAACTGAGCAAAGAGCAAGTTTCCAAGGCTTGGAGAGTTTCATTAAGAGACAGGCTAGGATAACCTCATATCCTATATTCAGAAACACCCAAGACATGGTGAGTTTCATTAAGAGACAGGCTAGGATAACCTCATATCCTATATTCAGAAACACCCAAGACTTGGTGAGTTTCATTGAGACAGGCTAGGATAACCTCATATCCTATATTCAGAAACACCCAAGACATGGTGAGTTTCATTAAGAGACAGGCTAGGATAACCTCATATCCTATATTCAGAAACACCCAAGGCATGGTGAGTTTCATTAAGAGACAGGCTAGGATAACCTCATATCCTATATTCAGAAACACCCAAGGCATAGTGAGTTTCATTAAGAGACAGGCTAGGATAACCTCATATTATAATCCAAAAGTAGTGTGAAATTCACTCATAAGCAACTGTTTTTGCTGTCAGCCTATGAGAACTCCCCTGAGTTTTCCCCCACGGTGGGGAATTAGTGAAGAGTCACAGAGCTTTTTTATTTGTATTTTTTTTACCCCTTTTTCTCCCCAATTTCGTGGTATCCAATTGTTTTTTTTTAGTAGCTACTATCTTGTCTCATCGCTACAACTCCCGTACGGGCTCGGGAGAGACGAAGGTTGAAAGTCATGCGTCCTCCGATACACAACCCAACCAAGCCGCACTGCTTCTTAACACAGCGTGCATCCAACCCGGAAGCCAGACGCACCAATGTGTCGTGCACCTAATTCATGTTTGTGTTGTCGCAAATCAACTTGGTTAGCCCGGCCCGCCACAGGAGTCGCTGGTGCGCGATGAGACAAGGACATCCCTACCGGCCAACCCTAACCCGGACCTCTAGGCCAATTGTGCGTCGCCCCACGGACCTCCCGGTCGGTTACGACAGGCCTGGTTACGACAGAGCCTGGGCGCGAACCCAAAGTCACAACTGGCGTTGCAGTACAGCGTCCTTAACCACTGCGTCACCCGGGAGGCCCCTAGGCACAGAGCTTAATGTGAGTTTCCTTGAGTAGCACTCCTGATCTTGCACTGTAATATTCAGAATACATCGGGTGGAAGGGTAGCTTAGTGGTTAGAGCGTTGGACTAGTAACCAGAAGGTTGCAAGTTCAAATCCCCAAGCTGACAAGATACAAATCTGTCTTTCTGTCCCTGAACAAGGCAGTTAACCCACTGTGCCTAGGCTGTCAATGATAATAAGAATTTGTTCTTAACTGACTTGCCTAGTTAAATAAAAGTAAAATTAATTTAAAAAACATTGTGAAAAACTTGATTATTAACATTGTTTGAAATGTTTCTATGAACTTTATGGATACTATTTGGATTTTTCATCTGGCTGTTTGAGCCTGTAGATTACTGAACAAAACGCGTGAACAAAACTGAGGTTTTTGGATATAAAGAGACTTTATCGAACAAAACTAACATTTATTGAGTAAATGGGAGTCTTGTGAGTACAACAAACAATATGAAGATCATCAAAGGTAAGTGATTCATTTTATTGCTATTTCTGACTTGTGTAACTTCTCTACTTGGCAGGTTACTGTTTGTAATGATTTGTCTGCTGGGCGCTGTTCTCAGATAGTCACATGGTAGGCTTTCGCCATAAAGCCTTTTTGAAATCTGACACCGTGGTTGGATTAACAAGAAGTTGATCTTTAAACTTATGTTTTATGAATTTTTATAATGACTATTTCTGTTTTTGAATTTGGCACTCTGCAATTTCACTGGATGTTAGTCATGTGCTAGCGTCCCACGTACCCTAGTGAGGTTAAACATTCATTAAAGACGTACATTATTGTACAACTTCATGGGTATGCTCTGGGCATCACCTTTTACCTCAAATAAACAGTGGATTTCAGCCTTTAACCGTCTGACTTTGTTGTTCACACAGGAGAGAGACTGAACTATCGTGGATCTTCTGGGGAGCCTCAACAACCTCATGACGCTGAAGAGGCAGAGACGAGTTTCTCCAGATCAGAACACCTCAAGAAACACCAGCAGAGACCGTCAGAGAAGAAACCTCACTGCTGCTCTGACTGTGGGAAGAGTTTCAGCTCTTCTTCAGATCTTAAAATACACCAGAGAATCCATACAGGAGAGAAACCTTACAGCTGCTCCGACTGTGCAAGGAGTTTTACTACACGTAGTCAGATGATATCTCATAGGAGAACACACACAGGAGAAAAACCTTTCAGCTGTGATCGATGTGGGAAGAGTTTTGCTCAGTCAGGCAACCTGACAATTCACCAGAGAACACACACGGGTGAGAAACCTTACCACTGCTCTGACTGTGGAATGAGTTTTACTACCTCAGGTGGACTGATATCACACCAGAGAACACATACAGGAGATCAGTGTGGGAAGAGTTTTCCTGCCGCAAGGAACCTGAATCTAGTTCACCAGAGAGAGAACACAGCTGATCTGACTGTACACCAGAGAAGCTACACTGTAGAGAAACCATACCATTGCTCAGACTGTGGGATGAGTTTTACTACATCAAGTGGACTGATATCACACCAGAGAATCCACACTGGAGAGAAACTATACCACTGCTCAGATTGTGGGATGAGTTTTGCTGGATTAGACAAACTGACTGTACACCAGAGGTTACACACAGAGAGGACTTTTAGTTGTGATCAATGTGGGAAAAACTTTGCTGCAGCAACAAACCTGATAGTTCACCAGAGAACACACACGGGAGAGAGGCCTTATAGCTGTGATGAATGTGGGAAGAGATTCACTCAGTCAGCACACCTGACTGTACACCAGAGAACCCACACGGGAGAGCAGCCTTATAGCTGCGATCAATGTGGGAAACATTTTGCTTTGCCAGGAAACCTGACTGTACACAAGAGAACACACACCGGAGAGAAACCTTACAGCTGTGATGTATGTGAGGATAGTTTTGCCACCTGGACTGCCCTGGCTACACACAAACGAATCCACACAGGTGAGAAACCGTACCACTGCTCCGACTGTGGAATGAGCTTTACTTCCTCAAGCGACTTGAGAAGACACCAGAGAAAACACACAGGAGAGAAACCTTACAGCTGTGATCAGTGTGGGAAGAGCTTTATTCGCTCAGACTCCCTGGCAAAACACAAGAAAATACATGCAGGAGCCACAGACCTGGGTAGTGGAACACAGAGTGTGGAATGATCTCCAACACCAGACCTGGGTAGTAGAACACAGAGTGTAGAATGATCTCCAACACCAGACCTGGGTAGTAGAACACAGAGTGTAGAATGAACTCCAACACCAGACCTGGGTAGTAGAACACACAGTGTTGAATGTCTACTACAGAGTACAGAATTAACTCCAACACCAGACCTGGGTAGTAGAACACAGAGTGTAGAATGAACTCCAACACCAGACCTGGGTAGTAGAACACACAGTGTTGAATGTCTACTACAGAGTACAGAATTAACTCCAACACCAGACCTGGGTAGTAGAACACAGAGTGTAGAATGACCTCCAACACCAGACCTGGGTAGTAGAACACACAGTGTTGAATGTCTACTACAGAGTACAGAATTAACTCCAACACCAGACCTGGGTAGTAGAACACAGAGTGTAGAATGAACTCCAACACCAGACCTGGGTAGTAGAACACACAGTGTTGAATGTCTACTACAGAGTACAGAATGAACTCCAACACCAGACCTGGGTAGTAGAACACACAGTGTTGAATGTCTACTACAGAGTACAGAATTAACTCCAACACCAGACCTGGGTAGTAGAACACAGAGTGTAGAATGACCTCCAACACCAGACCTGGGTAGTAGAACACACAGTGTTGAATGTCTACTACAGAGTACAGAATTAACTCCAACACCAGACCTGGGTAGTAGAACACAGAGTAATGATCTATTTGTAATCTAACTATTGATGTCGTAGTGTTTGTGTTCAACTTGTTTCATAATAATAATATAATTTATAATATTTTAAAATCCTACAACTTTTGACTAATGTAAAATTATTTTTAATTTTGTAAATGGAACATTTTATAGAAAATGTTATAGATGGAGGAACAGGACAATAAATGTGATGTTTTGATGTAGTTGCTCTCCAGAAGCCTGAGGAAGTTCATGTTGGAAAAGTAGGTATGAGACATATCATGTAGCCTCGGCTCCAGGTTTCATTATTGTAATCTGTTTTCACAGCTACTATAAAAATCTAGAATAAACTAAGTGCTCTTTCCAAACATCCCTATGACCACAAGACGTTGACAATACGTCTTATTAACGTATTGTGCTCACTGGGATGTACAGTGTTCTTCATGTCATATTGTTGTCATGTTACGATCTCTTATCTTTTTGTCTGTTTGTTTTATAAAAATGAAAACCGTAGGGTCAGAGACGGGGGAGAGAGCGAGGGTCAAAGATGGGGGAGTCAGGGGTGGGGGGTCGGGGAGGGAGAGGGTAGGAGGGAAAGCGAGGGTCAGAGAGAGAGAGGGAGAGAGCGTGTTTTTGGTTGAAAATAATTTCTGCCACTAAATGTCATGTTGTTGTCATGTGTTATGATCTCTTATATTTTTTCTGTTTGTTTTTATAAAAATGAACACCATAGGGTCAGAGAGAGGGGGGGAGCGAGGGTCAGAGAGGGAGAGCGAGGGTCAGAGAGGGGGAGCGAGGGAGAGCGAGGGTCAGAGAGGGAGAGCGAGGGTCAGAGCGAGGGTCAGAGAGGGAGCGAGGGTCAGAGAGAGGGGGGTCTGAGAGGGGAGCGAGGGTCAGAGAGGGAGAGCGAGGGTCAGAGAGAGGCAGCGAGGGTCAGAGAGAGGAAGCGAGGGTCAGAGAGAGCGAGGGTCAGAGGGAGAGCGAGGGTCAGAGGGAGAGCGAGGTTCAGAGGGAGAGGGCGAGGGTCAGAAGGAGAGAGAGGGTCAGAGAGAGAGAGAGAGGAAAAGTATTGTCATGTTTTGTTGATTTTCAGAATGCTTTTGATCCATGATGGATTATATTTGTAAAAAACTCCAATGTGACGTTGGGGGTAAAGTATCATCAAATATATTTACTCAAACAACAGCAATACTATTATTTCTTTTGAATCTTTTGTTTTTATATCGGATAAACGCTCCAAACATCCCTATGAGCACAAGAGTTTTTGGTTGAAAATACGTGTTTTTTTGGTTGAATACTTTCTGCCACTAAATGTCATATTGTTGTCATGTTATGACCTCTTGCCTTCTTGTCTAATGTTTGAAATTAACACCATATATACATCATGGATCAATTGATTATTATTCATTTTATATAATTGATTGTTGCGACAAATAGTTTTTTTTAAGCGTACAGTATGTTAAAGGACCTCTATGAGCGAGACGGTCAGTATAAGTATAAGTATAAGGGGTCAGCTGGTGCGCAATGTCTAATATTAAAGAAGTCTCAAGGTATTGCACGCCTGAGGTAGAGTACCTCATGATAAGCTGTAGACCACACTATCTACCTATAGAGTTTAATCTGTATTATTCGTAGCCGTCTATTTACCACCACAGACCGATGCTGGCACTAAGACCGCACTCAACCAACTCTATGAGGCCATAAGCAAACAGGAAAATGCACATCCAGAGGCGGCGCTCCTAGTGGCCGGGGACTTTAATGCAGGGAAATTTAAATCAGTTTTACCTCATTTCTATCAGCATGTTAAATGTGCAACCAGAGGGGAAAAACTCTCTCCATACAGAAATGGTTTGTTGAGATCGGTGTGGAAAAACTTGATTGGCCTGCACAGAGCCCTGACCTCAACCCCATCGAACTCCTTTGTGATGAATTGGAAGGCCCGACTGCGAGCCAGGCCTAATCGCCCAACATCAGTGGCCCGATGTTTACAGTAGTAGTATTTGTAATGTAGTTATATGGGGTCATTAATAGTAGTAGTAGTTCGTATTCCCCTGAGTCGATGGAGAGACCTAAGACAACAACATAGCAAGGCAGCAACACAACATGGTAGCAACACACCATGACAACAACATAGCAAGGCAGCAACACAACATGTTAGCAACACACCATGACAACAACATAGCAAGGCAGCAACACAACATGGTAGCAACACACCATGACAACAACATAGCAAGGCAGCAACACAACATGGTAGCAGCACAACATAGCAAGGCAGCAACACAACATAGCAAGGCAGCAACACAACATGGTAGCAACACAACATAGCAAGGCAGCAACACAACATGGTAGCAACACAACATAGTAAGGCAGCAACACAACAAGGTAGCAACACAACATAGTAAGGCAGCAACACAACAAGGTAGCAACACAACATAGTAAGGCAGCAACACAACAAGGCAGCAACACAACATGGTAGCAACACAACATAGTAAGGCAGCAACACAACAAGGTAGCAACACAACATAGTAAGGCAGCAACACAACAAGGTAGCAACACAACATAGCAAGGCAGCAACACAACATGGTAGCAACACAACATGGCAAGGCAGCAACACAACATGGTAGCAACACAACATGGCAAGGCAGCAACACAACATAGCAAGGCAGAAACACAACATGGTAGCAGAACAAAACATGGTACAAATATTATGGGGCATAGACAACATCACAAAGTGTAAGGTGGAGACAACAATACATCACACAAAGCAGCCACAACTGTCAGTAAGAGTGTGGTAGTCTCAGGGTTGTCTGGGATAGCCCTGTGTGTGGTAGTCTCAGGGTTGTCTGGGATAGCTATGTGTGTGGTAGCTCTGTGTGTTGTAGTCTCAGGGTTGTCTGGGATATCTCTGAGTGTGGTAGTCTCAGGGTTGTCTGGGATAGCTCTGTGTGTGGTAGTCTCAGGGTTGTCTGGGATAGCTCTGTGTGTGGTAGTCTCAGGGTTGTCTGGGATAGCTCTGTGTGTGGTAGTCTCAGGGTTGTCTGTGATAGCTCTGTGTGTGGTAGTCTCAGGGTTGTCTGGGATAGCTCTGTGTGTGGTAGTCTCAGGGTTGTCTGGGATAGCTATGTGTGTGGTAGTCTCAGGGTTGTCTGGGATAGCTCTGTGTGTGGTAGTCTCAGGGTTGTCTGTGATAGCTCTGTGTGTGGTAGTCTCAGGGTTGTCTGGGATAGCTATGTGTGTGGTAGTCTCAGGGTTGTCTGGGATAGCTATGTGTGTGGTAGTCTCAGGGTTGTCTGGGATAGCTCTGTGTGTGGTAGTCTCAGGGTTGTCTGGGATAGCTCTGTGTGTGGTAGTATCAGGGTTGTCTGTGATAGCTCTGTGTGTGGTAGTCTCAGGGTTGTCTGGGATAGCTCTGTGTGTGGTAGTCTCAGGGTTGTCTGGGATAGCTATGTGTGTGGTAGTCTCAGGGTTGTCTGGGATAGCTCTGTGTGTGGTAGTCTCAGGGTTGTCTGGGATAGCTATGTGTGTGGTAGCTCTGCGTGTGGTAGTCTCAGTGTTGTCTGGGATAGCTATGTGTGTGGTAGTCTCAGGGTTGTCTGGGATAGCTATGTGTGTGGTAGTCTCAGGGTTGTCTGGGATAGCTATGTGTGTGGTAGTCTCAGGGTTGTCTGGGATAGCTATGTGTGTGGTAGTCTCAGGGTTGTCTGGGATAGCTCTGTGTGTGGTAGTCTCAGGGTTGTCTGGGATAGCTATGTGTGTGGTAGCTCTGAGTGTGGAATCCCTGTCATTTTATCAGCAGAGTCTCTAAACATATTCCAATCAGCGATAGCAAAGCAGTCCTGTAGCATAGCCTCTGAATCTGGTCACCATTTCTAAGCATGATCGAGGGAAATTGGTTTGGGGGGGGGGGGGGGGGGGGGGGGGCTGTATGTTATACATTAGTAGGGATTTATTTGTTTATTTAATTTTACAAAAAATTTTACAGAATGAAGCAAACCATGATTTGATGGTATCCTCCAGCAGGTGGCAGTATGCCCCTTTAAACGTTTGTTTGCTGAGCTCTATTATACTGGAGAAGAAGAAGTTAGCCAGTCGGCCACCTCGGTATCTTGCCAGACAATATAACCGAACCAGTAAATCTCTTTAGACGTTTTAATGTATGTTAGCCACTGTGTTTTGAACACACTTCTGTCAATCTAGCTAATTATATAATTTCATTGCATATTTACGTTGTTATTAGTTAGCTAACGGTAGCTGGCTGGTTAAGTTAGCATTAGCCTTGTTAGCTAACTGTTAGCTATCACCCCCCGACCATGAGTTCACCAAGCTACTCGCCTCCTGATGAAGAGGAGGAGGTCTGCTGGACGGAGAAAGAGGGTCTGTGGCTGAATGTTGTCGTGAAAGAGGAGAAGGAAGAGGAGGATATCACAGTAACAAAAGTAGAGGAAGAGGCTTTTACAGTGAAAGAAGAGGAGGATGAGGCTTTTACAGTGAAAGAAGAGGAAGACTCGGTCAGAGTGAAAGAGGAAAAAGAGCCGGAGGAGACGAGAGGTAAAAGATTAACACACCAGTAAATACTAATCTTACAAAACAGGGGAACAAACTGCAGTTGTTGAACTGATGTGGGGGGTTTTAAATGTGTGGGGGGTTTAAATGGGTGATCTGTAGTTGTTGAACTGATGTGGGGGGTTTAAACGGGTGATCTGCAGTTGTTGAACTGATGTGGGGGGTTTAAATGGGTGATCTGCAGTTGTTGAACTGATGTGTGGGGGGTTTAAATGTGTGGGGGGTTTAAATGGGTGATCTGTAGTTGTTGAACTGATGTGTGGGGGGTTTAAACGGGTGATCTGCAGTTGTTGAACTGATGTGTGGGGGGTTTAAATGGGTGATCTGCAGTTGTTGAACTGATGTGTGGGGGGTTTAAATGGGTGATCTGTAGTTGTTGAACTGATGTGGGGGGTTTTAAAGGGGTGATCTGTAGTTGTTGAACTGATGTGGGGGGTTTTAAAGGGGTGATCTGTAGTTGTTGAACTGATGTGGGGGGTTTTAAAGGGGTGATCTGTAGTTGTTGAACTGATGTGGGGGGTTTAAAGGGGTGATCTGTAGTTGTTGAACTGATGTGGGGGGGGGGGGTTAAAGGGGTGATCTGTAGTTGTTGAACTGATGTGGGGGGTTTTAAAGGGGTGATCTGTAGTTGTTGAACTGATGTGGGGGGTTTTAAAGGGGTGATCTGTAGTTGTTGAACTGATGTGGGGGGTTTTAAAGGGGTGATCTGTAGTTGTTGAACTGATGTGGGGGGGGGTTTAAAGGGGTGATCTGTAGTTGTTGAACTGATTTGGGGGGGGGTTTAAAGGGGTGATCTGTAGTTGTTGAACTGATGTGGGGGGTTTTAAAGGGGTGATCTGCAGTTGTTGAACTGATGTGTGGGGGGTTTAAAGGGCGATCTGCAGTTGTTGAACTGATGTGGGGGGTTTTAAAAGGGGTGATCTGTAGTTGTTGAACTGATGTGGGGGGTTTTAAAAGGGGTGATCTGCATCCATATTTGGACTTATATAGCCATTGATACTTGAAGAATAAAACACATGCCTTAGTTCAACTGTCGTATCCCAAACACTGCATAGCCTCAACATGGGAAACACTATGATGTTTAATGTCATGGATGGTCAGTCCTTTGGTCTGTGAATTGGAGTGGATGCAGTTCTCCAGCCACATCTGTCAGGTTTTAAGAACGGGCAATTCCATGGTAAAGTACCCCCCCCCCCCCCCTCCCCCTCCTCCCCCCCAATGTAACTACTTAAAGGACTAGTTTGGACAGAAACACATTTACAGGAAGAGCTGTGCAGATACAAAGCGTGTTAACAGAATTAAACCAAGGGAGACTTTACTGTAGTTCTCTAAAACAAATTGTCATCTGTAGTTTTTTTTACAGTAAATGTTTTTTTAATGTACCTAACTAATGTACTTACTGTTAAATCAAAACCACAGTCTCAGTGTAAATCCATGGTTTGTGTTTGGTTATATATTTTACAGTAGACTACCACAGTCAGTGTAAATCCATGGTTTGTGTTTGGTTATATATTTTACAGTAGAAACCACAGTCTCAGTGTAAATCCATGGTTTGTGTTTGGTTATACATTTTACAGTAGAAACCACAGTCTCAGTGTAAATCCATGGTTTGTGTTTGGTTATACATTTTACAGTAGACTACCACAGTCAGTGTAAATCCATGGTTTGTGTTTGATTATATATTTTACAGTAGACTACCACAGTCTCAGTGTAAATCCATGGTTTGTGTTTGGTTATATATTTTACAGTAGACTACCACAGTCTCAGTGTAATTCCATGGTTTGTGTTTGGTTATACATTTTACAGTAGACTACCACAGTCTCAGTGTAAATCCATGGTTTGTGTTTGGTTATATATTTTACAGTAGACTACCACAGTCTCAGTGTAAATCCATGGTTTGTGTTTGGTTATACATTTTACAGTAGAAACCACAGTCTCAGTGTAAATCCATGGCCCCACTACAGTGGCAGGTTGACAGCTTTACTGTTTCAACTGCAGATTGATTGATTGATTGATTGATGTGGCTTTTTTTAAATTGGCAACAGAGGATTAGAACAGAAACAAAATGGCCGTCCTGTCACATGTTTTGGTAAACAACTGAGGGTTGTGGTGGCTGGAGAAATGTAACCACTCTTCCAAATTCATAGAGAAAGCTATTGTAGCAACCTTAACCCAACACTTCGTCAAGAATGACAGAACTCTTGGAGTAACAGTTAGTGATCAAATTTTATTGGTCACATGGTCACTCAGAACTCCGCCACGTTCCAGAACCTTGTCACCAGAAACCAAAGGTGCTTGTGTGACCAGTTGAGAACCCAGGATACTGCCTCTGGTAATAGAAGTAGGGAGGTTCGATGGCATAGACGAATAAGAGGGACTATGTACTGTCTGTGAGTTAGAGGAGGTAGAGAATGCATTTTACAATTGATTGTACTTTTATTTGACCTTTTATTTAACTAGGCAAGTCAGTTAAGAACAAATTCTTATTTTCAATGCCTTGTTCGGGGGCAGAACGTCAGATTTGTAACTTGTCGGCTCGGGGATTCAACCTTTCGGCTACTAGCCCAACGCTCTAACCACTAGGCTACCCTGCTGCCCCCTTATATGATGATTTGAGAGCTATAATGTTTGATCAAATGTTTGTAAAGAAATCAGGAAGTATTCTGGATTTAGAGATGAAGAAAATGGTGAATGTCTATTTAGGAAAGAAGTATTCCCTGTGTGCAGGTGATCTCTGAAGCTTGGAGGATGAGACGAGATCAGTTGATCTCTGAAGCTTGGAGGATGAGACGAGATCAGTTGATCTCTGAAGCTTGGAGGATGAGACGAGATCAGTTGATCTCTGAAGCTTGGAGGATGAGACGAGATCAGTTGATCTCTGAAGCTTGGAGAATGAGACGAGATCAGTTGATCTCTGAAGCTTGGAGGACGAGACGAGATCAGTTGATCTCTGAAGCTTGGAGGATGAGACGAGATCAGTTGATCTCTGAAGCTTGGAGGATGAGACGAGATCAGTTGATCTCTGAAGCTTGGAGGATGAGACGAGATCAGTTGATCTCTGAAGCTTGGAGGATGAGACGAGATCAGATGATCTCTGAAGCTTGGAGGATGAGACGAGATCAGTTGATCTCTGAAGCTTGGAGGATGAGACGAGATCAGTTGATCTCTGAAGCTTGGAGGATGAGACGAGATCAGTTGATCTCTGAAGCTTGGAGGATGAGACGAGATCAGATGATCTCTGAAGCTTGGAGGATGAGACGAGATCAGTTGATCTCTGAAGCTTGGAGGATGAGACGAGATCAGTTGATCTCTGAAGCTTGGAGGATGAGACGAGATCAGTTGATCTCTGAAGCTTGGAGGATGAGACGAGATCAGTTGATCTCTGAAGCTTGGAGGATAAGACAAGATCAGTTGTCATCAGTTGTAAAGTTTTTTTTGTTGGGTTTTCTCATTAGTTTTTCTCTGCCGTGTAATAAAACAGGGGGGTTTCATCATATAGGCTATATATTATAGGCTATGTATTATAGGCTATATTATATTAGGCTATGTATTATAGGCTATATTATATTAGGCTATGTATTATAGGCTATATATTATAGGCTATGTATTATAGGCTATATATTATAGGCTATATATTATAGGCTATATATTAGGCTATGTATTATAGGCTATATATTATAGGCTATGTATTATAGGCTATATATTATAGGCTATATATTATAGGCTATATATTAGGCTATGTATTATAGGCTATGTATTATAGGCTATGTATTAGGCTATATATTAGGCTATATATTATAGGCTAGATATTAGGCTAGATATTATAGGCTATAGATTAGGCTATGTATTATAGGCTATGTATTAGGCTATATATTATAGGCTATATATTATAGGCTATGTATTATAGGCTATATATTATAGGCTATGTATTATAGGCTATATATTAGGCTATGTATTATAGGCTATATTATATTAGGCTATATATTATAGGCTATGTATTATAGGCTATGTATTAGGCTATATATTATAGGCTATATATTATAGGCTATATATTATAGGCTATGTATTAGGCTATATATTAGGCTATATATTATAGGCTATATATTAGGCTATGTATTATAGGCTATAAATTAGGCTATGTATTATAGGCTATATATTAGGCTATGTATTATAGGCTATGTATTAGGCTATATATTAGGCTATATATTATAGGCTATATATTAGGCTATATATTATAGGCTATATATTATAGGCTATGTATTAGGCTATATATTATAGGCTATATATTAGGCTATATATTATAGGCTATATATTAGGCTATATATTATAGGCTATATATTATAGGCCATATATTAGGCTATGTATTATAGGCTATATATTATAGGCTATGTATTATAGGCTATATATTATAGGCTAAATATTATAGGCTATAAATTAGGCTATGTATTATAGGCTATATATTAGGCTATGTATTATAGGCTATGTATTAGGCTATATATTAGGCTATATATTATAGGCTATATATTAGGCTATGTATTATAGGCTATAAATTAGGCTATGTATTATAGGCTATATATTAGGCTATGTATTATAGGCTATATATTAGGCTATATATTATAGGCTATATATTAGGCTATATATTATAGGCTATATATTATAGGCTATGTATTAGGCTATATATTATAGGCTATATATTATAGGCCATATATTAGGCTATGTATTATAGGCTATATATTATAGGCTATATATTAGGCTATGTATTATAGGCTATATTATATTAGGCTATATATTATAGGCTATATATTATAGGCTATATATTAGGCTATGTATTATAGGCTATATTATATTAGGCTATATATTATAGGCTATATATTATAGGCTATATATTAGGCTATGTATTATAGGCTATATATTAGGCTATGTATTATAGGCTATATTATATTAGGCTATGTATTATAGGCTATATATTAGGCTATATATTATAGGCTATATATTATAGGCTATATATTAGGCTATGTATTATAGGCTATATATTAGGCTATGTATTATAGGCTATATTATATTAGGCTATGTATTATAGGCTATATATTAGGCTATGTATCATAGGCTATATTATATTAGGCTATATATTATAGGCTATATATTATAGGCTATATATTAGGCTATGTATTATAGGCTATATATTAGGCTATGTATTATAGGCTATATTATATTAGGCTATATATTATAGGCTATATATTATAGGCTATATATTAGGCTATGTATTATAGGCTATATTATATTAGGCTATGTATTATAGGCTATATATTAGGCTATGTATTATAGGCTATATTATATTAGGCTATGTATTATAGGCTATATTATATTAGGCTATATATTATAGGCTATATATTAGGCTATGTATTATAGGCTATATATTATAGGCTATATATTATAGGCTATATATTATAGGCTATATATTAGGCTATATATTATAGGCTATGTATTATAGGCTATATATTAGGCTATGTATTATAGGCTATATTATATTAGGCTATGTATTATAGGCTATATTATATTAGGCTATATATTATAGGCTATATATTAGGCTATGTATTATAGGCTATATATTAGGCTATATATTAGGCTATATATTAGGCTATATATTATAGGCTATATATTATAGGCTATATATTAGGCTATATATTAGGCTATATATTATAGGCTATATATTATAGGCTATATATTAGGCTATGTATTATAGGCTATATATTAGGCTATATATTAGGCTATATATTAGGCTATATATTATAGGCTATATATTAGGCTATATATTAGGCTATATATTATAGGCTATATATTATAGGCTATATATTAGGCTATATATTATAGACTATATATTAGGCTATATATTATAGGCTATGTATTATAGGCTATATATTAGGCTATGTATTATAGGCTATATTATATTAGGCTATATATTATATTAGGCTATATATTATAGGTCTGCTAAAGTGAATCTAGGCCTAGACCACCTGTGCTGTAGACAACCTGTTCAGTAATTTTGTAATCAGTGTTCATAAATTCCAATGATCTTTATCTGTCTGAGACCCAGAGGTTGTAAAGTTCTGGTCTTAAATAAAACAGACAGATTTTCCAGGTCACAGTTGATCAGATCCAGGTTTATTTGCGAGAGCTCTGCCGTGTAAATACACACATACATTCCTTTTATACCATCCTAACCTACGCACGTTGTAGAAAAGGCCCATGGACTTGGTGGAATACTCCTTTCATTCATTGCCACTTACTCAGCTGGGCCAGGGGCGCTTTAATTAGGTCAGGTGGAAATGTCCGACAGATCTCAACTCCATAAAAGGAGGAAGTTGCCATCGCCTGATCTCGCTGCTTTCTCTTCCTTAACTCCATCTGATCCAGAAGTTCTGTGCGTCCATGAATCCACAGATTACTCAGTACATATACCACTTTATGGTTAAAGGAATTCCTGCCTCAGTCTCATCCATTCCTGTTCACCTTCACTGTCAGTCATCCTACCTGTCCAGCTACCCACACAGATTCCACTAATCTTTCACACATACATACACTCCTTTCTTCCTAGATCTATGCTACATAACCCCTTCCTAATGAATAAACGTTATGTTAGTTATAATTCTACATTAAATGTATACATCATTTAGTCATTATTCATAAAAAATCCCAGAACACAACCCTAAAAAGAACAGAGACAAAGATCAAGCAGAATCGGGAATGGGACATTTCTTCATTTGAATACGAGACTAATATTTAGATAATAACTTGAATATTAATAATGAAATGCTGATGATGATTATATACATATATATATATATATATACTGATGATTATATACATATAATATATCTGATGATTTTATATATATATATATATATATATACTGAATAAATAAATGTGTATATATATACAAATACATACAGTGGGGCAAAAAATAAAAATTTTATATATATATATATATATATATATATAAATAAATGCTGATGATTTTATATATATATATATAAATATATATAAATATATATATATATAAATGCTGATGATTATATACATATATATATATATATATATATAAATACTGATGATTATATACATATATATATATATAAATGCTGATGATTATATACATATATATATATATATATGCTGATGATTATATATATATATATATATATAAATACTGATGATTATATACATATATATATATATATATATATATATATATAAAAATGCTGATGATTATATATATATATATATATATATATATATATAAATGCTGATGATTATATACATATATATATATATATATATAAATACTGATGATTATATACATATATATATATATATATAAATGCTGATGATTATATACATATATATATATATATATATATAAATGCTGATGATTATATACATATATATATATATATATATATATATATATAAATGCTGATGATTATATACATATATATATATATATATATAAATACTGATGATTATATACATATATATATATATATTTATAAAGGCTGATGATTATATACATATATATATATATATAAATGCTGATGATTATATACATATATATATATTTATAAATGCTGATGATTATATACATATATATATATATATATATATATATATAAATGCTGATGATTATATACATATATATATATATATATATATATATATATAAATACTGATGATTATATACATATATATATATATATTTATAAAGGCTGATGATTATATACATATATATATATAAAAATGCTGATGATTATATACATATATATATATTTATAAATGCTGATGATTATATACATATATATAAATGCTGATGATTATATACATATATATATATATATATATATATATATATAAATACTGATGATTATATACATATATATATATATATTTATAAAGGCTGATGATTATATACATATATATATATATAAATGCTGATGATTATATACATATATATATATATTTATAAAGGCTGATGATTATATACATATATATATATTTATAAATGCTGATGATTATATACATATATATATATATATATATATATTTATAAAGGCTGATGATTATATACATATATATATATATAAATGCTGATGATTATATACATATATATATATATTTATAAAGGCTGATGATTATATACATATATATATATATATAAATGCTGATGATTATATACTGTATATATATATTTATAAATGCTGATGATTATATACATATATATAAATGCTGATGATTATATACATATATATATATATATATATATATATATAAAAATGCTGATGATTATATACATATATATATATATATTTATAAAGGCTGATGATTATATACTGTATATATATATATATATATATATATATATATAAATGCTGATGATTATATACATATATACATATATATAAATGCTGATGATTATATACATATATACATATATATAAATGCTGATGATTATATACTGTATATATATATATATATATATATATATATATATATATAAATGCTGATGATTATATACTGTATATATATATATATATATATATATATATATATAAATGCTGATGATTATATACTGTGTATATATATATATATATATATATATAAATGCTGATGATTATATACTGTATATATATATATATATATATATATAAATGCTGATGATTATATACTGTATAGTATTCATTTTAAAAGTAAAAAAATATATATGTCCCAATCCTGGATTTTCCATTTTTAATTACAGTCCCCTCTCTCCATCTATATAATAATACTGTCCCCTCTATATAATTATACAGTCCCTTCTCTCCCTCTATATAATAATGCAGTCCCCTCTATATAATAATACAGTCCCCTCTCTCCCTCTATATAATAATACAGTCCCATCTCTCCCTCTATATAATAATACAGTCCCCTCTCTCCATCTATATAATAATACAGTCCCCTCTATATAATAATACAGTCCCCTCTCTCCCTCTATATAATAATACAGTCCCCTCTCTCCATCTATATAATAATACAGCCCCCTCTATATAATAATACAGTCCCCTCTCTCCCTCTATATAATAATACAGTCCCCTCTCTCCCTCTATATAATAATACTGTCCCCTCTCTCCCTCTATATAATAATACAGTCCCCTCTCTCCATCTATATAATAATACAGTCCCCTCTATATAATAATACAGTCCCCTCTCTCCCTCTATATAATAATACAGTCCCCTCTCTCCATCTATATAATAATACAGCCCCCTCTATATAATAATACAGTCCCCTCTCTCCCTCTATATAATTATACAGTCCCTTCTCTCCCTCTATATAATAATGCAGTCCCCTCTATATAATAATACAGTCCCCTCTCTCCCTCTATATAATAATACAGTCCCATCTCTCCCTCTATATAATAATACAGTCCCCTCTCTCCATCTATATAATAATACAGTCCCCTCTATATAATAATACAGTCCCCTCTCTCCCTCTATATAATAATACAGTCCCCTCTCTCCCTGTGTATAATAATCCAGTCCCCTCTATATAATAATACAGTCCCCTCTCTCCCTCCATATAATAATACAGTCCCCTCTATATAATAATAACCATCATAATATTGGTGACCTAAAGTCGTCTGGATCACTGCCTAATGTTTCAGCAACTGTAATAACTTATTGGAAGAATAAAATAATTGACTAATGTGTGAAAAATTAAGACAAGTAATGACTGTTGTTCACTTGACTGTCTTATTAATGTTTGAAGAAAATTGTCAAAGTTTGTAAAAAAAACTTTTAAACATTCACGACAATGACAAACCACAGTGACTGTCTGACTTTGTTGTTAAAACAGGAGAGAGACGTGACTATCGTGGATCCTCTGGGGAGCCTCAACAACATCATGATGCTGAGGAGACAGAGAAGAGTCTCTCCAGATCAGAACTCCTCAAGAAACTCCCGCAGAGACCCACAGGGAAGAATCCTCACTGCTGCTCTCACTGTGGGAAGCGTTGCAAATCTTTATCAGAACTTAAAATACACCAGAGAACACACACTGGAGAGAAACCTTATAGCTGTGATCAATGTGGGAGGAGTTTTACTATATCAAGCCATCTGACTTCACACCAGAGAACACACACAGGAGAGAAACCTTATAGCTGTGATCAATGTGGGAAGTGTTTTACTATATCAAGCCATCTGACTTCACACCAGAGAACACACACAGGAGAGAAACCTTATAGCTGTGATCAATGTGGGATGAGTTTTGCTGCATCAAGCAATCTGACTTCACACCAGAGAACACACACAGGAAAGAAACCTTATAGCTGTGATCAATGTGGGATGAGTTTTGCTGCATCAAGCAATCTGACAAGACACCAGAGAATACACACAGGAGAGAAACCTTATAGCTGTGATCAATGTGGGAAGTGTTTTACTATATTAAACTCTCTGACTTCACACCAGAGAACACACACAGGAGAGAAACCTTATAGCTGTGCTCAATGTGGGAAGAGTTTTACTATTTCAAGCTCTCTGACTTCACACCAGAGAATTCACACAGGAGAGAAACCTTATAGCTGTGATCAATGCGGGAAGTGTTTTACTATATCAAGCTCTCTGACTTCACACCAGAGAACACACACAGGAGAGAAACCTTATAGCTGTGATCAATGCGGGAAGTGTTTTACTATATCAAGCCATCTGACATCGCACCAGAGAACACACACAGGAGAGAAACCTTATTGCTGTGATCAATGTGACAAGACATACTCTGATAAAAGATCTCTGATTAAACATCAGAAAATACATGAAGGAGTTGTTTCATGATATCAATGAAATAATGTCACAATGTAGAATGTTTTAACATTGTAGAAGGAGTATTTTAATGATGTCACAATGTAGAATGTTTTAACATTGTAGAAGGAGTATTTTAATGATGTCACAATGTAGAATGTTTTAACATTGTAGTAGGAGTATTTTAACGATGTCACAATGTAGAATGTTTTAACATTGTAGTAGAAGTATTTTAATGATGTCACAATGTAGAATGTTTTAACATTGTAGTAGGAGTATTTTAATGATGTTCTACATTATCGTTTGCCCTGTTCAATTGATTGTAGCATGATATGGATATTAGCCTCAGGGGAAAATCCAGGCTCTGAATTGAAATATTATTTAACAAAAAGTGACTAACAAAAAAGAGCTGTGTTACACTTACTGCGTTGGTGACCCACTTTAATCAAAATGCAGCACTTCAAAATGTAGCTAGCTGTTTTCTACTAGTTGAAAAAGCTGCTTGTTTAAAAAATACATGTAATATGATAATTGTTGCAGATGAAAGCAGTACAATAAATTGGACTATAATCAATTTTATTAACAATCTGACATCACTCCAGTATTTCTTGACAGCATTCAAATGCTAATTGTCTTTATTCCACTACTGAAGAACCACGACTCAAATCACCTCATATTTCAAACATTCAGCCTGACAAAATATACATGTTTTATTATTCCATGCCTCACCATTAGGTGAAGTATTGCCAATACATATTAACAAAGGGGTGAACATTTGGTTTTACACCAGCGAGTACACACAGGAAATAAACCTCACTGCTGCCCTGACTTTGGGAAGAGTTTTTCAACATCACAGTCTTTACAATCTCACCAAGGAATTCACACGAGAGAGAGAACCAATGGCTGTGATTGGTTTTACTGCCTCGAGTGAACTGATTTTACACCAGAGAACACACCACACGCATTCCAGAGAACCATACCACTGCTCCGACCTTGGGAACAGATTTGTTTCATCAAGCAGCCTAAAGCAACACCGGAGAAAATACACAGGAGAGAAGCCTTATAACTGTGATGTATGTGGGAATTATTGTGTTCTCTGGCTGTACACCAGCGAACCCAGCGGACAATAAATATCATGTTTTGGAGATCCTAGAAGCTGTAACATTTAGGGGGGATGGTTGTCACTATCAACTCCATTATAATAAATCAACTGGTGGATGGGGATGATTGTCACTATCAACACCATTATAATAAATATACTGGGGGATGGTTGTCACTATCAACTCCATTATAATAAATCTACTGGTGGATGGTTGTCACTATCAACTCCATTATAATAAATCTACTGGTGGATGGTTGTCACTATCAACACCATTATAATAAATCTACTGGGGGATGGTTGTCACTATCAACTCCATTATAATAAATCTACTGGTGGATGGTTGTCACTATCAACTCCATTATAATAAATCAACTGGTGGATGGGGATGATTGTCACTATCAACACCATTATAATAAATCTACTGTGGGATGGTTGTCACTATCAACTCCATTATAATAAATCTACTGGTGGATGGTTGTCACTATCAACTCCATTATAATAAATCTACTGGTGGATGGTTGTCACTATCAACTCCATTATAATAAATCTACTGGGGGATGGTTGTCACTATCAACACCATTATAATAAATCTACTGGGGGATGGTTGTCACTATCAACTCCATTATAATAAATCTACTGGTGGATGGTTGTCACTATCAACACCATTATAATAAATCTACTGGGGGATGGTTGTCACTATCAACTCCATTATAATAAATCTACTGGTGGATGGTTGTCACTATCAACTCCATTATAATAAATCAACTGGTGGATGGGGATGATTGTCACTATCAACACCATTATAATAAATCTACTGGGGGATGGTTGTCACTATCAACACCATTATAATAAATCTACTGGGGGATGGTTGTCACTATCAACTCCATTATAATAAATCTACTGGTGGATGGTTGTCACTATCAACTCCATTATAATAAATCTACTGGTGGATGGTTGTCACTATCAACTCCATTATAATAAATCTACTGGGGGATGGTTGTCACTATCAACACCATTATAATAAATCTACTGGGGGATGGTTGTCACTATCAACTCCATTATAATAAATCTACTGGTGGATGGGGATGGTTGTCACTATCAACTCCATTATAATAAATCTACTGGGGGATGGTTGTCACTATCAACACCATTATAATAAATCTACTGGTGGATGGGGATGGTTGTCACTATCAACACCATTATAATAAATCTACTGGTGGATGGTTGTCACTATCAACTCCATTATAGTAAATCTACTGGGGGATGGTTGTCACTATCAACACCATTATAATAAATCTACTGGTGGATGGGGATGGTTGTCACTATCAACACCATTATAATAAATCTACTGGGGGATGGTTGTCACTATCAACTCCATTATAATAAATCTACTGGTGGATGGGGATGGTTGTCACTATCAACTCCATTATAATAAATATACTGGGGGATGGTTGTCACTATCAACACTATTATAATAAATCTACTGGTGGATGGTTGTCACTATCAACTCCATTATAATAAATCTACTGGGGGATGGTGGTCACTATCAACTCCATTATAATACATCTACTGGTGGATGGTTGTCACTATCAACCCCATTATAATAAATATACTGGTGGATGGTTGTCACTATCAACCCCATTATAATAAATATACTGGTGGATGGTTGTCACTATCAACTCCATTATAATAAATCTACTGGTGGATGGTTGTCACTATCAACTCCATTATAATAAATCTACTGGTGGATGGTTGTCACTATCAACTCCATTATAATAAATATACTGGTGGATGGTTGTCACTATCAACCCCATTATAATAAATCTACTGGTGGATGGGGATGGTTGTCACTATCAACACCATTATAATAAATCTACTGGGGGATGGTTGTCACTATCAACTCCATTATAGTAAATCTACTGGTGGATGGGGATGGTTGTCACTATCAACTCCATTATAATAAATCTACTGGTGGATGGGGATGGTTGTCACTATCAACTTATTATAATAAATCTACTGGTGGATGGTTGTCACTATCAACTCCATTATAATAAATCTACTGGTGGATGGTTGTCACTATCAACTCCATTATAGTAAATCTACTGGTGGATGGGGATGGTTGTCACTATCAACTCCATTATAATAAATCTACTGGTGGATGGGGATGGTTGTCACTATCAACTCCATTATAATAAATCTACTGGTGGATGGTTGTCACTATCAACTCCATTATAATAAATCTACTGGTGGATGGTTGTCACTATCAACTCCATTATAATAAATCTACTGGGGGATGGTTGTCACTATCAACTCCATTACAATAAATATACTGGTGGATGGGGATGGTTGTCACTATCAACTCCATTATAATAAATATACTGGGGGATGGTTGTCACTATCAACACCATTATAATAAATCTACTGGTGGATGGTTGTCACTATCAACTCCATTATAATAAATCTACTGGTGGATGGGGATGGTTGTCACTATCAACACCATTATAATAAATCTACTGGGGGATGGTTGTCACTATCAACTCCATTATAGTAAATCTACTGGTGGATGGGGATGGTTGTCACTATCAACTTATTATAATAAATCTACTGGTGGATGGTTGTCACTATCAACTCCATTATAATAAATCTACTGGTGGATGGTTGTCACTATCAACTCCATTATAGTAAATCTACTGGTGGATGGGGATGGTTGTCACTATCAACTCCATTATAATAAATCTACTGGTGGATGGGGATGGTTGTCACTATCAACTCCATTATAATAAATCTACTGGTGGATGGTTGTCACTATCAACTCCATTATAATAAATCTACTGGTGGATGGTTGTCACTATCAACTCCATTATAATAAATCTACTGGGGGATGGTTGTCACTATCAACTCCATTATAATAAATCAACTGGTGGATGGGGATGGTTGTCACTATCAACTCCATTATAATAAATCTACTGGGGATGGTTGTCACTATCAACTCCATTATAATAAATCAACTGGTGGATGGGGATGGTTGTCACTATCAACTCCATTATAATAAATCTACTGGGGGATGGTTGTCACTATCAACTCCATTATAATAAATCAACTGGTGGATGGGGATGATTGTCACTATCAAACCCATTATAATAAATCTACTGGTGGATGGTTGTCACTATCAACTCCATTATAATAAATATACTGGGGGATGGTTGTCACTATCAACTCCATTATAATAAATCTACTGGTGGATGGTTGTCACTATCAACTCCATTATAATAAATCTACTGGGGGATGGTTGTCACTATCAACTCCATTATAATAAATCTACTGGTGGATGGGGATGGTTGTCACTATCAACTCCATTATAATAAATATACTGGGGGATGGTTGTCACTATCAACACCATTATAATAAATCTACTGGTGGATGGTTGTCACTATCAACCCCATTATAATAAATATACTGGTGGATGGTTGTCACTATCAACCCCATTATAATAAATATACTGGTGGATGGTTGTCACTATCAACTCCATTATAATAAATCTACTGGTGGATGGTTGTCACTATCAACTCCATTATAATAAATCTACTGGTGGATGGTTGTCACTATCAACTCCATTATAATAAATATACTGGTGGATGGTTGTCACTATCAACTCCATTATAATAAATATACTGGTGGATGGTTGTCACTATCAACACCATTATAATAAATATACTGGTGGATGGTTATCACTATCAACACCATTATAATAAATCTACTGGTGGATGGTTGTCACTATCAACTCAATTATAATAAATCTACTGGTGGATGGGGATGGTTGTCACTATCAACACCATTATAATAAATCTACTGGGGGATGGTTGTCACTATCAACTCCATTATAGTAAATCTACTGGTGGATGGGGATGGTTGTCACTATCAACTCCATTATAATAAATCTACTGGTGGATGGGGATGGTTGTCACTATCAACTTATTATAATAAATCTACTGGTGGATGGTTGTCACTATCAACTCCATTATAATAAATCTACTGGTGGATGGTTGTCACTATCAACTCCATTATAGTAAATCTACTGGTGGATGGGGATGGTTGTCACTATCAACTCCATTATAATAAATCTACTGGTGGATGGGGATGGTTGTCACTATCAACTCCATTATAATAAATCTACTGGGGGATGGTTGTCACTATCAACTCCATTATAATAAATCAACTGGTGGATGGGGATGGTTGTCACTATCAACTCCATTATAATAAATCTACTGGGGGATGGTTGTCACTATCAACTCCATTATAATAAATCAACTGGTGGATGGGGATGATTGTCACTATCAAACCCATTATAATAAATCTACTGGTGGATGGTTGTCACTATCAACTCCATTATAATAAATATACTGGGGGATGGTTGTCACTATCAACTCCATTATAATCAATCTACTGGGGGATGGTTGTCACTATCAACTCCATTATAATAAATCAACTGGTGGATGGGGATGATTGTCACTATCAACTCCATTATAATAAATCTACTGGTGGATGGTTGTCACTATCAACTCCATTATAATAAATCTACTGGGGGATGGTTGTCACTATCAACTCCATTATAATAAATCAACTGGTGGATGGGGATGGTTGTCACTATCAACTCCATTATAATACATCTACTGGGGGATGGTTGTCACTATCAACTCCATTATAATAAATCAACTGGTGGATGGGGATGGTTGTCACTATCAACTCCATTATAATAAATCTACTGGGGGATGGTTGTCACTATCAACTCCATTATAATAAATCAACTGGTGGATGGGGATGATTGTCACTATCAAACCCATTATAATAAATCTACTGGTGGATGGTTGTCACTATCAACTCCATTATAATAAATATACTGGGGGATGGTTGTCACTATCAACTCCATTATAATCAATCTACTGGTGGATGGTTGTCACTATCAACTCCATTATAATAAATCTACTGGTGGATGGTTGTCACTATCAACTCCATTATAATAAATCTACTGGTGGATGGGGATGGTTGTCACTATCAACTCCATTATAATAAATCTACTGGTGGATGGTTGTCACTTTCAACCCCATTATAATAAATCTACTGGTGGATGGTTGTCACTATCAACTCCATTATAATAAATCTACTGGTGGATGGGGATGGTTGTCACTATCAACTCCATTATAATAAATCTACTGGGGGATGGTTGTCACTATCAACACCATTATAATAAATCTACTGGTGGATGGTTGTCACTCTCAACACCATTATAATAAATCTACTGGGGGATGGTTGTCACTATCAACTCCATTATAATAAATCTACTGGGGGATGGTTGTCACTATCAACTCCATTATAATAAATCTACTGGGGGATGGTTGTCACTATCAACACCATTATAATAAATCTACTGGTGGATGATTGTCACTATCAAACCCATTATAATAAATCTACTGGTGGATGGTTGTCACTATCAACCCCATTATAATAAATATACTGGTGGATGGTTGTCACTATCAACTCCATTATAATAAATCTACTGGTGGATGGGGATGGTTGTCACTATCAACTCCATTATAATAAATCTACTGGTGGATTGTTGTCACTATCAACACCATTACAATAAATCTACTGGTGGATGGTTGTCACTATCAACTCCATTATAATAAATCTACTGGTGGATGATTGTCACTATCAAACCCATTATAATAAATCTACTGGTGGATGGGGAGGGTTGTCACTATCAACTCCATTATAATAAATCTACTGGGGGATGGTTGTCACTATCAACACCATTATAATAAATCTACTGGTGGATGGGGATGGTTGTCACTATCAACACCATTATAATAAATCTACTGGGGGATGGTTGTCACTATCAACTCCATTATAATAAATCTACTGGGGGATGGTTGTCACTATCAACTCCATTATAATAAATCTACTGGGGGATGGTTGTCACTATCAACACCATTATAATAAATCTACTGGTGGATGATTATCACTATCAAACCCATTATAATAAATCTACTGGTGGATGGTTGTCACTATCAACCCCATTATAATAAATATTCTGGTGGATGGTTGTCACTATCAACTCCATTATAATAAATCTACTGGTGGATGGGGATGGTTGTCACTATCAACTCCATTATAATAAATCTACTGGTGGATGGTTGTCACTATCAAACCCATTATAATAAATCTACTGGTGGATGGTTGTCACTATCAACACCATTATAATAAATCTACTGGTGGATGGGGATGGTTGTCACTATCAACTCCATTATAATAAATCTACTGGGGGATGGTTGTCACTATCAACACCATTATAATAAATCTACTGGTGGATGGTTGTCACTATCAACTCCATTATAATAAATCTACTGGTGGATGGTTGTCACTATCAAACCCATTATAATAAATCTACTGGTGGATGGGGATGGTTGTCACTATCAACTCCATTATAATAAATCTACTGGGGGATGGTTGTCACTATCAACACCATTATAATAAATCTACTGTTGGATGGGGATGGTTGTCACTATCAACACCATTATAATAAATCTACTGGTGGATGGTTGTCACTATCAACTCCATTATAATAAATCTACTGGTGGATGGGGATGGTTGTCACTATCAACTCCATTATAATAAATCTACTGGTGGATGGTTGTCACTATCAACCCCATTATAATAAATCTACTGGGGGATGGTTGTCACTATCAACTCCATTATAATAAATCTACTGGTGGATGGTTGTCACTATCAACTCCATTATAATAAATCTACTGGGGGATGGTTGTCACTATCAACCCCATTATAATAAATATACTGGGGGATGGTTGTCACTATCAACCCCATTATAATAAATCTACTGGGGGATGGTTGTCACTATCAACATCATTATAATAAATCTACTGGGGGATGGTTGTCACTATCAACACCATTGTAATAAATCTACTGGGGGATGGTTGTCACTATCAACTCCATTATAATAAATCAACTGGTGGATGGGGATGATTGTCACTATCAACTCCATTATAATAAATCTACTGGGGGATGGTTGTCACTATCAACTCCATTATAATAAATCTACTGGTGGATGGTTGTCACTATCAACTCCATTATAATAAATCTACTGGGGATGGTTGTCACCATCAAACCCATTATAATAAATCTACTGGTGGATGGGGATGGTTGTCACTATCAACTCCATTATAATAAATCTACTGGGGGATGGTTGTCACTATCAACACCATTATAATAAATCTACTGGTGGATGGTTGTCACTATCAACTCCATTATAATAAATCTACTGGTGGATGGTTGTCACTATCAAACCCATTATAATAAATCTACTGGTGGATGGGGATGGTTGTCACTATCAACTCCATTATAATAAATCTACTGGGGGATGGTTGTCACTATCAACACCATTATAATAAATCTACTGTTGGATGGGGATGGTTGTCACTATCAACACCATTATAATAAATCTACTGGTGGATGGTTGTCACTATCAACTCCATTATAATAAATCTACTGGTGGATGGGGATGGTTGTCACTATCAACTCCATTATAATAAATC
This sequence comes from Oncorhynchus mykiss, assembly GCF_057628025.1. Lineage (NCBI taxonomy): Eukaryota > Metazoa > Chordata > Actinopteri > Salmoniformes > Salmonidae > Oncorhynchus > Oncorhynchus mykiss. Next base: position 1,982,973 of record NC_143034.1, on the reverse strand, counting down.
TACTGGTGGATGGTTGTCACTATCAACCCCATTATAATAAATCTACTGGGGGATGGTTGTCACTATCAACTCCATTATAATAAATCTACTGGTGGATGGTTGTCACTATCAACTCCATTATAATAAATCTACTGGGGGATGGTTGTCACTATCAACCCCATTATAATAAATATACTGGGGGATGGTTGTCACTATCAACCCCATTATAATAAATCTACTGGGGGATGGTTGTCACTATCAACTCCATTATAATAAATCTACTGGGGGATGGTTGTCACTATCAACACCATTGTAATAAATCTACTGGGGGATGGTTGTCACTATCAACTCCATTATAATAAATCAACTGGTGGATGGGGATGATTGTCACTATCAACTCCATTATAATAAATCTACTGGGGGATGGTTGTCACTATCAACTCCATTATAATAAATCTACTGGTGGATGGTTGTCACTATCAACTCCATTATAATAAATCTACTGGGGATGGTTGTCACCATCAAACCCATTATAATAAATCTACTGGGGGATGGTTGTCACTATCAACTCCATTATAATAAATCTACTGGGGGATGGTTGTCACCATCAAACCCATTATAATAAATCTACTGGGGGATGGTTGTCACTATCAACTCCATTATAATAAATCTACTGGGGGATGGTTGTCACTATCAACTCCATTATAATAAATCTACTGGGGGATGGTTGTCACTATCAAACCCATTATAATAAATCTACTTGGGGATGGTTGTCACTATCAACTCCATTAAAATAAATCTACTGGTGGATGGGGATGGTTGTCACTATCAACTCCATTATAATAAATCTACTGGTGGATGGTTGTCACTATCAACTCCATTATAATAAATCTACTGGTGGATGGTTGTCACTATCAACTCCATTATAATAAATATACTGGGGGATGGTTGTCACTATCAACTCCATTATAATACATCAACTGGTGGATGGGGATGGTTGTCACTATCAACTCCATTATAATAAATCTACTGGTGGATGGTTGTCACTATCAACTCCATTATAATAAATCTACTGGTGGATGGGGATGGTTGTCACTATCAACTCCATTATAATAAATCTACTGGGGGATGGTTGTCACTATCAACCCCATTATAATAAATCTACTGGTGGATGGTTGTCACTGTCAACTCCATTATAATAAATCTACTGGTGGATGGGGATGGTTGTCACTATCAACTCCATTATAATAAATATACTGGTGGATGAGAGAGAGAAAGAGGATCAGTGAGAGAAAGAGGGTCAGAGAGAGAAAGACGGTCAGAGAGTGTGGCAGAGAGAAAGAGGGTCAGAGACTGGACGAGAGAGAGAAAGAGGTATAGAGATCGAGGGTCAGAGAGAGAAACAGGGTCAGAGTGAGAGAAAGAGGGATAGATAGTGAGGGAAAGAAGGTCAGAGAGAGGGAGAGGATTATATTAAACAGATTCAGATTTGAATCCCAACCTACATTTTTCAAATGATCACTTAGAATGTTTATTTGAAGCTTTATTTAACTGGGATGGCCGGGTGTCATTTTGTAAATGAGAACTTTGTTCTCAACTGGCCTACCTGGTTAAATAAAAAACTAGGCAAGTCAGTTAAGAACAAATTCTTATTAACAATGAAGGCCTACCTCTGACGAAGCTGGACCCTATGGGACTCCCAATCAGCCCGGATTCGACCCAGGGACAGTCATTTCATATAACGTTATATAATATTATTTTGGAAATAAAATTCAAACAATTGTTTTGAAAGTCCAACTTTTTGTCTGAAAATAAAATAAATTGCTCAACTGTTTCATACACTCCAGTCAGCAGATGGCGATGTCTTTCAGGCAAGTCTGCCAGAGTGACGTGTAATTTATTGGACTGGTTCTTTCACCAACAGCTCGACGTTTGTCACTAGTTACCACAGTCACAAAGTCATAATTATTACTAAAACCTTGCCTATTTCTTCAACTTCTCTTCTTAAAATCTGCTAACGTCATTCCTAACCCTGCCCTTTTAAGTTAAAAGACTGAAAAGCAAATGTTTGTTTTCATATTTTTTTTTTACCATAGCCAATGCCTTCTTTGTGGCTGTGGTAACTAATGACAACCCAGGTCGGCAGCCACGTTGTTTTATATTTCAATGAAAAATGGTCAACCACCTCGGTCGCCTGCTCGCCTAAACATTGACTCATTCATGTATAACAGCCACTGTAGTTTAAACACACTTCTGTCGTCCAGCTAGTTATCCCATTTAATTTAATATTTACTACGGTGTTAGTTAGCTGACAACCCGGAATATGAGTTCACTATGCTGTTCACCTCCCGCTAAAGAATCTCTGTGGCTGAATGTTGTCGTGAAAGAGGAGAAGGAAGAGGAGTCTGTTACAGTGAAACAAGAAGTAGAGGGTGAGTCTGTTACAGTGAAACAAGAAGAAGACGCTTTCAGAGTGAAAGAGGAAGAGGAGGATGAAGTTTTTGCAGTGAAAGAGGAGGAAGGAGAGATGACTGTCACATCGAAAGAAGAACAAGAAGAGGAGAAGATAAGAGATCTGATTAACACCAGTAAGTACTGAGTGGTTGCTCATGAAACCAGGACCAAAATAATACCATGATTTTCACGAAATTGTATTTTTGGAGCAAGGGGTGATTTTAACATGTACATCTTGGTGGGAGGCAAACTGATTTAAAAACAATATGCATGTATGCAACGCCACTACACAACACTAAACAATACATTAACGAAGTGAGGTAAAGTACTGGAGTAGAAATACTTTAAAGTACTACTTAAAGTAGCAATACTATAAAGTACTACTTACGTAGAAATACTTTAAAGTACTACTTAAGTAGAAATACTTTAAAGTACTACTTAAGTAGAAATACTATAAAGTACTACTTAAGTAGAAACACTAGAAAGTACTACTTAAGTAGAAATACTATAAAGTACTACTTAAGTAGTTTTGGGGGGTATCTGTACTTTACTTTACTATTTATATTTTTGACTACTTTTACTTTTATTTCACCACATTCCTAAAATAAAATAGTGTACTTTTTACTCCATACATTTTCCTTGACACCCCAAAGTACTTGTTACATTTGAAATGCTTGGCAGGACAAGAAAATGGCCCTTAATAAATCAACTGGTGGATGGGGATGATTGTCACTATCAACTCCATTATAATAAATCTACTGGTGGATGGTTGTCACTATCAACTCCATTATAATAAATCTACTGGGGGATGGTTGTCACTATCAACTCCATTATAATAAATCAACTGGTGGATGGGGATGGTTGTCACTATCAACTCCATTATAATAAATCTACTGGGGATGGTTGTCACTATCAACTCCATTATAATAAATCAACTGGTGGATGGGGATGGTTGTCACTATCAACTCCATTATAATAAATCTACTGGGGGATGGTTGTCACTATCAACTCCATTATAATAAATCAACTGGTGGATGGGGATGATTGTCACTATCAAACCCATTATAATAAATCTACTGGTGGATGGTTGTCACTATCAACTCCATTATAATAAATATACTGGGGGATGGTTGTCACTATCAACTCCATTATAATAAATCTACTGGTGGATGGTTGTCACTATCAACTCCATTATAATAAATCTACTGGGGGATGGTTGTCACTATCAACTCCATTATAATAAATCTACTGGTGGATGGGGATGGTTGTCACTATCAACTCCATTATAATAAATATACTGGGGGATGGTTGTCACTATCAACACCATTATAATAAATCTACTGGTGGATGGTTGTCACTATCAACCCCATTATAATAAATATACTGGTGGATGGTTGTCACTATCAACCCCATTATAATAAATATACTGGTGGATGGTTGTCACTATCAACTCCATTATAATAAATCTACTGGTGGATGGTTGTCACTATCAACTCCATTATAATAAATCTACTGGTGGATGGTTGTCACTATCAACTCCATTATAATAAATATACTGGTGGATGGTTGTCACTATCAACTCCATTATAATAAATATACTGGTGGATGGTTGTCACTATCAACACCATTATAATAAATATACTGGTGGATGGTTATCACTATCAACACCATTATAATAAATCTACTGGTGGATGGTTGTCACTATCAACTCCATTATAATAAATCTACTGGTGGATGGGGATGGTTGTCACTATCAACACCATTATAATAAATCTACTGGGGGATGGTTGTCACTATCAACTCCATTATAGTAAATCTACTGGTGGATGGGGATGGTTGTCACTATCAACTCCATTATAATAAATCTACTGGTGGATGGGGATGGTTGTCACTATCAACTTATTATAATAAATCTACTGGTGGATGGTTGTCACTATCAACTCCATTATAATAAATCTACTGGTGGATGGTTGTCACTATCAACTCCATTATAGTAAATCTACTGGTGGATGGGGATGGTTGTCACTATCAACTCCATTATAATAAATCTACTGGTGGATGGGGATGGTTGTCACTATCAACTCCATTATAATAAATCTACTGGGGGATGGTTGTCACTATCAACTCCATTATAATAAATCAACTGGTGGATGGGGATGGTTGTCACTATCAACTCCATTATAATAAATCTACTGGGGGATGGTTGTCACTATCAACTCCATTATAATAAATCAACTGGTGGATGGGGATGATTGTCACTATCAAACCCATTATAATAAATCTACTGGTGGATGGTTGTCACTATCAACTCCATTATAATAAATATACTGGGGGATGGTTGTCACTATCAACTCCATTATAATCAATCTACTGGGGGATGGTTGTCACTATCAACTCCATTATAATAAATCAACTGGTGGATGGGGATGATTGTCACTATCAACTCCATTATAATAAATCTACTGGTGGATGGTTGTCACTATCAACTCCATTATAATAAATCTACTGGGGGATGGTTGTCACTATCAACTCCATTATAATAAATCAACTGGTGGATGGGGATGGTTGTCACTATCAACTCCATTATAATACATCTACTGGGGGATGGTTGTCACTATCAACTCCATTATAATAAATCAACTGGTGGATGGGGATGGTTGTCACTATCAACTCCATTATAATAAATCTACTGGGGGATGGTTGTCACTATCAACTCCATTATAATAAATCAACTGGTGGATGGGGATGATTGTCACTATCAAACCCATTATAATAAATCTACTGGTGGATGGTTGTCACTATCAACTCCATTATAATAAATATACTGGGGGATGGTTGTCACTATCAACTCCATTATAATCAATCTACTGGTGGATGGTTGTCACTATCAACTCCATTATAATAAATCTACTGGTGGATGGTTGTCACTATCAACTCCATTATAATAAATCTACTGGTGGATGGGGATGGTTGTCACTATCAACTCCATTATAATAAATCTACTGGTGGATGGTTGTCACTTTCAACCCCATTATAATAAATCTACTGGTGGATGGTTGTCACTATCAACTCCATTATAATAAATCTACTGGTGGATGGGGATGGTTGTCACTATCAACTCCATTATAATAAATCTACTGGGGGATGGTTGTCACTATCAACACCATTATAATAAATCTACTGGTGGATGGTTGTCACTCTCAACACCATTATAATAAATCTACTGGGGGATGGTTGTCACTATCAACTCCATTATAATAAATCTACTGGGGGATGGTTGTCACTATCAACTCCATTATAATAAATCTACTGGGGGATGGTTGTCACTATCAACACCATTATAATAAATCTACTGGTGGATGATTGTCACTATCAAACCCATTATAATAAATCTACTGGTGGATGGTTGTCACTATCAACCCCATTATAATAAATATACTGGTGGATGGTTGTCACTATCAACTCCATTATAATAAATCTACTGGTGGATGGGGATGGTTGTCACTATCAACTCCATTATAATAAATCTACTGGTGGATTGTTGTCACTATCAACACCATTACAATAAATCTACTGGTGGATGGTTGTCACTATCAACTCCATTATAATAAATCTACTGGTGGATGATTGTCACTATCAAACCCATTATAATAAATCTACTGGTGGATGGGGAGGGTTGTCACTATCAACTCCATTATAATAAATCTACTGGGGGATGGTTGTCACTATCAACACCATTATAATAAATCTACTGGTGGATGGGGATGGTTGTCACTATCAACACCATTATAATAAATCTACTGGGGGATGGTTGTCACTATCAACTCCATTATAATAAATCTACTGGGGGATGGTTGTCACTATCAACTCCATTATAATAAATCTACTGGGGGATGGTTGTCACTATCAACACCATTATAATAAATCTACTGGTGGATGATTATCACTATCAAACCCATTATAATAAATCTACTGGTGGATGGTTGTCACTATCAACCCCATTATAATAAATATTCTGGTGGATGGTTGTCACTATCAACTCCATTATAATAAATCTACTGGTGGATGGGGATGGTTGTCACTATCAACTCCATTATAATAAATCTACTGGTGGATGGTTGTCACTATCAAACCCATTATAATAAATCTACTGGTGGATGGTTGTCACTATCAACACCATTATAATAAATCTACTGGTGGATGGGGATGGTTGTCACTATCAACTCCATTATAATAAATCTACTGGGGGATGGTTGTCACTATCAACACCATTATAATAAATCTACTGGTGGATGGTTGTCACTATCAACTCCATTATAATAAATCTACTGGTGGATGGTTGTCACTATCAAACCCATTATAATAAATCTACTGGTGGATGGGGATGGTTGTCACTATCAACTCCATTATAATAAATCTACTGGGGGATGGTTGTCACTATCAACACCATTATAATAAATCTACTGTTGGATGGGGATGGTTGTCACTATCAACACCATTATAATAAATCTACTGGTGGATGGTTGTCACTATCAACTCCATTATAATAAATCTACTGGTGGATGGGGATGGTTGTCACTATCAACTCCATTATAATAAATCTACTGGTGGATGGTTGTCACTATCAACCCCATTATAATAAATCTACTGGGGGATGGTTGTCACTATCAACTCCATTATAATAAATCTACTGGTGGATGGTTGTCACTATCAACTCCATTATAATAAATCTACTGGGGGATGGTTGTCACTATCAACCCCATTATAATAAATATACTGGGGGATGGTTGTCACTATCAACCCCATTATAATAAATCTACTGGGGGATGGTTGTCACTATCAACATCATTATAATAAATCTACTGGGGGATGGTTGTCACTATCAACACCATTGTAATAAATCTACTGGGGGATGGTTGTCACTATCAACTCCATTATAATAAATCTACTGGGGATGGTTGTCACCATCAAACCCATTATAATAAATCTACTGGTGGATGGGGATGGTTGTCACTATCAACTCCATTATAATAAATCTACTGGGGGATGGTTGTCACTATCAACTCCATTATAATAAATCTACTGGTGGATGGTTGTCACTATCAACTCCATTATAATAAATCTACTGGGGATGGTTGTCACCATCAAACCCATTATAATAAATCTACTGGTGGATGGGGATGGTTGTCACTATCAACTCCATTATAATAAATCTACTGGGGGATGGTTGTCACTATCAACACCATTATAATAAATCTACTGGTGGATGGTTGTCACTATCAACACCATTATAATAAATCTACTGTTGGATGGGGATGGTTGTCACTATCAACACCATTATAATAAATCTACTGGTGGATGGTTGTCACTATCAACTCCATTATAATAAATCTACTGGTGGATGGGGATGGTTGTCACTATCAACTCCATTATAATAAATCTACTGGTGGATGGTTGTCACTATCAACCCCATTATAATAAATCTACTGGGGGATGGTTGTCACTATCAACTCCATTATAATAAATCTACTGGTGGATGGTTGTCACTATCAACTCCATTATAATAAATCTACTGGGGGATGGTTGTCACTATCAACCCCATTATAATAAATATACTGGGGGATGGTTGTCACTATCAACTCCATTATAATAAATCTACTGGGGGATGGTTGTCACTATCAACTCCATTATAATAAATCTACTGGGGGATGGTTGTCACTATCAACACCATTGTAATAAATCTACTGGGGGATGGTTGTCACTATCAACTCCATTATAATAAATCAACTGGTGGATGGGGATGATTGTCACTATCAACTCCATTATAATAAATCTACTGGGGGATGGTTGTCACTATCAACTCCATTATAATAAATCTACTGGTGGATGGTTGTCACTATCAACTCCATTATAATAAATCTACTGGGGATGGTTGTCACCATCAAACCCATTATAATAAATCTACTGGGGGATGGTTGTCACTATCAACTCCATTATAATAAATCTACTGGGGGATGGTTGTCACCATCAAACCCATTATAATAAATCTACTGGGGGATGGTTGTCACTATCAACTCCATTATAATAAATCTACTGGGGGATGGTTGTCACTATCAACTCCATTATAATAAATCTACTGGGGGATGGTTGTCACTATCAAACCCATTATAATAAATCTACTTGGGGATGGTTGTCACTATCAACTCCATTATAATAAATCTACTGGTGGATGGGGATGGTTGTCACTATCAACTCCATTATAATAAATCTACTGGTGGATGGTTGTCACTATCAACTCCATTATAATAAATCTACTGGTGGATGGTTGTCACTATCAACTCCATTATAATAAATATACTGGGGGATGGTTGTCACTATCAACTCCATTATAATACATCAACTGGTGGATGGGGATGGTTGTCACTATCAACTCCATTATAATAAATCTACTGGTGGATGGTTGTCACTATCAACTCCATTATAATAAATCTACTGGTGGATGGGGATGGTTGTCACTATCAACTCCATTATAATAAATCTACTGGGGGATGGTTGTCACTATCAACCCCATTATAATAAATCTACTGGTGGATGGTTGTCACTGTCAACTCCATTATAATAAATCTACTGGTGGATGGGGATGGTTGTCACTATCAACTCCATTATAATAAATATACTGGTGGATGAGAGAGAGAAAGAGGATCAGTGAGAGAAAGAGGGTCAGAGAGAGAAAGACGGTCAGAGAGTGTGGCAGAGAGAAAGAGGGTCAGAGACTGGACGAGAGAGAGAAAGAGGTATAGAGATCGAGGGTCAGAGAGAGAAACAGGGTCAGAGTGAGAGAAAGAGGGATAGATAGTGAGGGAAAGAAGGTCAGAGAGAGGGAGAGGATTATATTAAACAGATTCAGATTTGAATCCCAACCTACATTTTTCAAATGATCACTTAGAATGTTTATTTGAAGCTTTATTTAACTGGGATGGCCGGGTGTCATTTTGTAAATGAGAACTTTGTTCTCAACTGGCCTACCTGGTTAAATAAAAAACTAGGCAAGTCAGTTAAGAACAAATTCTTATTAACAATGAAGGCCTACCTCTGACGAAGCTGGACCCTATGGGACTCCCAATCAGCCCGGATTCGACCCAGGGACAGTCATTTCATATAACGTTATATAATATTATTTTGGAAATAAAATTCAAACAATTGTTTTGAAAGTCCAACTTTTTGTCTGAAAATAAAATAAATTGCTCAACTGTTTCATACACTCCAGTCAGCAGATGGCGATGTCTTTCAGGCAAGTCTGCCAGAGTGACGTGTAATTTATTGGACTGGTTCTTTCACCAACAGCTCGACGTTTGTCACTAGTTACCACAGTCACAAAGTCATAATTATTACTAAAACCTTGCCTATTTCTTCAACTTCTCTTCTTAAAATCTGCTAACGTCATTCCTAACCCTGCCCTTTTAAGTTAAAAGACTGAAAAGCAAATGTTTGTTTTCATATTTTTTTTTTACCATAGCCAATGCCTTCTTTGTGGCTGTGGTAACTAATGACAACCCAGGTCGGCAGCCACGTTGTTTTATATTTCAATGAAAAATGGTCAACCACCTCGGTCGCCTGCTCGCCTAAACATTGACTCATTCATGTATAACAGCCACTGTAGTTTAAACACACTTCTGTCGTCCAGCTAGTTATCCCATTTAATTTAATATTTACTACGGTGTTAGTTAGCTGACAACCCGGAATATGAGTTCACTATGCTGTTCACCTCCCGCTAAAGAATCTCTGTGGCTGAATGTTGTCGTGAAAGAGGAGAAGGAAGAGGAGTCTGTTACAGTGAAACAAGAAGTAGAGGGTGAGTCTGTTACAGTGAAACAAGAAGAAGACGCTTTCAGAGTGAAAGAGGAAGAGGAGGATGAAGTTTTTGCAGTGAAAGAGGAGGAAGGAGAGATGACTGTCACATCGAAAGAAGAACAAGAAGAGGAGAAGATAAGAGATCTGATTAACACCAGTAAGTACTGAGTGGTTGCTCATGAAACCAGGACCAAAATAATACCATGATTTTCACGAAATTGTATTTTTGGAGCAAGGGGTGATTTTAACATGTACATCTTGGTGGGAGGCAAACTGATTTAAAAACAATATGCATGTATGCAACGCCACTACACAACACTAAACAATACATTAACGAAGTGAGGTAAAGTACTGGAGTAGAAATACTTTAAAGTACTACTTAAAGTAGCAATACTATAAAGTACTACTTACGTAGAAATACTTTAAAGTACTACTTAAGTAGAAATACTTTAAAGTACTACTTAAGTAGAAATACTATAAAGTACTACTTAAGTAGAAACACTAGAAAGTACTACTTAAGTAGAAATACTATAAAGTACTACTTAAGTAGTTTTGGGGGGTATCTGTACTTTACTTTACTATTTATATTTTTGACTACTTTTACTTTTATTTCACCACATTCCTAAAATAAAATAGTGTACTTTTTACTCCATACATTTTCCTTGACACCCCAAAGTACTTGTTACATTTGAAATGCTTGGCAGGACAAGAAAATGGTCCAATTCACGCAGTTATCAAGAGAACACCTACCTGGTCATCCCTACTGCCTCTGATCTGGCTGACTCACTAAACAGAGAACACCTACCTGGTCATCCCAACTGCCTCTGGTCTGGCTGACTCACTAAACAGAGAACACCTACCTGGTCATCTCAACTGCCTCTGGTCTGGCTGACTCACTAAACAGAGAACACTTACCTGGTCATCCCAACTGCCTCTGATCTGGCTGACTCACTAAACAGAGAACACTTACCTGGTCATCCCAACTGCCTCTGATCTGGCTGACTAACTAAACAGAGAACACTTACCTGGTCATCCCTACTGCCTCTGATCTGGCTGACTCACTAAACAGAGAACATCCCTGGTCATCCCAACTGCCTCTGATTTGGCTGACTCACTAAACAGAGAACATCCCTGGTCGTCCCTACTGCCTCTGATCTGGCTGACTCACTAAACAGAGAACATCCCTGGTCATCCCAACTGCCTCTGATCTGGCTGACTCACTAAACAGAGAACATCCCTGGTCGTCCCTACTGCCTCTGATCTGGCTGACTCACTAAACAGAGAACATCCCTGGTCGTCCCTACTGCCTCTGATCTGGCTGACTCACTAAACAGAGAACATCCCTGGTCGTCCCTACTGCCTCTGATCTGGATGACTCACTAAACACGAATGCATCGTTTGTAAATTATGTTGGAGGGTATCCGTACATTTTTAAAAACAATTAAATGGTGTCGTCTGCTTTGCTTAATATTGGGAATTTGAAATTATTTATACTTTTACTTTTGGTACTTAAGTATATTTAGAACCAAATGCGTTTTGACTTTTTCTCGTGTAGTATTTTACTCAGTAACTTTCACTTTTACTAGAGTAACTCTCTAAGGTAGCTATACTCATACTAGAGTAACTCTCTGTTAAGGTATCTATACTCATACTAGAGTAACTCTAAGGTATCTATACTCATACTAAGGTATCTATACTCATACTAGAGTAACTCTCTAAGGTATCTATACTCATACTAAGGTATCTATACTCATACTAGAGTAACTCTCTAAGGTATCTATACTCATACTAAGGTATCTATACTCATACTAGAGTAACTCTCTATTAGGGTATCTATAGGGGGAATATAAATAAACAGACAATGTTCTTACAATGTTCTCCCTGCACACCAAGTCAGAACTGTAGGATAAATAAAGGGGGAATATAAATAAACAGACATTGAAAGCTCATACAATATTCATTGATTACATTTCTCTAAAACAGGTTATAGGCTACATGTGCACCACCAAGTAAGAACAGTATGCTAAGTTTTGAGAGAGGAAAGAGACCACATTATTAGGGTGAGAAACATGGGCTACCAACAGCATACACTTAGTATTACTTTCTCAGCTACAGTATACATATCTCCCTGGCATATTCCATAATTTATACAGCAGCATACAGTACATTTTTGGACTCACCTTGTTGTGCTCACTTGAACAGGAAAAGTGAGTCCTTCTTGTGGGCTCTTGAAAGAGACCTGAAATCCCGACTTGAAATTCAGAGTTGGATGACCGTTAAATTATTTTCCGTATTTTCCCAGTCGGAGCTAGTTTTATCCGAGTTCATACTTGTCTTGAACTCACTGTAGTCTGAGATTTCCTACTTCTGAGTTTCTAGTTGTTTTGAACGCAGCAGAAGTCATGCTGGATTGACAGGACAATGTATTCAAACTTTTCTGGGCGTTACCCCCTTTCTCGTGCTATCCAAATGGTAGTTACGATCTTGTCTCATCGCTGCAATTCCCCTACGGACTCTGCGAATGTCAAGAGTCAAGAAGCCACTGCTTCTTGACACACAGGTGTCAGGTGATTGTGGAGGGCAGGTCATCTGATGCATCACTCTCCTTCTCGGTGAAATAGCCCTTCCACAGCCTAGAGGTGTGTTGGGTCATGGTCCTGTTGAAAAACAATTGATAGTCCCACTAAGCGCAAACTAGATGAGATGGCATATCGCTGCAGAATGTTGTGGTAGCCATTCTGGTTACGTGTGCCTTGAATTCTAAATAAATCACAAACAGTGTCACCAGTAAAGCAGCCCCACACCATAACACCTCCTCCTCCATGCTTCACGGTGGGAACCACACATGCTGAGATCATCCGTAAACCTACTCTGCTTCTCACAAAGACACGGCGATTGGAACCAAAAATCTCAAATTTGGACACATCAGACAAAAGGACAGATATCCGCCGGTTTAATGCCCATTGCTCGTGTTTCTTGGCCCAAGCAAGTCTCTTCTTCCTATTGGTGTCCTTTAGTAGTGGTTTCCTTGCAGTAATTCAACCGTGAAGGCCTGATTCCTGCAGTCTCTGAACAGTTGATGTTGAGATTTGTCTCTTATTTGAAATCTGTAAAGCATTTATTTGGGCTGCAATCTGAGTTTGGTAACTCTAATGAACTTATCCTCTGCAGCAGAGGTAACTCTGGGTCTTCCTTTCCTATGGCGGTGCTCATGACAACTTTCTTGACATTTTCCAGATTGACTCACCTTCATGTCTTAACTTAATGATGGACTGTTGTTTCTCTTTGCTTTTTGAGCTGTTCTTGCCATAATATGGCTATCTTCAGTATTCCACCTCTACCTTGTCACGACACAACTGATTGACTCAAACACATTAAGAAGGAAATAAATTCCAGAAATGAGCTTTTAACAAGGCACACCTGTTAATTGAAATATATTCCAGGTGACTACCTCATGAAGCTGGTTAAGAGAATGCCAAGAGTGTACAAAGCTGTCACCAAGACAACGGGTGGCTACTTTGAAGAATCTAAAATATATTTAGATTTGTTGAACACTTTTTTTTGGTTACTACATGATTCCATGTGTGTTATTTCATACTTTTAATGTCTTCACTATTATTCTACAATGTAGAAATAGTAAAAAAATATAGAAAAACTCTTGAATGTGTAGGTGTCCAAACTTTTGACTGGTACTGTGTTTTTTTTAATAAATATAACAAATGTTCACCCTCCCAGAGTCCCCGGGTCGTACCTCTTCTGGTGTCACCTTACTGCTGGGTCTGAAGAGGGTGTCTGTGAGGCTGGTGGACTGCAGGAAAATACTGAGGCTGAGTGGAACTACAAGAGGAGGACAAGAGGAGGAAGAGGGAGATTTGACACATCAAAGTACGTTCTGTAGTTTAGTTTGAACAAATGGAATACAGAGTCCTGTTAGATAGACTGGTGTCTGTTTCCAGGACAACCTGCAGAGTCCTGTTAGATAGACTGGTGTCTGTTTCCAGGACAACCTGCAGAGTCCTGTTAGATAGATAGACTGGTGTCTGTTTCCAGGACAACCTGGAGAGTCCTGTTAGATAGACTGATGTCTGTTTCCAGTAGAGGTCGACCGATTTATGATTTTTCAACGCCAATACCGATACCGAATAATCGGGCCAATTTAATTTGTATTTGTAATAATGACAAATACTGAATGAACACTTATTTTAACTTAATATAATACATCAATAAAATCAATTTATCCTCAAATAAATAATGAAACATGTTCAATTTGGTATAAATAATGCAAAAACAAAGTGTTGGAGAAGAAAGTAAAAGTGCAATATGTGCCATGTAAGAAAGCTAACGTTTAAGTTCCTTGCTCAGAACATGAGAATATGAAAGCTGGTGGTTCCTTTTAACATGAGTCTTCAATATTCCCAGGTAAGAAGTTTTAGGTTGTAGTCATTATAGGAATTATTGAACTATTTCCCTCTGTACAATTTCATTAACCTGCTGCAGCTGTACATAGTCTATTGGTAAATAGCCCACCCATTTTCACCTACCTCATCCCCATACTGTTTTTATTTATTTATTTTTATTTTTCTGCTCTTTTGCACACCAATCTCTACCTGTACATAACCATCTGATCATTTATCACTCCAGTGTTAATCTGCATAATTGTAATTATTTGCCTACCTTCTCATGCCTTTTGCACACAATGTATATATAGACTCCCCTTTTTTCTACTGTGTTATTGACTTGTTAATTGTTTACTCCATGTGTAACTCTGTGTTGTCTGTTCACACTGCTATGCCTTATCTTGGCCAGGTCGCAGTTGCAAATGAGAACTTGTTCTCAACTAGCCTACCTGGTTAAATAAAGGTGAAATAAAAAAAATAAAAAAAATAAAAACCTTTGACTATTGGATGTTCTTATAGGCACTATAGTATTGCCAGTGTAACAGTATAGCTTCCGTCCCTCTCCTCGCTCCTCCCTGGGCTCGAACCAGGAACACAACGATAACAGCCACCCTTCAGGCAGCGTTACCCATGCAGAGCAAGGGAAACAACCACTCCAAGGCTCAGAACAAGTGACGTTTGAAACGCTATTAGCGCGCGCTAACTAGCTAGCCATTTCACTGTGGTTACACCAGCCTCATCTCGGGAGTTGATAGGCTTGAAGTCATAAACAGAGCAATGCTTGACGCACAACGAAGAGCTGCTGGCAAAACACACGAAAGGGCTGTTTGAATTAATGTTTACGCGCCTGCTTCTGCCTACCACCTCTCAGTCAGATACTTAGATACTTGTATGCTCAGTCAGATTATATGCAATGCAGGACACGCTAGATAATATCTAGTAATATCATCAACCATGTGTAGTTAACTAGTGATTATGATTGATTGATTTGTTTTTTATAAGATAAGTTTAATGCTAGCTAGCAACTTACCTTGGCTTACTGCATTCGCCTAACAGGCAGGTGGAGTGCAACGAGAGAGAGGCAGGTCGTTATTGCGTTGGACTAGTTAACTGTAAGGTTGCAAGATTAGATCCCCCGAGCTGGTGAAAATCTGTCGTTCTGCCCCTGACCAAGGCAGTTAACCCACTGTTCCTAGTCCATCATTGAAAATAAGAATGTGTTCTTAACTGACTTGCCTCGTTAAATAAAGATTAAATAAAGGTGTAAAAAAAAAAAAAAAAATACTGATTTCTGATTGTTATGCAAACTTGAAATCGGCCCTAATTAATCGGCCATTCCGATTAATCGGTCGACCTCTAGTTTCCAGGAGAGTTCTGTTATACTGGTATATTTCCACCACAGATTTCTTTTAAATGAGATAATTAACATTAATATGTGAATATGCCCAAATCATGAAGTGATGTGAAAACGACACGTTATAATATTAATCAACAATGTCTCTGGTTGGATTTAGGATGGACTAGAAGAAGGTCAAAGTTAACCATCCGTCTGACTTTGTTGTTCACACAGGAGAGAGACGTGACTATCGTGGATCCTCTGGAGAGCCTCAACAACCTCATGACGCTGACGAGGCAGAGAAGAGTCTCTCCAGAGAAAGAATCCACACAGGAGAAAAGCCATACCACTGCTCTCAGTGTGGAATGACTTTCTCTGAATCACATTCATTGAAATCACACCTTAGAATTCACACAGGAAATACATCTTATGGCTGTGATCA
Organism: Oncorhynchus mykiss; assembly: GCF_057628025.1. NCBI lineage: Eukaryota > Metazoa > Chordata > Actinopteri > Salmoniformes > Salmonidae > Oncorhynchus > Oncorhynchus mykiss. The sequence goes on along the minus strand of NC_143034.1, from coordinate 1,966,514 downwards.
ATTTGGGAAGAGATTTACTAAGCCAAGCAACATGAAATCACACCAACAGACACAACAGACACACACTGGAGAGAAACCTTACCACTGTTCAGATTGTGGGAAAAGCTTTTCAACTGCAAAGTATTTGAAGCTGCACCAGCGGATACACACAGGACTGAAGCCTTATAGCTGTGATCTATGTGGGAAGAGATTCCTTCGGTTAGTCCACCTGAATGTACACAAGAGAATACACACTGGGGAAAAACCATACCACTGCCCCGACTGTGGGAGTAATTTTGTTCATTCAAGTAGTCTGAAAACACACCAGCTGGCACACAAAGGACAGAAGCCAAAACCTTACCACTGCTCCGACTGTGAGAAGAGCTTTTCAACATCACATTATTTAAAGCGGCACCAGAGAACACATACTGGAGAGAAGCCGTATGGTTGTGATTGGTGTGAGAAGAGATATGCTTTCACAAGTAGCCTGAGTTATCATAAACAGACACACACTGGAGAGAAACCTTACCACTGTTCAGATTGTGGGAAAAGCTTTTCAACATCACATTATTTAAAGCGGCACCAGAGAACACATACTGGAGAGAAGCCGTATGTCATTCAAGTTCTCTGATTTACATTTTTAAAAGATACACACAGGAGATCTACATGACCTCCAACACCAGACCTGGGTAGTAGAACACAGAGTGTGGAATGATCTCCAACACCAGACCTGGGTAGTAGATCACAGAGTGTGGAATGATCTCCAACACCAGACCTGGGTTGTAGAACACAGAGTGGAATGGCGCCAGAGAAGAAGGCCCCCAACCGATTGTGTTTTTTTTTATTGTTTATTTGCATTGTTTGTAACTCTTTTTAATGTTGCCTCAGAGTGGAATGGCGCCGGAGAAGAAGGCCCCCAACCGATTGTGTTTTTTTAAATTGTTTATTTGCATTAAACTACCAACGGGATTAAACTACCAACGGGATTAAACTACCAACGGGATTAAACTACCAACGGGATTAAACTACCAACGGGATTAAACTACCAACGGGATTAAACTACCAACGGGATTAAACTACCAACGGGACATTAAAAACTGTAATATCTTATGCTTCACTGAGTCGTGGCTGAACGACGACACTATCAACATACAGCTGGTTATACACTGCACCGGCTGGATAGAACATACAGCGTCTGGTAAGACAAGGGGCGGGGGACTATGTATTTTTGTAAACAACTGCACTATATCTTAGGAAGTCTCGAGCTATTGCTGGTCTGAGGTAGAGTTTCCCATGATAAGCTGTAGACCACACTATCTACCTAGAGAGTTTTCAACTGTATTCTTTGACTGTGGTATGTAAACAGCTAGAGGATGGCACTAAGACAGCATTGAATGAGCTGTGTTCCGCCATAAGCAAACAAGAAAATGCTCATCCAGAGGCGGCGCCTCCTAGTGGCCGGGCACTTTAATGCAGGGAAATTTAAATCAGTTTTACCAAATCTCTATCAACATGTTAAATGTGCAAGAGGAGAAAAAAAACTCTATACACACGTACAAAGCTTTCCCTCACCTTCCTTTTGGCAAATCTGACCATAATTCTATCCTCCTGATTCCTGCTTACAAGGAAAAAATTAAAGCAGGAAGCACCAGTGACTCTATCAATAAAAAGGTGGTCAGAGGGAGCAGATGCTAAACTACAGGACTGTTTTGCTATCACAGACTAGAATATGTTCCGGGATTCCTCCGCATTGCATTGAGGAGTACACCATATCAGTCATTGGCTTCATCAATAAGTGCATCGAGGACGTCGTCCCAACATTGACCGTACGTACATACCCCAACCAGAAGCCATGAATTACAGGTAACATCCGCACTGAGCTAAAGGCTAGAGCTGCCACTTTCAAGAGCGGGACTCTAACCTGGAAGCTAAAAAGAAATCCCGCTATGCCCTCCGACGAACCATCAAACAGGCAAAGCGTCAATACAGGATTAAGATCGAATCGTCCGGCTCTGTGTTCTGTTAGATGGGTTTTAATCGTCCTACTCCGGCTCTGTGTTCTGTTAGATGGGTTTTAATCGTCCTACTCCGGCTCTGTGTTCTGTTAGATGGGTTTTAATCGTACTTCTGACGCTCTTCAGACATGGCTTGTAAATCATTACAGACTCCCAAGGGAAGCACAGCCATGAGCTGCCCAGTGACATGAGCCTACCAGACCAGCTAAACTACTTCTATGCTCGCTTCGAGGAAAATAACACTGAAACATGCATGAGAGCACCAGCCAGTGCCCAAGAACACTAAGGTAACCTGCCTAAATGACTACCGACCCGTAGCACTCACGTCTGTAGCCATGAAGTGCTATGAAAGGCTGGTCATGGCTCACATCAACAGCATCATCACAGAAACCCTAGACCCACTCCAATTTGCATACAGCCCCAACAGATCCACAGATGATGCAATATCTATTGCACTCCACACTGCCCTTTCCCACCTTGACAAAAGGAACACCTATGTGAAAATGCAATTAATTGACGACAGCTCAGCATTCAACACCATAGTGCCCTCAAAGCTCATCAGTAAGCTAAGGACTCTGGGACAAAACACCTCCCTCTGCAACTGGATCCTGGACTTCCTGACGGGCCGCCCCCAGGTGGTAAGGGTCGGTAACAACACATCTGCCACGCTGATCTTCAACACTGGGGCCCCTCAGGGGTGTGTGCTTAGTCCCCTCCTGTACTCAATGTTCACTCATGACTGCACGGACAGGCACGACTCCAACACCATCATTAAGTTTACCGATGACAGTGGTAGGCCTGATCACCGACAACAACGAAACAGCCTATAGGGAGGAGGTCAGAGACCTGGCCATGTGGTGCCAGGAGAACAACCTCTCCCTCAACGTGATCAAGACAAAGAAGATGATTGTGGACTACAGGAAAAAGAGGACCGAGCACGCCCCCATTCTCATTGACGGGGCTGTAGTGGAGCAGGTTGAGAGCTTTAAGTTCCTTGGTGTTCACATCACCAACAAACTACCATGGTCCAAGCACACCAAGACAGTTGTGAAGAGGGCACGACAAAACCTATTCCCCCTCAGGAGAGTGAAAAGATTTGGCATGGGTCCTCAGATCCTCAAAAGGTTCTACAGCTGCACCATCGAGAGCATCCTGACTGGTTGCCTCACTGCCTGGTATGGCAACTGTTCGGCCTCCGACCGCAAAGCACTACAGAGGGTGGTGCGAACGGCCCATTACATCACTGGGGCCAAGCTTCCTGCCATCCAGGACCTCTATACCAGGTGGTGTCAGAGGAAGGCCCTAAAAATGGTCAAAGACTCCAGCCACCCTAGTCTTAGTAGAACCGTTAGACTCATAGGCTGTTCTCTCTGCTACCGCACAGCAAGCGGTACCGGAGCGCCAAGTCTAGGTCCAAGAGGCTTCTAAACAGCTTCTATCCCCAAGCAATAATACTTCTGAACATCTAGTCAAATGGCTACCCAGACTAATGGATTCCCAGACTAATGGCTACCCAGACTAATGGCTACCCAGACTAATGGATTCCCAGACTAATGGCTACCCAGACTAATGGCTACCCAGACTAATGGCTACCCAGACTAATGGCTACCCAGACTAATGGATTCCCAGACTAATGGCTACCCAGACTAATGGCTACCCAGACTAATGGATTCACAGACTAATGGCTACCCAGACTAATGGCTACCCAGACTAATGGCTACCCAGACTAATGGCTACCCAGACTAATGGCTACCCAGACTAATGGATTCACAGACTAATGACTACCCAGACTAATGGCTACCCAGACTAATGGCTACCCAGACTAATGGCTACCCAGACTAATGGCTACCCAGACTAATGGCTACCCAGACTAATGGCTACCCAGACTAATGGCTACCCAGACTATTTGCATTGCCTCTCCTCGTCTTTTACACCGCTGCTACTCTCTGTTGTTGTCATCTATAGTCACTTTAATAACTTCTACCTTAATGTACACATTACCTCAACTAACATGTATTGTTTACCATGCTTTCATTAATAACATGTATTGTTTACCATGTTTTCATTAATAACATGTATTATTTACCATGTTTTCAGGTCCATTAATATTACTGCTGCTTAATATCTACTTTATAAACTGGCGCATTTTAAGTTTTAGAGTCTTTTAGCTTTTGCAAGGTTTACTCTGAGTACCACCCCCCCCCCCTCACCCCTACCAGCTCACTAGGAGGGACCTCCTCTGAGTACCACCCCCTCCCCCCTCACCCCTACCAGCTCACTAGGAGGGACCTCCTCTGAGTACCAAACCCCCCTCACCCCTACCAGCTCACTAGGAGGGACCTCCTCTGAGTACCACCCCCCCCCCCCCTCCTCTCACCCCTACCAGCTCACTAGGAGGGCCCTTCTCTGAGTAACAACTCCCCCCCTCCTCTCACCCCTACCAGCTCACTAGGAGGGCCCTCCTCTGAGTACCAACCCCCCCCCCCCTCCACCCACCCCTACCAGCTCACTAGGAGGACCCTCCCTGAGTCCGAAACCACCAGCCCCCCCCATCCCCCCTTCGCCCCTACCAGCTCACTTGGAGGGCCCTCCTTTGTGTTGCTGACAAAACATTGAGGGTGACTTCGGGGACACACCCATCAACTTCAGGACACACCCATCAACTTCGGGACACAATCGTGATTTCTTGCGATCAGTGGGATGCTACCGTCCCACCTGGCCAACTTCTGGTGAAATGGCAGAGCGCCAAATTAAATTACTATAAATATTAAACTTTCATGAAATCACAAGTGCAATACACCAAAATAAAGCTTAATTTATCGTTAATCCAGCCAACGTGTCAGATTTCAAAAAAGTCTTTACGGCGATAGCAAACCATGCGATTATCTGAGGACAGCGCCCAGCACACAAATCAATAACAAATAATTTTCAACCAAGGAGTTGCGACACAAGTCAGAAATAGCGATATAATAAATGCCTTACCTTTTTAAGATCATCTTCTGTTGGCAATTAGGAACGCCTCTCCATTCTTTTTTTGTGAAATTGAGCAAACTAAAAAATAACACAGTGCCTTACAGGATTATTTTCTGTGTGTAAACATCTTACAAAACACCCTGGCTCTGCGAGAATCAGTCCACTACATGTGTTTAGTACTGGGGAACAGAATCAGTCCACTACATGTGTTTAGTACTGGGGAACAGAATCAGTCCACTACATGTGTTTAGTACTGGGGGGGAACAGAATCAGTCCACTACATGTGTTTAGTACTGGGGAACAGAATCAGTCCACTACATGTGTTTAGTACTGGGGAACAGAATCAGTCCACTACATGTGTTTAGTACTGGGGGGGAACAGAATCAGTCCACTACATGTGTTTAGTACCGGGGGGGAACAGAATCAGTCCACTACATGTGTTTAGTACTGGGGGGGAACAGAATCAGTCCACTACATGTGTTTAGTACTGGGGGGGAACAGAATCAGTCCACTACATGTGTTTAGTACTGGGGGGGAACAGAATCAGTCCACTACATGTGTTTAGTACTGGGGGGGGGGGAACAGAATCAGTCCACTACAAGTGTTTAGTACTGGGGGGGGGGGAACAGAATCAGTCCACTACAAGTGTTTAGTACTGGGGGGGGGGGGGGGAGAATCAGTCCACTACATGTGTTTAGTGCTGGGGGGGGGGGGGGACAGAATCAGTCCACTACATGTGTTTAGTGCTGGGGGGGGGGGGGGGACAGAATCAGTCCACTACATGTGTTTAGTACCGGGGGGGAACAGAATCAGTCCACTACATGTGTTTAGTACTGGGGGGGAACAGAATCAGTCCACTACATGTGTTTAGTACTGGGGGGGTGGGGGACAGAATCTGTCCACTACATGTGTTTAGTACCGGGGGGGAACAGAATCAGTCCACTACATGTGTTTAGTGCTGGGGGGGGGGGGGACAGAATCTGTCAACTACATGTGTTTAGTACCGGGGGGGGACAGAATCTGTCCACTACATGTGTTTAGTACCGGGGGGGAACAGAATCAGTCCACTACATGTGTTTAGCACTGGGGGGGTGGGGGACAGAATCAGTCCACTACATGTGTTTAGTACTGGGGGGGGGGGGAACAGAATCAGTCCACTACATGTGTTTAGTACTGGGGGGGGGGGGGGGGGGGGACAGAATCAGTCCACTACATGTGTTTAGTACTAGGGGGGGGGGGGGGGGGGGGACAGAATCAGTCCACTACATGTGTTTAGTACTGGGGGGCCTAGGAACAGTGGGTTAACTGGTCTAGGAACAGTGGGTTAACTGGTCTAGGAACAGTGGGTTAACTGGTCTAGGAACAGTGGGTTAACTGGCCTAGGAACAGTGGGTTAACTGGTCTAGGAACAGTGGGTTAACTGGTCTAGGAACAGTGGGTTAACTGGTCTAGGAACAGTGGGTTAACTGGTCTAGGAACAGTGGGTTAACTGGTCTAGGAACAGTGGGTTAACTGGTCTAGGAACAGTGGGTTAACTGGTCTAGGAACAGTGGGTTAACTGGCCTAGGAACAGTGGGTTAACTGGTCTAGGAACAGTGGGTTAACTGGTCTAGGAACAGTGGGTTAACTGGTCTAGGAACAGTGGGTTAACTGGTCTAGGAACAGTGGGTTAACTGGTCTAGGAACAGTGGGTTAACTGGTCTAGGAACAGTGGGTTAATTGCCTGTTCAGGGGCAGAATGACAGATTTCTACCTTGTCAGCTCGGAGATTTTAACTTGCAACCTTTCGGTTACTAGTCCAATGGGGGGTGAATGGAGGAATGTGTGTGTGTGTACTGGTATGTTGCATTAATCAACTCCTTATCCAATCAGAACACACAGTGTGTGTTTTCCTACCTATCAGGTTAGTGTGTGTGTAAAAGATACACATTGTTTCAAGTGATCACCGTGAAAGTGAATTTATCAACTATAAGTATCATTACTATTGCACTGTATGTTGTAACGTTATAAAAAAAAATATATATACTTGAAATAAAAAAATTATTGAAAGTGATTCACTTTTGTTGTTGTCTCAATAATATAATAAACTGTTCCCTCCACTCCATTCAGCGGACGGCGATTTGGATCATTTATTTGGTGTCGCCGGTGTGACGTATAATCTAGTGGACGGGACTTCAACAACAACAACACGGCTACTATGGATCTAACTGCTTCGGTAGCTTTCTAGCCAAAATTTAAAAAACGAAAATATTAAAGCTCTTTACATGGTTTCGGTGTATATTAACCACTGTATTTTAAACACACTTTTGTCGTCTTATCCCGTTTAAATTAACATTGACTCTGTTGTTATTAGTCAGGTAGCCCGGTTTGATAAATTGGCCTAGCACTAGGCTAGTCGCTAATGCTAACTAGCTAGCTATCATCCTTGACCATGAGTTCCCCAAACTACTCTCCTCTTGCTAAAGAAGAACAGGTCTGCTGGACGGAGAAAGAGGGTCTGTGGCTGAATGTTGTCGTGAAAGAGGAGAAGGAAGAGGAGGATGTCACAGTAAAACAAGAAGTAGAAGGTGAGGCTGTTACAGTGAAAGAAGAAGAGGAAGACGCATTCAGAGTTAAAGAGGAGGAGGATGTTACTGTAAAAGAAGAGGAGGATATTACAGTAAAAGAAGAGGAGGAAGAAAAAGAGGAGGATGCAGTTTTTGGAGTGAAAGAGGAGATGACTGTCATATCGAAAAAGGAGGAAGAAGAGGAGGAGGAGACAGGAGACCTGATTAACACCAGTAAGTACTGTCTTAAGAACAGGGTCACAACATCTGCAGTTGAACTGATGTGTGATTTTAAAGGGTCAATCTGCAGTTCCTACATCTGTTTTTGGACTATAAATAGCCGTTGTTTCTTGAAGAATAGAACTTATAAACTTAAACTTTCTTTAAAAAAATAAAAGAATGTAGGTTATATTATTTAAATTATTTCAAGGCTATAGCCAACAAAGAAATACGCTCAGCATTTTAAACAACATTTCGTTGTATTAAATCATTACAGTCTGAACTGTATAGCCTATAGCCTGTGATTTATTCAGAGTTAAATACAAATTAAATGGGGAAAAAAAGGACTTAGTGCCTTTGAATTAATTTTTAGAAACACGAGTTTGGCCAGTCTGGGGCTTCAGTCTGGGGCTTCAGTCTGGGGCTTCAGGCTCATGCGATGGTGACTGGAGAATATCCTCTCCACACATGCAGAGCCCCTGGGGAGGATAAACGCCCTTCAGGTCACTCTTGACAGGCTGGGCAGAGATGCAGAGCCCCTGGGGAGGCTAAACACCCATTTGGTCACTCTGGACAGGCAGAGATGCAGAGCCCCTGGGGAAGCTAAACACCCTTCAGGCCACTCTGGACAGGCAGAGATGCAGAGCCCCTGGGGAAGCTAAACACCCTTCAGGCCACTCTGGACAGGCAGAGATGCAGAGCCCCTGGGGAGGATAAACACCCTTCAGGTCACTCTGGACAGGCAGAGATGCAGATTTGAGATTTTTCTATAGATATTCCTAAAGGTTTTTTAGGCAAAAATCTAAACGGAAAGCGCTCCTTGAACGTGGGAAAATGCCAGGCCTATTGGGCCAAAAATCAATTATGGCCTCTAGTATAGATAATAAAACCAAAATTAACTAACCGTTTAAGAGATCAGATTTGTTTTGTTTATAAATACTTTGCTACAATGACACTCTTAGTTATCTACCTACTTCGTTCCATTCTTTTAGCATGTGCATCTAGTAATCTACACCACCATTGCTTTTGGGAAACGTGTCTGTTCTGTGGATTTAGTTGTGGACAGTCCATCACAACACTCCCTCTCTCTCTTGGTCCTCAGTCCATCACCACACTCCCTCTCTCTCTCTTGGTCCTCAGTCCATCACCACACTCCCTCTCTCTCTTGGTCCTCAGTCCATCACCACACTCCCTCTCTCTCTTGGTCCTCAGTCCATCACCACACTCCCTCTCTCTCTTGGTCCTCAGTCCATCACCACACTCCCTCCCTCTCTTGGTCCTCAGTCCATCACCACACTCCCTCTCTCTCTTGGTCCTCAGTCCATCACCACACTCCCTCTCTCTCTTGGTCCTCAGTCCATCACCACACTCCCTCTCTCTCTTGGTCCTCAGTCCATCACCACACTCCCTCTCTTGGTCCTCAGTCCATCACCACACTCCCTCTCTTGGTCCTCAGTCCATCACCACACTCCCTCTCTTGCTCTTGGTCCTCAACTTTGTAAGTCAGTTTGATTTTGTACCTGTGTGTTTTATCAGTTTCTATATGTAAAATATTTGAGTGAACTCCATGACAGTAGATTAAGGGGATAATAGAAGCACGTAAATAGACAACAGATGCATGCTGGGCCGGGCCCTGAGCTCGTGAAGTGAAGAGCTACTGGAGCGAAATTGGAGAAAGCCGACGCTCTTCTGGGTAGTTTGGGTGAGACCCAGGTGGTATACCCTCTACCCTTCTGGGTGGTTTGGGTGAGTCCCAGGTGGTTTTAATTTGACCCAGAAGCCAACAATAGCAGTCTCCAGGCAACAATAGACATATAAAATACCTGCCTTGACTTCCTCATAGATCTACAACAAAGGCTCCGTGACAGACATCGAAATTGAGTTCAGGTGCATCCTGTTTCCATTGGTCATCCTTGAGATGTTTCTACAACTTTATTTGAGTCCCACCTGTGGTAAATTCAATTGATTGAACATGATTTGGAAAGGCACACACCTATCTATATAAGGTCCCACAGTTGACAGTGCATTTCAGAGAAAAACCCAAGCCATAAGGTAGAAGGAATTGTCTGTAGAGCTCCAAGACAGGATCGTGTCGAGGCACAGATCTGGGGAAGGGTACCAAAAAAATGTCTGCAGCATTGAAGGTCCCCAAGAACACGTTGGCCTCAATCATTATTAAATGGAAGAAGTTTGGAACCACCAATACTTTTCCTAGACCTGGCCGCCGGGCCAAACTGAGCAAACAGGAGAAGGGCCTTGGTCAGGGAGGTGATCAAGAACTCGATGTTCACTCTGATCATCATGTCTGGAGGAAACCTGGCACCATCCCTACGGTGAAGCATAGTGGTGGCAGCACCATGCGGTGGGGATATTTTTCAGCGGCAGGGAGACTAGTAAGGATCGCAGAGCAGCCAGAGCCTGAACTTGAACCCAACCGAACATCTCTGGAGAGACCAGAAAATAGCTGTGTAGCAAAGTTCCCTTGTCCAATCTGACAGAGAGGATCCTCGACTACGGCGATGTCATCTACAAAATAGCTTCCAACACTCTAACTCAGCAAATTGGATGTAGTCTATCACAGTGCCATCAGTTTTGTCACCAAAGCCCCATATACTACCCACCACTGCAACCTGTATGCTCTCGTCGGCTGGCCATTGCTTCATATTCGTCGCCAAACCCACTGGCTCCAGGTCATCTGTAAGTCTTTGCTAGGAAAAGCCCCGCCTTATCTCAGCTCACTGGTCACCATAGCAGCACCCACTTGTAGCACGCGCTCCAGAAGGTATATCTCACTGGTCACCCCCAAAGCCAAATCCTCCTTCGGCCGCCTTTCCTTCCAGTTCTCTGCGGTCAATGACTGGAACAAACTGCAAAAATCACTGAAACTGGAGACTCATATCTCCCTCACTAGCTTTAAGCACCAGCTGTCAGAGCAGCTCACAGATCACTGCACCTGTACATAGCCCATCTGTAAATAGCCTATCTAACTACCTCATCCCCATACTGTTATTATTTTATGTATTTTGCTCCTTTGCACCCCAGTATCTCTACTTGTACACTCATCTTCTGCACATCTATCACTTCAGTGTTTAATTGCTATATTGTAATTATTTAACCACTATGGCCTATTCATTGCCTTACCTCTCTTATCCTACCTCATTTGCACACACTGTATATAGACCTTTTCTATTATATAATAGACTGTATGTTTGTTTGTTCCATGCGTAACTCTGTGTTGTTGTTTGTGTCGAACTGCTTTGCTTTATTCTTGGCGAGGTCGCAGTTGTCAATGAGAACTTGTTCTAAACTAGCCTACCTGGTTAAATAAAGGTGAAATAAATACAATTAAAATAAATAGACATTACTACTAATGTGAAATGTCGAAATATGACTGCTGTTCATCACTAGACTGTCTTATTAGCTTAGTGCTATTAGTTAATGCTAGCAGATATCATAGACTTCCAGTCATTGTGCTAACGGATTAGCTCGCAAAATCTACCGCTAACGTCCTTCAATACTGGACACAGAGACCAAAATGGTATCGGTGAGTTAATCTGACTGGGGAAGTAGGTAAATGGTTCTCCTTGTCCAAAAATCCCCAAAGAAAATCCATTAAAGGTTAGACGAAATAATTTACATATTCACTATATTGACTTGTGTGATTTTGTTGTTCAAACAGGAGAGAGACGTGACTATCATGGATCCTCCGGGGAGCCTCAACAACAACATGATGCTGACGAGGTTGAGAAGAGTCTCTCCACGTCAGAACAAATCAAGAAACACCAGCAGAGATTCATCTATTCAACAGAACTTAAAAGACATCAGAGAATCAACACAGGAGAAAAACCTCATAGCTGTGATCAATGTGGGAAGAGTTTTGCTAAGGCAGGAGGCCTGGCTACACACCACAGAATACACACGGGAGAAAAACCGTACCACTGCTCTGACTGTGGAATGAGCTTTGCTACCTCAAGCCAGCTGATAAGACATCAGAAAACACACACAGGAGAAAAGCCTTATTGCTGTGATCAGTGTGGGAAGAGATTCATTCAATCAGCAAACCTGACTGTACACAAGAGAATACACACGGGAGAGAAACCGTACCACTGCTCCAACTGTGCAAAGAGCTTTTCTACTTCAAGCGGATTGATAACACACCAGCGAACACACACAGGAGAGAAGCCTTACCACTGCTCTGACTGTGGAAAGCGCTGTACCACCTCGAGTGCACTGATATCACACCAGCGTACACACACAGGAGAGAAGCATTACCACTGCTCTGATTGCGGGAAGAGTTTTGCTACTTTAAGCAACCTGACACAACACCAGCGAACACACACAGTAGGAAAGCCTCATAGCTGTGATCAATGTGAGAAGAGATACTCCCATCTAATGTCTCTGATTAAACATCAGAAAATACATGAAGAAAATCCAGACCTAGGTAGAACACAGAGTGTGGAATGACCTCCAACACCAGACCTGGGTAGTAGAACACAGAGTGTGGAATGATCTCCAACACCAGACCTGGGTAGTAGAACACAGAGTGTAGAATGACCTGGGTAGTAGAACACAGAGTGTGGAATGACATCCAACACCAGACCTGGGTAGTAGAACACAGAGTGTGGAATGATCTCCAACACCAGACCTGGGTAGTAGAACACAGAGTGTAGAATGACCTGGGTAGTAGAACACAGAGTGTGGAATGGTCTCCAACACCAGACCTGGGTAGTAGAACACAGAGTGTGGAATGGTCTCCAACACCAGACCTGGGTAGTAGAACACAGAGTGTAGAATGACCTGGGTAGTAGAACACAGAGTGTGGAATGACATCCAACACCAGACCTGGGTAGTAGAACACAGAGTGTGGGATGATCTCCAACACCAGACCTGGGTAGTAGAACACAGAGTGTAGAATGACCTGGGTAGTAGAACACAGAGTGTGGAATGACATCCAACACCAGACCTGGGTAGTAGAACACAGAGTGTGGAATGATCTCCAACACCAGACCTGGGTAGTAGAACACAGAGTGTAGAATGACCTGTGTAGTAGAACACAGAGTGTGGAATGACATCCAACACCAGACCTAGGTAGTAGAACACAGAGTGTAGAATGACATGGGTAGTAGAACACAGAGTGTGGAATGACATCCAACACCAGACCTGGTTAGTAGAACACAGAGTGTGGAATGATCTCCAACACCAGACCTGGGTAGTAGAACACAGAGTGTGGAATGACCTCCAACACCAGACCTGGGTTGTAGAACACAGAGTGTGGAATGACATCCAACACCAGACCTGGGTAGTAGAACACAGTGTGGAATGACCTCCAACACCAGACCTGGGTAGTAGAACACAGTGTGGAATGACCTCCAACACCAGACCTGGGTAGTAGAACACAGAGTGTGGAATGATCTCCAACACCAGACCTGGCTAGTAGAACACAGAGTGTGGAATGACCTCCAACACCAGACCTGGCTAGTAGAACACAAGAGTGTGGAATGATATCTTTGTGATAACTTTTGATGCAGCTGGTTCAACTTGTTTCATCCTTCAGTATTTCTTAAATAATACTATTGACAGCTCTAATGTCAAATGATCAGATTTCCTAGCTTGTAAATGATCAAACATTTAACATTTTATAGAATAAACATCAGGGACATATGAAAACACCTGTGGAACGGCTTCTCGGTTGCCCCGGCAACAATTCCCATAACATGATGCTGCCACCACTAGACTTGAAGAATACAGAGGGTTTTACTCAGTGTTGTGCTGTATTGGATTTTGACCTAAATTGTCCTTTTTAATTTAGGCCCAAAAAGTTATTTAACCATTATTTAACTAGGCAAGTCAGTTAAGAACAAATTCTTATTTTACAATGACGGCCAAACCCGGACGACGTTGGGCCAATTGTGTGGCTCCCTATGGACTGAACCAGCTGACGGAACATTGAACCAGCTAACGGAACATTGAACCAGCTGACGGAACATTGAACCAGCTAACGGAACATTGAACCAGCTAACGGAACATTGAACCAGCTAACGGAACATTGAACCAGCTGACGGAACATTGAACCAGCTGACGGAACATTGAACCAGCTGACGGAACATTGAACCAGCTGACGGAACATTGAACCAGCTAACGGAACATTGAACCAGCTGACGGGACATTGAACCAGCTAACGGAACATTGAACCAGCTAACGGAACATTGAACCAGCTGACGAAACATTGAACCAGCTGACGGAACTTTGAACCAGCTAACGGAACATTGAACCAGCTGACGGAACATTGAACCAGCTAACGGAACATTGAACCAGCTAACGGAACATTGAACCAGCTAACGGAACATTGAACCAGCTAACGGAACATTGAACCAGCTAACGGAACATTGAACCAGCTAACGGAACATTGAACCAGCTAACGGAACATTGAACCAGCTGACGGAACATTGAACCAGCTGACGGAACATTGAACCAGCTAACGGAACATTGAACCAACTAACGGAACATTGAACCAGCTAACAAAACGTTGAGTCAGTTCTACATATTCCTAAACATGTACAGTGTTCCAAATGTCATATTGTTGATAAATATGTAGTTCTCTTATATTTTAGTTGAATCTGTATTTGTTTTATTCAAATCACACCGTAATACCTGAGGGTAATCATTTTTATTTTATTCAATTGAGTATTGTAACAAGTATAAAAAAGCTAATGTGTTTGAGAATGAGTCAACTGTGTTGGGTGTATTGTGAGGGTCAAAAGAGGGAGGGAGGGAGAGAGAGGGTGGGTAAGAGAGGAGAGAAATAGACAGAGAGAGAGAGGCCAGGTGGGTAAGAGAGACGGAGAGAAATAGACAGAGAGAGAGAAAGGGTGGGTAAGAGAGGAGAGAAATAGACAGAGAGAGAGAGGCCAGGTGGGTAAGAGAGGAGAGAAATAGACAGAGAGAGAGAGGCCAGGTGGGTAAGAGAGGAGAGAAATAGACAGAGAGAGAGGCCAGGTGGGTAAGAGAGAAGGAGAGAAATAGACAGAGAGAGAGGCCAGGTGGGTAAGAGAGAAGGAGAGAAATAGACAGAGAGAGAGAGGGAAGGAGAGAAGTAGACAGAGGGTAATCATAATAATATATAAATACAAATAAAACCATAATCATTATGCTTAATTCTATGTAAAAATATATGTTAATTTTTCTGCATATCTCAGCGTACCTCTTGATCTGTCTGTATCCTCCTGACTGGTGGTTCTTTCTGTTATAGAAAATAAATATGCTTCTCGGCATCTCTGCTAAAATCTGGGTAAAAGAGTGAAATGTGTGAGTCTTATTCAGTACGTTTAGTTATTGTTTGCTTTTCCCAAGTCTACCAGCCTAACCAGCAGACATGTCAGATAGTTAGACATGCTACTCTATCTTGATAGCTAAGATAGTTAGACAAGCTACTCTATCTTGATAGCTAAGATAGTTAGACATGCTACTCTATCTTGATAGCTAAGATAGTTAGACAAGCTACTCTATCTTGATAGCTAAGATAGTTAGACAAGCTACTCTATCTTGATAGCTAAGATAGTTAGACATGCTACTCTATCTTGATAGCTAAGATAGTTAGACAAGCTACTCTATCTTGATAGCTAAGATAGAGTAGCTAGCTTGTCTAACTATCTTGATAGCCTGAAATGGCATCTTTGGTAGCTAGCTATAATGTTGGGAGATTGGCAACCTATCTGGGCTAAACGCCAACTTCATCAAATCACTAGGTGGCTGGTAGTAACAACAACACAGAAACAACAACAACAAACATTAATTTCTTCGTTTTAGTGTGTCGTGCAACAGCATAAAGTAAGTCAGCATACTACATATACATATACATACTATATACAGTGCCTTGCGAAAGTATTCGGCCCCCTTGAACTTTGCGACCTTTTGCCACATTTCAGGCTTCAAACATAAATATATAAAACTGTATTGTTTTGTGAAGAATCAACAACAAGTGGGACACAATCATGAAGTGGAACGACATTTATTGGATATTTCAAACTTTTTTAACAAATCAAAAACTGAAAAATTGGGCGTGCAAAATTATTCAGCCCCTTTACTTTCAGTGCAGCAAACTCTCTCCAGAAGTTCAGTGAGGATCTCTGAATGATCCAATGTTGACCTAAATGACTAATGATGATAAATACAATCCACCTGTGTGTAATCAAGTCTCCGTATAAATGCACCTGCACTGTGATAGTCTCAGAGGTCCGTTAAAAGTGCAGAGAGCATCATGAAGAACAAGGAACACACCAGGCAGGTCCGAGATACTGCTGTGAAGAAGTTTAAAGCCGGATTTGGATACAAAAAGATTTCCCAAGCTTTAAACATCCCAAGGAGCACTGTGCAAGCGATAATATTGAAATGGAAGGAGTATCAGACCACTGCAAATCTACCAAGACCTGGCCGTCGCTCATACAAGGAGAAGACTGATCAGAGATGCAGCCAAGAGGCCCATGATCACTCTGGATGAACTGCAGAGATCTACAGCTGAGGTGGGAGACTCTGTCCATAGGACAACAATCAGTCGTATATTGCACAAATCTGGCCTTTATGGAAGAGTGGCAAGAAGAAAGCCATTTCTTAAAGATATCCATAAAAAGTGTTGTTTAAAGTTTGCCACAAGCCACCTGGGAGACACACCAAACATGTGGAAGAAGGTGCTCTGGTCAGATGAAACCAAAATTGAACTTTTTGGCAACAATGCAAAACGTTATGTTTGGCGTAAAAGCAACACAGCTGAACACACCATCCCCACTGTCAAACATGGTGGTGGCAGCAGCATCATGGTTTGGGCCTGCTTTTCTTCAGCAGGGACAGGGAAGATGGTTAAAATTGATGGGAAGATGGATGGAGCCAAATACAGGACCATTCTGGAAGAAAACCTGATGGAGTCTGCAAAAGACCTGAGACTGGGACGGAGATTTGTCTTCCAACAAGACAATGATCCAAAACATAAAGCAAAATCTACAATGGAATGGTTCAAAAATAAACATATCCAGGTGTTAGAATGGCCAAGTCAAAGTCCAGACCTGAATCCAATCGAGAATCTGTGGAAAGAACTGAAAACTGCTGTTCACAAATGCTCTCCATCCAACCTCACTGAGCTCGAGCTGTTTTGCAAGGAGGAATGGGAAAAAATGTCAGTCTCTCGATGTGCAAAACTGATAGAGACATACCCCAAGCGACTTACAGCTGTAATTGCAGCAAAAGGTGGCGCTACAAAGTATTAACTTAAGGGGGCTGAATAATTTTGCACGCCCAATTTTTCAGTTTTTGATTTGTTAAAAAAGTTTGAAATATCCAATAAATGTCGTTCCACTTCATGATTGTGTCCCACTTGTTGTTGATTCTTCACAAAAAATACAGTTTTATATCTTTATGTTTGAAGCCTGAAATGTGGCAAAAGGTCGCAAAGTTCAAGGGGGCCGAATACTTTCGCAAGGCACTGTATACATATACATACTGTATATACATATACACACTATATATACATATACATACTATATGTACATATACATACTACATATACATACTATAGATACATATACATACTATTTATACATACTATATATACATATAAATACTATATATACATATTTATACTATATATACATATACATACTATATATACACTATATATACATACTATAGATACATACTATATGTACAGATACATACTATATATACAGATACATACTATAGATACATACTATATATACATATGCATACTATAGATACATATAAATACTATATATACATATACATACTATATATTCATATACATACTGTAGATACATATAAATACTATATATACATATACATATATATATACATATACATACTATATATACATATACATACTGTAGATACATATACATACTATATATACACAGGGTCGCTGGAACTTTTTTTACAATGTGCAGGGCAGCCCAAAACAGAGCCGTTGCTATGGATACTCACAGACGCAGAGGAGCGTGTGTACAGCATCGCAGGCGGAAATGATGACGTGTGGGTGAGGCAGTCAGGGCATCGTCCCTCCTTCTCAGGACGGCGCCCCCGCGCTCTAAATAACTGGCTAGTTTGCCTGTCTTTACAAAACATAAAGAGTCGATGTCCGCGCTCCCCAGTTGATGTCCGCGCTCCCCAGTCGATGTCCGCGCTCCCCAGTCGATGTCCGCGCTCCCCAGTCGATGTCCGCGCTCCCCAGTCGATGTCCGCGCTCCCCAGTCGATGTCCGCGCTCCCCTGTCGATGTCCGCACTCCCCAGTCGATGTCCGCGCTCCCCTGCTTGAATACATTTAGCATAATAAATCCCCATAAAAATCAGTATTTTACATTTTTAATTGGATGCGCCTCAATCTAGTGTAGTACAGGATGTATCGGTAAGGTGGCAGAGCCAGTGTAGTACAGGATGTATTGGTAAGGTGGCAGAGCCAGTGTAGTACAGGATGTATCGGTAAGGTGGCAGAGCCAGTGTAGTGCAGGATTTATTGGTAAGGTGGCAGAGCCAGTGCGGTGTTTGTCAGACCATGAGACAACCCGAAAGATCTTATCACAAAATTGTCTTTGGCGTCCGAACGGTTTTAGTCTACAAACTACTATGACCCCTCTATGGAAAGACTGAATGGTTTGGTCTACAAACTACTATGACCCCTCTATGGAAAGACTGAATGGTTTGGTCTACAAACTACTATGACCCCTCTATGGAAAGACTGAACGGTTTGGTCTACAAACTACTATGACCCCTCTATGGAAAGACGAGACTGAACGGTTTGGATCTACAAACTACTATGACCCCTCTATGGAAAGATGAGACCCTCCGTTTTGCTCTGAGACCTCCACAAGCGTCTTGGGACTTGTTGGTACAGCCAATCGGCTGACTTTTGTCTGTAGAGTCTGAACAGTTTGGCCTACCCACACTAAGACTCTCACAAACACGTACATGTCTGTAGAGTCTGAACAGTTTGGCCTACCCACACTAAGACTCTCACAAACACCTACATGTCTGTAGAGTCTGAACCGTTTGGCCTACCCACACTAAAAGTGAGACTCTCACAAACACGTACATGTCTGTAGAGTCCGAACAGTTTGTCCTAAGACTCTCACAAACACGTACATGTCTGTAGAGTCTGAACAGTTTGGCCTACCCACACTAAGACTCTCACAAACACGTACATGTCGGTTGTTTTGCTGTAGGACTCCCACAGGCCTCACAAGACATTCCTGTGATGGCTCCAATGGCGGCGAGCTTCACACCACTCCAGCCGACGGTTGGCATGGTGATCCTAGGCTTGTATGCGGCTGCTCGGCCATGGAAACCCATATCATGAAGCTTCCGACAAACAGTTCTTGTGCCAAAGGAAGTTTGGAAGTGGTGTGCAGCTCGCCAACCATTGGAGTCTGGAGCAGTGGAAACGCGTTCTCTGGAGTGATGAATCACGCTTCACCATCTGGCAGTCTGACGGACGAAACTTGGTTTGGAGGATGTAAAGTTTGGTGGAGGAGGAATAATGGTGAGTGAGTGTTGCAACCGAGGACAGACGATTTTAACGCTTCGGCACTTGGTTGTTCTGTGACCACGTTTTATTTATTTATTATTTATTTATTTATTTTATTTCACCTTTATTTAACCAGGTAGGCAAGTTGAGAACAAGTTCTCATTTACAATTGCGACCTGGCCAAGATAAAGCAAAGCAGTTCGTCACATACAACGACACAGAGTTACACATGGAGTAAAACAAACATACAGTCAATAATACAGTACAAACAAGTCTATATACAATGTGAGCAAATGAGGTGAGAAGGGAGGTAAAGGCAAAAAAGGCCATGGTGGCAAGGTAAATACAATATAGCAAGTAAAACACTGGAATGGTAGTTTTGCAATGGAAGAATGTGCAAAGTAGAAATAAAAATAATGGGGTGCAAAGGAGCAAAATAAATAAATAAATGAAATACAGTTGGGAAAGAGGTGGGCTATGTACAGGTGCAGTAATCTGTGAGCTGCTCTGACAGTTGGTGCTTAAAGCTAGTGAGGGAGATAAGTGTTTCCAGTTTCAGAGATTTTTGTAGTTCGTTCCAGTCATTGGCAGCAGAGAACTGGAAAGAGAGGCGGCCAAAGAAAGAATTGGTTTTGGGGGTGACTAGAGAGATATACCTGCTGGAGCGTGTGCTACAGGTGGGAGATGCTATGGTGACCAGCGAGCTGAGATAAGGGGGGACTTTACCTAGCAGGGTCTTGTAGATGACATGGAGCCAGTGGGTTTGGCGACGAGTATGAAGCGAGGGCCAGCCAACGAGAGCGTACAGGTCGCAATGGTGGGTAGTATATGGGGCTTTGGTGACAAAACGGATTGCACTGTGATAGACTGCATCCAATTTGTTGAGTAGGGTATTGGAGGCTATTTTGTAAATGACATCGCCAAAGTCAAGGATTGGTAGGATGGTCAGTTTTACAAGGGTATGTTTGGCAGCATGAGTGAAGGATGCTTTGTTGCGAAATAGGAAGCCAATTCTAGATTTAACTTTGGATTGGAGATGTTTGATATGGGTCTGGAAGGAGAGTTTACAGTCTAACCAGACACCTAAGTATTTGTAGTTGTCCACGTATTCTAAGTCAGAGCCGTCCAGAGTAGTGATGTTGGACAGGCGGGTAGGTGCAGGTAGCGATCGGTTGAAGAGCATGCATTTAGTTTTACTTGTATTTAAGAGCAATTGGAGGCCACGGAAGGAGAGTTGTATGGCATTGAAGCTTGCCTGGAGGGTTGTTAACACAGTGTCCAAAGAAGGGCCGGAAGTACACAGAATGGTGTCGTCTGCGTAGAGGTGGATCAGTGACTCACCAGCAGCAAGAGCGACCTCATTGATGTATACAGAGAAGAGAGTCGGTCCAAGAATTGAACCTTGTGGCACTCCCATAGAGACTGCCAGAGGTCCGGACAACAGACCCTCCGATTTGACACACTGAACTCTATCAGAGAAGTAGTTGGTGAACCAGGCGAGGCAATCATTTGAGAAACCAAGGCTGTTGAGTCTGCCGTTTTACAGTGATGAGGCCTACCACTTCGCTACTGAACCGTTGTTGCTCCTAGACGTTTCCACTTCACAATAACAGCACTTACAGTTGACCAGGGGGGGCAGCTCTAGCAGGGCAGAAATTTGACGAACTGACTTGTTGGAAAGGTGGTATCCTATGAAAGTCACTGGGCTCTTCAGTATGGGCCATTCTACTGCCAATGTTTGTCTATGGAGACTGTGGGATAGCCTGGTCGTGGGTATTATTGTATATGTAGTGCTGGTGGGATTCATTTTGAAATGTTTTTTTTAAATCCATAATAATGTTCACTTTAGTACCACTTTAGCACTATAAACTGAGAAAAGTCAGGGAACATTACAAGAAGAAACAGAGCGACACAGTCTCAGCGAGAGGAAGAGAGAGAGAGAGGAAGAGAGAGAGAGAGAGAAAGAGAGGAAGAGAGACAGAGAGAGCTTAATAAAGGCATAGATGTCTCTTCTCTGTTCTGCCACCATCTCTATTCTCTTTCACCTGAACGAGCCGCGTGTCGCAGTGATCACAAAGCCGCGAGCCACATTGCCGTTTCCACGTGTTCTAATGTGGCGTCGAGCTCATTCTAAGCCCCGCCCCCCGTTACCGTCCAACTCTCCTTTTACCATTGGACGGAACGGCCGTCAATCAAACAAGAGGGCGGGGCCTAGCCCCACATGATTTGACAGCAGGTCGAATTGCGCCGTTTAGGCTGAGTTATATACTTTATGATGGGTATGTTGGTGAGGAAAAACCGCCACATACACAAAAACACTATCTTCTCTGTTATTTAACTATTTTGAGCTGTTTTTTTGGGACCATTCCGTAGGTCCTGACCGTCTACCGACGAGAACCAAGGACACCCTCTCTAACTGACGTCACAGGATCCGTTCCAACACGGAAACCGTAATGGTGGGGGCTCGTCGTTAGTCGGTACTGTTGTGATGGTCTTCCGATCTCTCATCTACTTCTATCCACAACCTGTTACACACGTTAAATAAAACACGTCAATCTGAAAAGAAGACTTAGAAAAAAATGTTCAACCAACGAAGCCCTGTCGCTGTGTGACCAAAATGGACGATCGCTGGAGAAAGTTGACAGATAATTCGACCTCTGTTCTTGTCAGTTTAACACGTTTCTTTCCGTTGATCGAGATTCCCGTTTGTAGATCTACAACCATGGGGAAGTTAGCACGCTGTCTCCTGCTGCTGTTGCTGCTGTCTTGGAAAGGAAGCGACTTACAGGTGAGTGTTTGTTGTTGTTTACTTGTTTATGGGGGAGGGGAGGGGGAAAACCCTACTGCTGGGTACTGTCCTGTTGGTCTATTTCGGGAACACGTACACACACACAGAGAGAGAGAGAGGGGACTCTAATACACTTCAAGAATAGTATGCTGGAAATGAACAACCCCCCCTCGCCTGTCTGTCTGTCTTTCTTTCTTGTCTTTCTCGTCCTGTCCTGTGTAGGTTACTTTTAAAAATGTAATCCGTTATAGTTACCTGTCTAACATTGTAGGCAATAACGTAACTGGATTGATCTTTGATTGACTGTAAGAGGGTATATCGCTCTCCGGCGTTTTACCATTTGGATGCCTCTATATGTCGGCGTTTTACCATTTGGATGCCTCTATATGTCGGCGTTTTACCATTTGGATGCCTCTATATGTCGGCGTTTTACCATTTGGATGCCTCTCTATATGTCGGCGTTTTACCATTTGGATGCCTCTATATGTCGGCGTTTTACCATTTGGATGCCTCTATATGTCGGCGTTTTACCATTTGGATGCCTCTATATGTCGGCGTTTTACCATTTGGATGCCTCTATATGTTGTAGTTTAATGGTAAAGGTATTGGACATTGAAACGCGTGTGGACATTCCTTGTTAAATGACCACATATCTCTTTAAGGCGCCATACAGAGTCCGGTTCTATGATGCCACCCCTTGTTGAGTAAATACAGGAGTGTCGCGGTTAAACACACACAACATGTGGTAAGCGGTCTCTTTGCTGAGAAGGAGACGGGGGGGTTATCTTGCTATTCAGGTTGTCCTGGTGTAACGGACATTTCCATTCCAGGTGAAAAACAAGGAGAGCAGTGGTTGATAACAGTCAATCAAAGATCAATCCAGTTTAATACGATCATTTACGGCGACATCGCCAGAACAGAAGCAGGCCCGTTTATATTCTATTCAGACAGCACCTAATGTTAATCTCCAGAACAGAAGCAGGCCTGTTTATATTCTATTCAGACAGCACCTAATGTTCATCTCCAGAACAGAAGCAGGCCTGTTTATATTCTATTCAGACAGCATCTAATGTTCATCTCCAGAACAGAAGCAGGCCCGTTTATATTCTATTCAGACAGCACCTAATGTTGATCGCCAGAACAGAAGCAGGCCCGTTTATATTCTATTCAGACAGCATCTAATGTTCATCGCCAGAACAGAAGCAGGCCCGTTTATATTCTAATCAGACAGCATCTAATGTTCATCTCCAGAACAGAAGCAGGCCCGTTTATATTCTAATCAGACAGCATCTAATGTTCATCTCCAGAACAGAAGCAGGCCCGTTTATATTCTAATCAGACAGCACCTAATGTTCATCTCCAGAACAGGAAACCTCTCATATATATATATATATATCCCATATATAGACACACCCCATGTGTTTTAATTAAATCAACTATATGTACTGAACTGGTCTGATGCTTTAAGCACGCTGTTTGATTAAATAATTACCGTTCTCCAACCCTGCTGGCCTTCGCAGATTCTGCCGTCACTCTCCTGAAGGTAAAAAGGCTACAACGAGGAGTCGGCAACCTTTCTCATGTGGCCCATTTATCTCACCGTATCTACCGATCTGCGTGCCGGTTATAGTTTTCATATCCACATTTTCATAGTGGATCGTTTAATTTAGTTTATAATAACGTCCTCGTATTTTAATATCATTGTCATGTGGTTAATGAAAATTCAATCCAAATCTAAAAATGAAAATGAAACAAACCTAAAAAGTAACTTTTATATAATTATTATAATTATTTATTCTAATGATGTAAAAAACTAATAAAAACATTGCAGCCTGCAGTTTGAACATCCTGATTTAAAATAAATAAATAAAATAAAAATCCCATTGGTTACACATGGCCTGTCTGCAACCAACTTGAAACATTGTATCAACTATTAACTTTTTTTTCTGGCCTGAAGCTCCTGCTAACAAACACGCTGCATTGTATAAAAAATTCTGGGAACCTCAGTTTCCTGCACCAGTGAGCTGTAGGCTATTTGTTCAAGGGGATAATCAGTAATGACAGACTATTTGTTCAAGGGGATAATCAGTAATCAGGAAGGCCTATTTTATGACGTTTCCACTGGATCAGACATTGTTCCCTTTCACGCTGAATGGTAGTCGAAAGGGAGAGAGAGCTGGAAAGATTTTCCAGGTACACTGAGGAACTATCTCAATGCATGTAAAAACAAGACTTCATGCAATAGTATCCACAAAACACCAGTCTCAACGTCAACGGTGAAGAGGCTAGACACTCTAATGTACTTGTCCTCTTGCTCAGTTGTGCACCGGGGCCTCCCACTCTTTCTATTCTGGTTAGCGCCAGTTTGTGCTGAGAGGACCAGGCCAGCTATCTATCTAATCCATCTATCTAATCCATCCATCCATCCATCCATCCAACACTGTTCAGACATGAGGACCAGACCAGCTACCTACCTATCTATAATACTGTATGTGTCTATTATAACAATAGTCTCTCTCTCTCTCTCTCTCTCTCTACTCCCCAGGTGAAGTCAGTCTCTAATCTCTCTCTCTACTCCCCAGGTGAAGTCAGTCTCTCTCTCTCTACTCCCCAGGTGAAGTCAGTCTCTACTCTCTCTACTCCCCAGGTGAAGTCAGTCTCTCTCTCTCTCTACTCCCCAAGTGAAGTCAGTCTCTCTCTCTCTACTCCCCAAGTGAAGTCAGTCTCTGCTCTCTCTCTCTCTCTCTCTCTCTCTCTACTCCCCGGTGAAGTCAGTCTCTCCTCTCTCTCTATCCCCCAGGTGAAGTCAGTCTCTCCTCTCTCTCTACTCCCCAGGTGAAGTCAGTCTCTACTCTCTCTCTACCCCCCAGGTGAAGTCAGTCTCTCCTCTCTCTCTCTACCCCCCAGGTGAAGTCAGTCTCTCCTCTCTCTCTCTACTCCCCAGGTGAAGTCAGTCTCTACTCTCTCTCTACTCCCCAGGGGAAGTCAGTCTCTCTCTCTCTCTCTACTCCCCAGGTGAAGTCAGTCTCTACTCTCTCTCTCTCTCTCTCTCTCTCTCTCTCTCTACTCCCCAGGTGAAGTCAGTCTCTCCTCTCTCTCTCTCTCTCTACTCCCCAGGTGAAGTCAGTCTCTACTCTCTCTCTCTCTCTCTCTCTCTCTCTCTCTCTCTCTCTCTCTCTCTCTCTCTCTCTCTCTCTCTCTCTCTCTCTCTCTCTCTCTTTCTTCTCTACTCTCTCTCTTCTCTACTCTCTCTCTACTCCCCAGGTGAAGTCAGTCTCTCCTCTCTCTCTCTACCCCCCAGGTGAAGTCAGTGAGTGTAACTCTACCAGAGTCTCTATTGTTTGTGTCTACTCTGGATGGGAGTCTACATGCTGTCTCCAAGCAGTCTGGAGACATCAAATGGACCCTCAAAGAAGGTCAGCACCCGCTCTCACGTCCACATACAGTGTAGTGTAATAATATATACCTACAGTATAGTATAATAATATATAGTATAATAATATATAGTATAGTATAATATGTAGTGTAATAATATATACCTACAGTATAGTATAATAATATATAGTATAGTATAATATGTAGTGTAATAATAATACTACAGTATAGTATAATAATATATAGTATAGTATAATATGTAGTGTAATAATATATAGTATAATATATACCTACAGTATAGTATAATAATATATAGTATAATATAATAATATATACCTACAGTATAGTATAATGATATATAGTATAATAATATATGTAGTGTAATAATATATAGTATAATATATACCTACAGTATAGTATAATAATATATAGTATAATATACTAATTTATACCTACAGTATAATATAATAATATATACAGTATAATAATATATACCTACAGTATAGTATAATAATATATAGTATAATATACTAATTTATACCTACAGTATAGTATAATAACATATAGTATAATAATATATACCTATAGTATAATAATATATAGTATAATAATATATAGTATACTATAATAATATATACAGTATAATAATATCTAGTATAGTATAATAATATATACCTACAGTATAGTATAATAATATATAGTATAATAATATATAGTATAGTATAATATGTAGTGTAATAATATATACCTACAGTATAGTATAATAATATATAGTATAATAATATATAATATAGTATAATATGTAGTGTAATAATATATACCTACAGTATAGTATAATAATATATAGTATAATAATATACAGTATAGTATAATAGGTAGTGTAATAATATATAGTATAATATATACCTACAGTATAGTATAATAATATATAGTATAATATACAAATTTATACCTACAGTATAGTATAATAATATATAGTATAATAATATATACCTACAGTATAGTATAATAATATATAGTATAATAATATATACCTACAGTATAGTATAATAATATATAGTATAACAATATATAGTATAATATGTATAGTATAGTATAATAATACATACTATTATACTATACTGTATATTATTATACTATGTATATTATAATAATATATAGTATAATAATATGTATAGTATAATAATATATACCTACATTATAGTATTATAATAATATATAGTATAATAATATATAGTATAATAATATATAGTATAATAATATATATCTGCAGATTAGTTTAATAATATATAGTATAATAATATACACCTACAGTATAGTATAATAATATATAGTATAATAATATATACCTACAGTATAGTATAATATGTGTAGTATAGTATAATAATATATACCAACAATATAGTATAATAATACATAGTATAATAATATACAGTATAGTATAATAATATGTATATTATAATAATATATAGTATAATAATATATACCTGCAGATTAGTTTAATAATATATAGTATAATAATATACACATACAGTATAGTATAATAATATATACCTACAGTATAGTATAATAATATATAGTATAATAATATATAGTATAGTATAATAATTTATACATACAGTATAATATATAGTATAACAATATATTGTATAATATATACCTACAGTATAGTATAATAATATGTAGTATAATAATATATAGTATAGTATAATAATTTATACATACAGTATAGTATAATATAATTTACTACACTGCTCAAAAAAAATAAAGGGAACACTAAAATAACACATCCTAGATCTGAATGAATTAAATATTCTAATTAAATACTTTTTTCTTTACATAGTTGAATGTGCTGACAACAAAATCACACTAAAATGATCAATGGAAATCAAATTTATCAACCCATGGAGGTCTGGATTTGGAGTCGCACTCAAAATTAAAGTGGAAAACCACACTACAGGCTGATCCAACTTTGATGTAATGTCCTTAAAACAAGTCAAAATGAGGCTCAGTAGAGTGTGTGGCCTCCACGTGCCTGTATGACCTCCCTACAACGCCTGGGCATGCTCCTGATGAGGTGGCGGATGGTCTCCTGAGGGATCTCCTCCCAGACCTGGACTAAAGCATCCGCCAACTCCTGGACAGTCTGTGGTGCAACGTGGCGTTGGTGGATGGAGCGAGACATGATGTCCCAGATGTGCTCAATTGGATTCAGGTCTGGGGAACGGGCGGGCCAGTCCATAGCATCAATGCCTTCCTCTTGCAGGAACAGCTGACACACTCCAGCCACATGAGGTCTAGTATTGTCTTGCATTAGGAGGAACCCAGGGCCAACCGCACCAGCATATGGTCTCACAAGGGGTCTGAGGATCTCATCTCGGTACCTAATGGCAGTCAGGCTACCTCTGGCGAGCACATGGAGGGCTGTGCGGCCCCCCAAAGAAATGCCACCCCACACCATGACTGACCCACAGCCAAACCGGTCATGCTGGAGGATGTTGCAGGCAGCAGAACGTTCTCCACGGCGTCTCCAGACTGTCCCGTCTGTCACATGTGCTCAGTGTGAACCTGCTTTCATCTGTGAAGAGCACAGGGCGCCAGTGGCGATTTTGCCAATCTTGGTGTTCTCTAGCAAATGCCAAACGTCCTGCACGGTGTTGGGCTGTAGGCACAACCCCCACCTGTGGACATCGGGCCCTCATACCACCCTCATGGAGTCTGTTTCTGACCGTTTGAGCAGACACATGCACATTTGTGGCCTGCTGGAGGTCATTTTGCTGGGCTCTGGCAGTGCTCCTCCTGCTCCTCCTTGCACAAAGGTGGAGGTAGCGGTCCTACTGCTGGGTTGTCTCCTGATGTACTTGCCTGTCTCCTGGTAGCGCCTCCATGCTCTGGACACTACGCTGACATACACAGCAAACCTTCTTGCCACAGCTCGCATTGATGTGCCATCCTGAATGAGCTGCACTACCTG
The DNA here is from genome assembly GCF_057628025.1 of Oncorhynchus mykiss. NCBI lineage: Eukaryota > Metazoa > Chordata > Actinopteri > Salmoniformes > Salmonidae > Oncorhynchus > Oncorhynchus mykiss. The sequence continues at coordinate 1,938,120 of NC_143034.1, read as the reverse complement.
AGCCACTTGTGTGGGTTGTAGACTCCGTCTCATGCTACCACTAGAGTGAAAGCACCGCCAGCATTCAAAAGTGACCAAAACATCAGCCAGGAAGCATAGGAACTGAGAAGTGGTCTGTGGTCCCCACCTGCAGAACCACTCCTTTATTGGGGGTGTCTTGCTAATTGCCTATAATTTCCACCTGTTGTCTATTCCATTTGCACAATAGCATGTGAAATGTATTGTCAATCAGTGTTGCTTCCTAAGTGGACAGTTTGATTTCACAGAAGTGTGATTGACTTGGAGTTACATTATGTTGTTTAAGTGTTCCCTTAATTTGTTTGAGCAGTGTATATACCTACAGTATAGTATAATAATATATAGTATAATAATATACAGTATAGTATAATAATATGTATAGTATAATAATATATACCTACAGTATAGTATAATAATATATAGTATAATAATATACAGTATAGTATAATAATATGTATAGTATAATAATATATACCTACAGTATAGTATAATAATACATACAGTCAAAAAATATGTATAGTATAATAATATATAGTATAATAATATATACCTACAGTATAGTATAATAATATATAGTATAATAATATATACCTACAGTATAGTATAATAATATATACAGTATAATATGTATAGTATAATAATATATACCTACAGTATAGTATAATTAATGTATAGTATAATAATATATACCTACAGTATAGTATAATAATATATAGTATAATAATATACAGTATAGTATAATAATATGTATAGTATAATAATATATACCTACAGTATAGTATAATAATACATACAGTCAAAAAATATGTATAGTACAATAATATATAGTATAATAATATATACCTACAGTATAGTAGAATAATATATAGTATAATAATATATACCTACAGTATAGTATAATAATATATAGTATAATAATATATACCTACAGTATAGTATACTAATATATAGTATAATAATATATACCTACAGTATAGTATAATAATATATAGTATAATAATATATACCTACAGTATAGTATAATAATATATAGTATAATAATATACAGTATAGTATAATAATATGTATAGTATAATAATATATACCTACAGTATAGTATAATAATACATACAGTCAAAAAATATGTATAGTATAATAATATATAGTATAATAATATATACCTACAGTATAGTATAATAATATATAGTATAATAATATATACCTACAGTATAGTATAATAATATATAGTATAATAATATATACTTACAGTATAGTATACTAATATATAGTATAATAATATATACCAATAGTATAATAATATATAGTATAATAATATATACCTACAGTATAGTATAATAATATATATAGTATAATAATATGTATAGTATAATCATTTATAGAATACTATAATAATATATATACAGTATAATAATATGTACAGTATACTATAATAATATATACAGTATAATAATATATAGTATAGTATAATAATATGTATAGTATAATAATATATACCTACAGTGTAGTATAATAATATATACAGTATAATATGTATAGTATAATAATATATACCTACAGTATAGTATAATTAATGTATAGTATAATAATATATACCTACAGTGTAGTATAATAATATATAGTATAATAATATATAGTATAGTATAATATGTATAGTATAATAATATATACCTACAGTGTAGTATAATAATATATAGTATAATAATATATAGTATAGTATAATATGTATAGTATAATAATATATACCTACAGTGTAGTATAATAATATATAGTATAATAATATATAGTATAGTATAATATGTATAGTATAATAATATATACCTACAGTGTAGTATAATAATATATACAGTATAATATGTATAGTATAATATACAGTTTAATAATACAGTATAATATGTATGGCATAATGATATATATAGTATAATAATATATACAACTCAGTATTAGGAAGGTGTTCTTAATGTTTGTACTAATTAACATATTGTTCATTCTGAACATTCCATCTTTCTTAAATCTTTTCCAGATCCCATCATCCAGGTACCTGTCTACCTTACTGAGTGAGTGACTCTGCTATACACACACACACACACACACACACACACACTCACACTCACACACCTGATAAACATTGCTACTGTGTGTGTGTTTTTAGGCCAGGGTTTCTCCCTGACCCCAACGATGGCAGTCTCTACGTCCTGGGAGGAAAACACAAGGAAGGACTGATGGTAAGAGAGAGACGGACAGAGAGAGAGACAGACAGGACAGAGAGACGGACAGAGAGGCGGACAGAGAGGCGGACAGAGAGAGGGACAGAGAGAGGGACAGAGAGGCGGACAGAGAGAGGGACAGAGAGAGAGAGAGAGACAGAGAGACGGACAGAGAGACGGACAGAGAGAGAGAGAGAGAGAGAGACGGACAGAGAGAGAGAGAGAGAGAGACGGACAGAGAGAGAGCGAGACGGACAGAGAGACGGACAGAGAGAGAGAGAGACGGACAGAGAGACGGACAGAGAGACGGACAGAGAGACGGACAGAGAGAGAGAGAGACGGACAGAGAGACGGTCAGAGAGACAGACAGAGAGAGAGAGAGAGACGGACAGGGACAGAGAGAGAGAGAGAGACGGACGGACAGACAGAGCGAGAGAGCGAGAAAGAGAGACGGACAGAGAGAGAGAGCATTTAATATATATAATAATAGGATAGTATACTGTATAATATAGTATTTTAATACATATATAATAATAATATACTGTATAATATAGTATTTTAATATATATAATAATAGTATACTGTATAATATAGTATTGTCTATATTTCTCCAGAAACTGCCCTTCACCATCCCAGAGCTGGTCCAGTCTAATAATATAGTATTTTAATATATATAATAATAGTATACTGTATAATATAGTATTTTAATAAATATAATAATAGTATACTGTATAATATAGTATTTTAATAAATATAATAATAGTATACTGTATAATATAGTATTTTAATATATATCATAATAGTATACTGTATAATATAGTATTTTAATAAATATAATAATAATATACTGTATAATATAGTATTGTCTATATGTCTCCAGAAACTGCCCTTCACCATCCCAGAGCTGGTCCAGTCTGCTCCCTGTAGGAGTTCTGATGGAGTCCTTTACACTGGTGAGAGACATCGGTACTTGTTGTCAGGACATCAGTACCTTGTTGTCAGGGCATCAGTAATGTGTTGTCAGGACATCAGTACCTTGTTGTCAGGACATCAGTACCTTGTTGTCAGGACATCAGTAATGTGTTGTCAGGACATCAGTAATGTGTTGTCAGGACATCAGTAATGTGTTGTCAGGTCATCAGTACCTTGTTGTCAGGGCATCAGTAATGTGTTGTCAGGACATCAGTACCTTGTTGTCAGGACATCAGTAATGTGTTGTCAGGACATCAGTAATGTGTTGTCAGGTCATCAGTACCTTGTTGTCAGGGCATCAGTAATGTGTTGTCAGGGCATCAGTAATGTGTTGTCAGGTCATCAGTACCTTGTTGTCAGGGCATCAGTAATGTGTTGTCAGGACATCAGTACCTTGTTGTCAGGACATCAGTACCTTGTTGTCAGGACATCAGTAATGTGTTGTCAGGACATCAGTACCTTGTTGTCAGGACATCAGTACCTTGTTGTCAGGACATCAGTACCTTGTTGTCAGGACATCAGTACCTTGTTGTCAGGACATCAGTAATGTGTTGTCAGGACATCAGTAATGTGTTGTCAGGGCATCAGTAATGTGTTGTCAGGGCATCAGTACTGTGTTGTCAGGACATCAGTAATGTGTTGTCAGGGCATCAGTAATGTGTTGTCAGGACATCAGTACCTTGTTGTCAGGACATCAGTACCTTGTTGTCAGGACATCAGTAATGTGTTGTCAGGACATCAGTAATGTGCTGTCAGGACATCAGTAATGTGTTGTCAGGACATCAGTAATGTGTTGTCAGGACAACAGTAATGTGTTGTCAGGACAACAGTAATGTGTTGTCAGGACAACAGTAATGTGTTGTCAGGGCATCATTAATGTGTTGTCAGGGCATCATTAATGTGTTGTCAGGACATCAGTACCTTGTTGTCAGGACATCAGTACCTTGTTGTCAGGACATCAGTACCTTGTTGTCAGGACATCAGTAATGTGTTGTCAGGACATCAGTACCTTGTTGTCAGGACATCAGTACCTTGTTGTCAGGACATCAGTACCTTGTTGTCAGGACTTCAGTAATGTGTTGTCAGGACATCAGTAATGTGCTGTCAGGACATCAGTAATGTGTTGTCTGGACATCAGTAATGTGTTGTCAGGACATCAGTAATGTGTTGTCAGGGCATCAGTAATGTGTTGTCAGGACAACAGTAATGTGTTGTCAGGGCATCATTAATGTGTTGTCAGGGCATCATTAATGTGTTGTCAGGACATCAGTACCTTGTTGTCAGGACATCAGTACCTTGTTGTCAGGACATCAGTACCTTGTTGTCAGGACATCAGTAATGTGTTGTCAGGACATCAGTACCTTGTTGTCAGGACATCAGTACCTTGTTGTCAGGACATCAGTACCTTGTTGTCAGGACATCAGTACCTTGTTGTCAGGACATCAGTAATGTGTTGTCAGGGCATCAGTAATGTGTTGTCAGGACATCAGTAATGTGTTGTCAGGGCATCAGTAATGTGTTGTCAGGACATCAGTAATGTGTTGTCAGGACATCAGTAATGTCTTGAGGCTGTCACATCATTGTTAACGTGTGTGTGTGTGTGTGTGTGTGTACCTGTTTAGGTAAGAAGCAGGATGTATGGTTCGTGGTGGACCCCCAGACAGGAGAGAAACAGACCAGCCTCTCCACATCATCATCTGACTCCATTTGCCCCAATGCACCACTGCTATACATAGGAAGAACAGGTACCTAGTCAATACTACTGTATTCTGACTCCCATCAGTCCCAACACACCATAGGACAGACAGGTACCTAGTTAATACTACTGTATTCTGACTCCCATCAGTCCCAACACACCATAGGACAGACAGGTCAATACTACTGTATTCTGACTACAACACACCATAGGAAGAACAGGTACCTAGTCAATACTACTGTATTCTGACTACAACACACCATAGGACAGACAGGGAACTAGTTAATACTACTGTATTCTGACTACAACACACCATAGGACAGACAGGTACCTAGTTAATACTACTGTATTCTGACTCCCATCAGTCCCAACACACCATAGGACAGACAGGTACCTAGTCAATACTACTGTATTCTGACTACAACACACCATAGGAAGAACAGGTACCTAGTCAATACTACTGTATTCTGACTACAACACACCATAGGACAGACAGGTCAATACTACTGTATTCTGACTCCCATCAGTCCCAACACACCATAGGACAGACAGGTACCTAGTCAATACTACTGTATTCTGACTCCCATCAGTCCCAACACACCATAGGACAGACAGGGAACTAGTCAATACTACTGTATTCTGACTCCCATCAGTCCCAACACACCATAGGACAGACAGGGAACTAGTCAATACTACTGTATTCTGACTCCCATCAGTCCCAACACACCATAGGACAGACAGGTACTTATTCAATACTACTGCATTCTGACTACAACACACCATAGGACAGACAGGGAACTAGTTAATACTACTGTATTCTGACTACAACACACCATAGGACAGACAGGTACTTATTCAATACTACTGCATTCTGACTACAACACACCATAGGACAGACAGGTACTTATTCAATACTACTGTATTCTGACTACAACACACCATAGGAAGAACAGGTACCTAGTCAATACTACTGTATTCTGACTACAACACACCATAGGACAGACAGGTCAATACTACTGTATTCTGACTCCCATCAGTCCCAACACACCATAGGACAGACAGGTACCTAGTCAATACTACTGTATTCTGACTCCCATCAGTCCCAACACACCATAGGACAGACAGGGAACTAGTCAATACTACTGTATTCTGACTCCCATCAGTCCCAACACACCATAGGACAGACAGGTACCTAGTCAATACTACTGTATTCTGACTCCCATCAGTCCCAACACACCATAGGACAGACAGGGAACTAGTCAATACTACTGCATTCTGACTCCCATCAGTCCCAACACACCATAGGACAGACAGGGAACTAGTCAATACTACTGTATTCTGACTCCCATCAGTCCCAACACACCATAGGACAGACAGGGAACTAGTCAATACTACTGTATTCTGACTCCCATCAGTCCCAACACACCATAGGACAGACAGGTACTTATTCAATACTACTGCATTCTGACTACAACACACCATAGGACAGACAGGGAACTAGTCAATACTACTGTATTCTGACTACAACACACCATAGGACAGACAGGTACTTATTCAATACTACTGCATTCTGACTACAACACACCATAGGACAGACAGGGAACTAGTTAATACTACTGTATTCTGACTACAACACACCATAGGACAGACAGGTACCTAGTTAATACTACTGTATTCTGACTCCCATCAGTCCCAACACACCATAGGACAGACAGGTACCTAGTCAATACTACTGCATTCTGACTCCCATCAGTCCCAACACACCATAGGACAGACAGGGAACTAGTCAATACTACTGTATTCTGACTCCCATCAGTCCCAACACACCATAGGACAGACAGGGAACTAGTCAATACTACTGTATTCTGACTCCCATCAGTCCCAACACACCATAGGACAGACAGGTACTTATTCAATACTACTGCATTCTGACTACAACACACCATAGGACAGACAGGGAACTAGTTAATACTACTGTATTCTGACTCCCATCAGTCCCAACACACCATAGGACAGACAGGTACTTATTCAATACTACTGCATTCTGACTACAACACACCATAGGACAGACAGGGAACTAGTCAATACTACTGTATTCTGACTACAACACACCATAGGACAGACAGGTACTTATTCAATACTACTGCATTCTGACTACAACACACCATAGGACAGACAGGTACTTATTCAATACTACTGTATTCTGACTACAACACACCATAGGACAGACGGGTAACTAGTCAATTCTACTAAGTTCTACTCTGCTCAGTTCTACTCTACTCAGTTCTACTCTACTCAGTTCTACTCTACTCAGTTCTACTCTACTCAGTTCTACTCTACTCAACTCTGTTCTACTCTACTCAGTTCTACTCTACTCAGTTCTACTCAATTCTACTCTACTGAATTCTACTCTGTTCTTCTCTACTCTGTTCTTCTCTACTCTGTTCTTTACTCTGTTCTACTCTGTTTTACTCTACTCTGTTCTACTCTACTCTGTTCTACTGCACCCTACTCTACTCTACTCAGTTCTACTCTATTCTACTAGTTCTACTGTACCCTACTCTACTCAATTCTGCTCTACTGAATTCTACTCTGTTCTTCTCTACTCTGTTCTTCTCTACTCTGTTCTACTCTACTCAGTTCTACTCTACTCAGTTCTACTCTGTTCTACTCTACTCTGTTCTACTCTACTCAGTTCTACTCTACTCAGTTCTACTCTACTCAGTTCTACTCTGTTCTACTCTACTCAGTTCTACTCTACTCAGTTCTACTCTGTTCTACTCTACTCTGTTCTACTCTACTCAGTTCTACTCTACTCAGTTCTACTCTATTCAGTTCTACTATACTCAGCTCTACTCAGTTCTACTCTACTCAGTTCTACTCTACTCTATTCAACTAGTTCTACTGTACTCTACTCAGTTCTACTCTACTCAGTTCTACTCTGTTCTACTCTACTCAGTTCTACTGTACCCTACTCTACTCAATTCTACTCTACTGAATTCTACTCTGTTCTTCTCTACTCTGTTCTTCTCTACTCTGTTCTACTCTACTCAGTTCTACTCTACTCAATTCTACTCTACTCAGTTCTACTCTACTCAGTTCTACTCTGTTCTACTCTACTCTGTTCTACTCTACTCAGTTCTACTCTACTCAGTTCTACTCTATTCAGTTCTACTATACTCAGCTCTACTCAGTTCTACTCTACTCAGTTCTACTCTATTCAGTTCTACTATACTCAGCTCTACTCAGTTCTACTCTACTCAGTTCTACTCTACTCTATTCAACTAGTTCTACTGTACTCTACTCAGTTCTACTCTACTCTGTTCTACTCTATTCAGTTCTACTCTACTCAACTCTGTTCTACTCTACTCAGTTCTACTGTACCCTACTGTCCTCAGCTCTACTCTACTTTACAGTACTATACTCTATCCTATTCCAGAGTACATGATAACGATGTATGATACGAAGACACAGGAGCTGAGGTGGAACGCAACATACAACGACTACTCTGCCCCGCCGTACGATGAGAAACACGACTACAGTAGGTACACAATGATAATATAATGTACTACAGTAGGTACACAATGATATGATGTACTACAGTAGGGACACAATGATACTATAATGTACTACAGTAGGTACACAATGATAATATACTACAGTAGGTACACAATGATAATATACTACAGTAGGTACACAATGATAATATAATGTACTACAGTACGTACACAATTATATGATGTACTACAGTAGGGACACAATGATACTATAATGTACTACAGTAGGTACACAATGATAATATACTACAGTAGGTACACAATGATAATATACTACAGTAGGTACACAATGATAATATAATGTAGTACAGTACGTACACAATGATAATATAATGTACTACAGTACGTACACAATGATATGATGTACTACAGTAGGTACACAATGATAATATAATGTAGTACAGTAGGTACACAATGATCATATAATGTACTACAGTAGGTACACAATGATCATATAATGTACTACAGTAGGTACACAATGATAATATAATGTACTACAGTAGGTACACAATGATAATATACTACAGTAGGTACACAATTATACTATAATGTACTACAGTAGGTACACAATTATACTGTAATATACTACATTAGATATACCATTATACTATAATGTACTACAGTAGATACACCATTATACTATGATGTACTACAGTAGATACACCATTATACTATGATGTACTACAGTAGATACACCATTATACTATGATGTACTACAGTAGATACACCATTATACTATGATGTACTACAGTAGATACACCATTATACTATGATGTACTGCAATAGATACACCATTATACTATAATATACTACAGTAGATACACCATTATACTATGATGTACTACAGTAGATACACCATTATACTATAATATACTACAGTAGATACACCATTATACTATAATGTACTACAGTAGATACACCATTATACTATAATGTACTACAGTAGATACACCATTATACTATGATGTACTACAGTAGATACACCATTATACTATGATGTACTACAGTAGATACACCATTATACTATGATGTACTACAGTAGGTACACCATTATACTATGATGTACTACAGTAGATACACCATTATACTATAATGTACTACAGTAGATACACATTATACTATAATGTACTACAGTAGATACACCATTATACTATAATGTACTACAGTAGATACACCATTATACTATAATGTACTACAGTAGATACACCATTATACTATAATGTACTACAGTAGATACACCATTATACTATGATGTACTACAGTAGATACACCATTATACTATGATGTACTACAGTAGATACACCATTATACTGTGATGTACTACAGTAGATACACCATTATACTATAATGTACTACAGTAGATACACCATTATACTGTGATGTACTACAGTAGATACACCATTATACTGTGATGTACTACAGTAGATACACCATTATACTATGATGTACTTATCTAGTTCTGCACAGTATGATAATGCAGTTGTTTCTCCAGAGATGGCCCATCTCGTCTCCAGTGGTGATGGGTTGGTGGTGACCGTAGACAGAGAGTCAGGTACGTTTTACAGTCAGGTAATTAATGTGTTTCCCAATAAACACCTGTTACAATAAACACCTGACAGACCTGCTACAATAAACACCTGTTACAATAAACACCTGTTACAATAAACACCTGCTACAATAAACACCTGTTACAATAAACACCTGACAGGCCTGTTACAATAAACACCTGTTACAATAAACACCTGCTACAATAAACACCTGACAGGCCTGTTACAATAAACACCTGTTACAATAAACACCTGACAGACCTGCTACAATAAACACCTGTTACAATAAACACCTTTTACATTAAACACCTGACAGGCCTGTTACAATAAACACCTGACAGGCCTGTTACAATAAACACCTGTTACAATAAACACCTGACAGACCTGCTACAATAAACGCCTGTTACAATAAACACCTGTTACATTAAACACCTGACAGGCCTGTTACATTAAACATCTGACAGGCCTGTTACAATAAACACCTGACAGGGCTGTTACAATAAACACCTGTTACAATAAACACCTGTTACAATAAACACCTGCTACAATAAACACCTGACAGGCCTGTTACAATAAACACCTGTTACAATAAACACCTGTTACAATAAACACCTGCTACAATAAACACCTGACAGGCCTGTTACAATAAACACCTGCTACAATAAACACCTGTTACAATAAACACCTGTTACAATAAACACCTGTTACAATAAACACCTGCTACAATAAACACCTGACAGGCCTGTTACATTAAACAACTGTTACAATTAACACCTGTTACAATAAACACCTGTTACAATAAACACCTGTTACAATTAACACCTGTTACAATAAACACCTGACAGGCCTGTTACAATAAACACCTGTTACAATAAACACCTGTTACAATAAACACCTGCTACAATAAACACCTGACAGGCCTGTTACAATTAACACCTGCTACAATAAACACCTGCTACAATAAACACCTGACAGGCCTGTTACAATTAACACCTGCTACAATAAACACCTGACAGGCCTGTTACAATAAACACCTGCTACAATAAACACCTGTTACAATAAACACCTGTTACAATAAACACCTGACAATTTTTTTTATATGTTATTAGGTTATAATGTATTATATCCCCTCTTTTCCTCTCCTCTCTCTCTGTCTCTAACCCTCCTCTCCTCTCTCTCTGTCTCTAACCCTCCTCTCCTCTCTCTCTGTCTCTAACCCTCCTCTCCTCTCTCTCTGTCTCTAACCCTCCTCTCCTCTCTCTCTAACCCTCCTTTCCTCTCTCTCTGTTTCTAACCCTCATCTCCTCTCTCTCTGTCTCTAACCCTCCTCTCTCCTCTCTCTGTCTCTAACCCTCCTCTCCTCTCTCTCTGTCTCTAACCCTCCTCCCTCTCTCTCTGTCTCTAACCCTCCTCCCTCTCTCTCTCTCTCTCTCTCTCTCTCTCTCTCTCTCTCTAACTCTCCTCTCCTCTCCTCTCTCTCTGTCTCTATCCCTCCTCTCTCTCTGTCTCTAACCCTCCTCTCCTCTCTCTCTGTCTCTAACCCTCCTCTCTCTCTCTCTCTCTGTCTCTAACCCTCCTCTACTCTCTCTCTGTCTCTAACCCTCCTCTCCTCTCTCTCTGTCTCTAACCCTCCTCTCCCCTCTCTCTGTCTCTAACCCTCCTCTCATTTCTCTGCCTCTAACCCTCATCTCCCCTCTCTCTGTCTCTAACCCTTCTCCCCTCTCTCTGTCTCTAACCCTTCTCTCCTCTCTCTGTCTCTAACCCTCCTCTCATCTCTCTGTCTCTCACCCTCCTCTCCTCTCTCTGTCTCTAACCCTCCTCTCCTCTCTCTGTCTCTAACCCTCCTCTCCTCTCTCTCTGTCTCTAACCCTTCTCCCTCTCTCTCTCTCTGTCTCTAACCCTCCTCTCCTCTCTCTCTGTCTCTAACCCTCATCTCCTCTCTCTCTGTCTCTAACCCTCCTCTCCCCTCTCTCTGTCTCTAACCCTCCTCTCATTTCTCTGCCTCTAACCCTCCTCTCCCCTCTCTCTCTCTAACCCTCATCTCCTCTCTCTGTCTCTAACCCTCCTCTCCTCTCTCTCTGTCTCTAACCCTCCTCCCTCTCTCTCTCTCTCTCTCTCTCTCTAACCCTCCTCTCCTCTCTCTCTGTCTCTAACCCTCCTCTCTCTCTGTCTCTAACCCTCCTCTCCTCTCTCTCTGTCTCTAACCCTCCTCTCCCCTCTCTCTGTCTCTAACCCTCCTCTCATTTATCTGCCTCTAACCCTCCTCTCCCCTCTCTCTCTCTAACCCTCCTCTCCTCTATCTGTCTCTAACCCTCCTCTCCTCTCTCTCTGTCTCTAACCCTCCTCCCTCTCTCTCTCTCTCTCTCTCTCTCTCTCTCTCTCTCTCTCTCTCTCTCTCTCTCTCTCTCTCTCTCTGTCTCTAACCCTCCTCTCATTTCTCTGCCTCTAACCCTCCTCTCCCCTCTCTCTGTCTCTAACCCTCCTCTCTTCTCTCTCTCTAACCCTCCTCTCTTCTCTCTGTCTCTATCCCTCCTCTCCTCTCTCTCTGTCTCTAACCCTCCTCTCCTCTCTCTCTGTCTCTAACCCTCCTCTCCTCTCTCTCTGTCTCTAACCCTCCTCTCCTCTCTCTCTGTCTCCAACCCTCCTCTCTCTGTCTCTAACCCTCCTCTCCTTTCTCTCTATTGCTAACCCTCCTCTCCTCTATCCCAGGCGACGTCCTGTGGATGCAAAACTATGGGTCACCTGTGGTGGGTGTGTATCTGTACAGCCAGGACTCTCTAAGACACGCCCCTCACCTGTCAGTTGCCATGGAGACACTGCGTTACCTCACCTTCTCGTCCCACGACACACACACCATGAAATGGAGCTACCAGTTTGTCACGGAGCAGGCCAGCACACACACACAGCTGGTGTAAGAGACACACACACACACACACACACTCAAAAGCTAGTGGTATGTCGTTAGTAAAGATTGAAAAAATTAAGGGGCCTAAACAGCTGCCCTGGGGAATTCCTGATTCTACCAGTAAGGGGCCTTGACAGCTGCCCTGGGGAATGCCTGATTCTACCAGTAAGGGGCCTAGACAGCTGCCCTGGGGAATTCCTGATTCTACCTCGATAATGTTGGAGAGGCTTCCATTAAAGAACATGCTCTGTGTTCTGTTAGCCTTTCTTCCCCCCAAAATGACATTCAAGGTTCTCCAAAGCTTTTTTATTATAATTATTTATGTAATTTATCTTTGTTTCATAGTTTAGTTTCTTCTTCTTTTTAATCAGTTTAGTCACATGATTTCTCAATTTGCAGTACGTTTTGCCAATCGGTTGTACAGCCAGACTTACTTGCCATTCTTTTTGCCTCATCCCTCTACAACCATACAATTTGTTCAATTCCTCATCAACCACAGGGGATTGTAACAGTTTTTACAGTCATTGTCTTAATGGGGTTTTGGGCATTACAATGCAATTGAAGGTGTTTCAAACCTTCTCTTTCCTGTCATTCTTCATGTCATTTGTCTTGTGTGTTTTAGGCCCACTCTGTATGTGGGGAAGCTGGATTCTCATCTGTACGCCTCCACCTCCCTGGTTCACGACGGAGTCTCTCTAGTGGTCAGTACAGCTGTCAATCAACAGCAAAAAAAAAAAAAAAAAAATACACTGAGTTGGCAAAACATTAAGAACACCTGCTCTTTTAAAAAAAAAAATTGACAGACTGACCAAGTGAAAGATATGGTTCCCTTATTGATGTCACTTGTTAAATCCACTTCGATCAGTGATGAAGGGGAGGAGGCAGGATTGTGTGTATGTGTGTGTGCGTGTGTGTGTGCCATTCAGTGGGTGAAGACAGAAGATTTAAGTCCCTTTTGAATGGGGGATGGTCATAATGGGCAGCAGTTTGAGTGTTCACTGGGTTTTTACACACTCAGTTTCCCCCTGCTGAGTATCAGGAATGGTCCACCACCCAAAAGGCCATGTCCCCCGCTGGGTATCAGGAATGGTCCACCACCCAAAAGGCCATGTCCCCTGCTGGGTATCAGGAATGGTCCACCACCCAAAAGGCCACGTCCCCTGCTGGGTATCAGGAATGGTCCACCACCCAAAAGGCCATGTCCCCTGCTGGGTATCAGGAATGGTCCACCACCCAAAAGGCCATGTCCCCTGCTGGGTATCAGGAATGGTCCACCACCCAAAAGGCCATGTCCCCTGCTGGGTATCAGGAATGGTCCACCACCCAAAAGGCCATGTCCCCTGCTGGGTATCAGGAATGGTCCACCACCCAAAAGGCCATGTCCCCTGCTGGGTATCAGGTATGGTCTACCACCCAAAAGGCCATGTCCCCTGCTGGGTATCAGGAATGGTCCACCACCCAAAAGGCCATGTCCCCTGCTGGGTATCAGGAATGGTCCACCACCCAAAAGGCCATGTCCCCTGCTGGGTATCAGGAATGGTCCACCACCCAAAAGGCCATGTCCCCTGCTGGGTATCAGGAATGGTCCACCACCCAAAAGGCCATGTCCCCTGCTGGGTATCAGGAATGGTCCTCCACCCAAAAGGCCATGTCCCCTGCTGGGTATCAGGAATGGTCCACCACCCAAAAGGCCATGTCCCCTGCTGGGTATCAGGTATGGTCTACCACCCAAAAGGCCATGTCCCCTGCTGGGTATCAGGAATGGTCCACCACCCAAAAGGCCATGTCCCCTGCTGGGTATCAGGAATGGTCCACCACCCAAAAGGCCATGTCCCCTGCTGGGTATCAGGAATGGTCCACCACCCAAAAGGCCATGTCCCCTGCTGGGTATCAGGAATGGTCCACCACCCAAAAGGCCATGTCCCCTGCTGGGTATCAGGAATGGTCCACCACCCAAAAGGCCATGTCCCCTGCTGGGTATCAGGAATGGTCTACCACCCAAAAGGCCATGTCCCCCGCTGGGTATCAGGAATGGGCCACCACCCAAAAGGCCACACAGCCAACTTGCCACAACAGTTTCCCCTGCTGGGTATCAGGAATGGGCCACCACCCAAAAGGCCACACAGCCAACTTGCCACAACAGTTTCCCCTGCTGGGTATCAGGAATGGGCCACCACCCAAAAGGCCACACAGCCAACTTGCCACAACAGTTTCCCCTGCTGGGTATCAGGAATGGTCCACCACCCAAAAGGCCACACAGCCAACTTGCCACAACAGTTTCCCCTGCTGGGTATCAGGAATTGTCCACCACCCAAAAGGCCACACAGCCAACTTGCCACAACAGTTTCCCCTGCTGGGTATCAGGAATGGTCCACCACCCAAAAGGCCACACAGCCAACTTGCTACAACAGTTTCCCCTGCTGGGTATCAGGAATGGTCCACCACCCAAAAGTCCATGTCCCCGCTTGGTATCAGGAATGGTCCACCACCCAAAAGGCCATGTCCCCTGCTGGGTATCAGGAATGGTCCACCACCCAAAAGGCCATGTCCCCCTGCTGGGTATCAGGAATGGTCCACCACCCAAAAGGCCATGTCCCCTGCTGGGTATCAGGAATGGTCCACCACCCAAAAGGCCATGTCCCCTGCTGGGTATCAGGAATGGTCCACCACCCAAAAGGCCATGTCCCCTGCTGGGTATCAGGAATGGTCCACCACCCAAAAGGCCATGTCCCCTGCTGGGTATCAGGAATGGTCCACCACCCAAAAGGCCACGTCCCCTGCTGGGTATCAGGAATGGTCCACCACCCAAAAGGCCATGTCCCCCGCTGGGTATCAGGAATGGTCCACCACCCAAAAGGCCATGTCCCCCGCTGGGTATCAGGAATGGTCCACCACCCAAAAGACCACACAGCCAAATTGCCACAACAGTTTCCCCTGCTGGGTATCAGGAATGGGCCACCACCCAAAAGGCCACACAGCCAACTTGCCACAACAGTTTCCCCTGCTGGGTATCAGGAATGGTCCACCACCCAAAAGGCCACACAGCCAACTTGCCACAACAGTTTCCCCTGCTGGGTATCAGGAATGGTCCACCACCCAAAAGGCCACACAGCCAACTTGCCACAACAGTTTCCCCTGCTGGGTATTAGGAATGGTCCACCACCCAAAAGGCCATGTCCCCTGCTGGGTATCAGGAATGGTCCACCACCCAAAAGGCCACGTCCCCTGCTGGGTATCAGGAATGGTCCACCACCCAAAAGGCCATGTCCCCTGCTGGGTATCAGGAATGGTCCACCACCCAAAAGGCCATGTCCCCTGCTGGGTATCAGGAATGGTCCACCACCCAAAAGGCCATGTCCCCCGCTTGGTATCAGGAATGGTCCACCACCCAAAAGGCCATGTCCCCTGCTGGGTATCAGGAATGGTCCACCACCCAAAAGGCCATGTCCCCTGCTGGGTATCAGGAATGGTCCACCACCCAAAAGGCCATGTCCCCTGCTGGGTATCAGGAATGGTCCACCACCCAAAAGGCCACGTCCCCTGCTGGGTATCAGGAATGGTCCACCACCCAAAAGGCCACGCAGCCAACTTGCCACAACTGTTGGGAGTCATTGGAGTCAACATGGGCCAGCATCCCTGTGGAACGCTTTCTTCTAGAGGCCATGCCCTCATGAATTGAGGTTGTTAGGAAGGTGTTCCTAATGTTTTGGTACACTCAATGTCTACGCACAGCAGCCCAATCAGCATGTCTACACAACGCACAGCAGCCAATCAGCATGTCTACACAACACACAGCAGCCAATCAGCATGTCAACACAACACACAGCAGCCAATCAGCATGTCAACACAACACACATCAGCCAATCAGCATGTCAACACAACACACAGCAGCCAATCAGCATGTCAACACAACACACATCAGCCAATCAGGTGTTTTTTTAGTCTCAGTACTGTGATGTCATAATATACACCTGGTTAGAACTTTTCTCTCTGAATTTGTTTGGCTGATACGTTGATGTATTGATTGGCTGATACGTTGATGTGTTGATTGGCTGATACTTTGATGTGTTGATTGGCTGATACGTTGATGTGTTGATTGGCTGATACGTTGATGTGTTGATTGGCTGATACGTTGATGTATTGATTGGCTGATACGTTGATGTGTTGATTGGCTGATACTTTGATGTGTTGATTGGCTGATACGTTGATGTGTTGATTGGCTGATACGTTGATGTGTTGATTGGCTGATACGTTGATGTGTTGATTGGCTGATACGTTGATGTGTTGATGTGTTGATTGGCTGATACGTTGATGTATTGATTGATGTGTTGCCACGGCAGCCGCGGGGCTTGACACTGGCGCGTATCGAGGGACCGGAGACCGAGGAGGTGACGGTTAGAGAGGAGGGAGAGTGTGAGATCATCCCGTCTACCGACGTACGATACCCACCAGGCTCCACCAACACACTGAACAACCAGTGGCTCCTCATAGGTAACTACCCACCAGGCACCACTAACACACTGAACAACCAGTAGGTAACTACCCGCCAGGCTCCACCAACACACTAAACAACCAGTAGGTAACTACCCGCCAGGCTCCACCAACACACTGAACAACCAGTAGGTAACTACTGAGACACCAACAAACTGACCACACAGAGACACCAGACACACTGACCACACATAGACACCAGACACACTAACCACACAGAGACACCAGACACACTAACCACACAGAGACACCAGACACACTGACCACACATAGACACCAGACACACTAACCACACAGAGACACCAGACACACAAACCACACAGAGACACACAGCTCTCTGTCTCTCGCTCTGTCTCTCTCTCTCCCTCTGTCTCTCTCGCTCTGTCTCTCTCTCTCTCTCTCTCTCGCTCTCTCTCTCTCTCACTCTCTCTCTCTCTCTCTCTCTCTCACACTCTCTCTCTCTCTCTCTCACACTCTCTCTCTCTCTCTCTCTCTCTCATCAGGACACCATGAGTTACCCCCGGTAGCCCACACCACCATGTTGAGAGACTTCCCGGTAAACCTGCAGCGTTCCGGTGATGCCGTTATCCCGACCCGGTCTCAGAACAACCGCTATACAGACCATCCTGTGAGTTACAACCCCCTTACCCCTGACCTCTGACCTCTAAACCCCACTCACATACAGACCATCCTGTGAGTTACAACCCCTATTCCTTGACCTCTAACCTGAACCCCCCTCCCCCCTCTTTAGTTCCAGTCAGTAGGTCATGGTGGTGGAGGGGGTCGTGGTTCGGGTCCTAGCGGCAGCAGAAGGACCCAAGCAGGATCAAGATCAGGGTTGTCCTCTATCCTGCCTGACTATATATACCAGGACCCTGTTACCGTGGTGATCCTGTCTCTACTGCTGGGAGGATGGCTTGCCTTCGCTCTGACTTATCCACAGGTTAGTTCAACAGGACAGGGTAGGGTGGGAGTCAGGGTTCTCCCGTAGGACAATGTGACCGGCAAGATTGTAATTTACCGGACGTTTGAGACATTTACCAGACCCATGTGCATTGGGTGGCTAACCCATCCCCTGGTGCTCAGAATGACAGGAAACCCATTTAGATTCTTCTAGAGGGTGGTAATTCATTTAGATGGTGGTAATTCATTTAGATGTCTAATACCTACATGTTTCATGCAGAACACCATAGTCCCTGTGCTCAAGAACGCCAAGGTAACCTTGCTTAAATGACTACCGCCCTGTAGCAATCACGTCTGTAGCCATAACATTTGATTTGATTTGAAGTGCTTTGAAAGGCTTGCTCACATCAACACCATCATCCCAGAAACCCTAGACCCACTCCAATTTGCATATCCGGAAGGAAGGAACATTTACGTGATAATGCTGTTTGTTGACTACAGCTCAGCGTTCAACACTATAATGCCTTTAAAGCTCATCACGAAGGACCCTGGGACTAAACACCTCCCTCTGCAACTGGATCCTGGACTTCCTGACGGGCTTCCTCCTGTACAGTAGGGGGCGGTGGTTCCACCTCCAATTCAATCCCTGGACTTCCCGATGGGCTTCCTCCAGTACAGTAGGGGGCGGTGTTTCCAATTACAATTCAATCCCTGGACTTCCTGATGGGCTTCCTCCTGTACTCCTTGTTCACCCACGACTGTGCGACTCCAACACCATCATTAAGTTTGCTGACGACACAACAGTGGTAGTCCTGATCACCGACAACGATGAGACGGCCTATAGGGAGGTCAGAGACCTGGCAGTGTGGTGCCAGGATAACAACCCCTCCCTCATTGTGAGCAAGACAAAGGAGCTGATCGTGGACTACAGGGAAAGAAGGGACGAGCACGTCCCCGTTCACGTCGACGGGGCTGTAGTGGAGCGGGTCTCGAGCTTCAAGTTCCTCACTAATAAACTATCATGGTCCAAACACACCAAGACAGCCGTGAAGAGGGAACTTTTTCTCCCTCAGGAGACTGAAAAGATTTGGCTGAATGGGTCCTCAGATCCTCAACAGGTTCTACAGCTGCACCATCGGGGGCATCCTGACTGGTTGTATCATTGCTTGGTATGGCAACTGTTCGGCCTCCGACCGCAACTTGGAGGGCCCTCCTTTGTGTTACTGACAAAACTTTGAGGGTGACTTCGGGGACACACCCATCAACTTCAGGGACACACCCATCAACTTCGGGGACACACCCATCATCTTCGGGGACACACCCATCAACTTCAAGACACACCCAACAACTTCAGGACACACCTATCAACTTCAGGACACACCCATCAACTACAGGACACACCCATCAAGCTTCATCGCTTGGTATGGCAACTGCCTGGTATAGCACTACCCTACAGAGGGCAACTGCTCGGCATCGATGTTCCTTCTAAGCTAAGCACCTCCTCCAGGATTGCCACTTGGAAGAATTGCCGCACAGAGACGCAAATGATTGAACTTTACTGCCCAATTAGTTTGCACTATGTTCAGTGTTTTACGTTACAGGCTTATTCTAAAATGAATTCAATTGTTTTTGTCCCCTGATCAATCTACACAATACCTCATAATGACATCACAATACCTCATAATGACATCACAATACCCCATAATGACATCACAATACCTCATAATGACAAAGTGAAAACGGGTATCATATTTCCATCAGTATTCAGACGCTTTACTCAGTACTTTGTTGAAGCACCTTTGGCAGCGATTACAGCCTCGAGTCTTCTTGAGTATGACGCTACAAGCTTGGCATGCCTGTATTTGGGGAGTTTCTCCCATTCTTCTCTGCAGATCCTCTCTGTCAGGTTGGATGGGGAGCATCGCTGCACAGCTATTTTCAGGTCTCCCCAGAGATAATTGATACGGTTCAAGTCCGGGCTCTGGCTGGGCCACTCAAGGACATTCAGAGACTTGACCTGAAGCCACTCCTGCGTTGTCTTGGCTGTGTGCTTAGGGTCGTTATCCTGTTGGAAGTTTAACCTTAGCCCCAGTCAAGGGTCCTGAATGTTCTGGAGCAGGTTTTCATCAAGGATCTCTCTGTACTTTGCTCCATTCATCTTTCCCTCCTGACGAGTCTCCCAGTCCATGCCATTGAAAAACATCCCCACAGCCTGATGCTGCCTCCACCATTCTTCACTCTAGGGATGCTGCCACCACCATGCTTCACCATAGGGATGGAGCCACCATGCTTTGCCGTAGGGATGGAGCCACCATGCTTCACCGTAGGGATGGAGCCACCACCATGTTCACCATAGGGATGGAGCCACCACCATGCTTCACCGTAGGGATGGAGCCACCATGCTTCACCGTTTTCACTTTGTCATTATGGGCTATTCTGTGGAGATTTGATGAGAACATTTATTTTAATCAATTTTAGATTAAGGTTGTCAAGGGGTCTGAATACATTTCAAATGCACTGTAAGTGTTGTGTGGTGTGTGGTGTGTGTGTGTGTGTGTGTGTGTGTTGTGTGTGTATATAATGTTTGTGCATTTAAAGGTGTGTGTCTGTCTGTACTATATATAAAGTCTGTGTGTGTGTGTGTGTGTGTGTGTGTGTGTGTGTGTGTGTGTGTGTGTGTGTGTGTGTGTGTGTGTGTGTGTGTATATATATATATATATATATATATATATATATATATATATATATAACTGTGTGACCCAGCAGCAGAAGGACCAGAGACAGCAGTTGGACGAAGCTCTGGAATCCCGCCTCCAACACCTGCTAGACACGCCCTCTTCTGCAGACACACCCCCTTCTCCACCAGACACACCCCTTTCCCCAGGAACCCCCCTTCCTTCTGGAGCCCAGCCCCAGTCTGCAGACTCACAGCCGTCCTCTGTGGACCCTCCTCTCTCTGGCTCGCCCGGTAACAGTAGTGACGCTGTAGCCAGGAACGGATCTGCTGTAACACGACACACACACGGTGAGACACACACACACGCACACTAAGTGGCAGATACTTTAATTACAAGGTTAGAATCTTTCTAAGGTCCATTCTCCCCCTCTCCCTCCCCCTCCCTCCCCCCTCTCTCCCCCTCTCCCTCCTCTTTCTCCCTCTCTCTCTCCCCCCTCCCTCTCTCCCCCCCTCCCGCTCTCTCTCTCTCTCTCCCTCCACTCTCCCTCCTCTCTCTCTCTTCCTCTTCTCCTTCCTCCTCTTTCTCTCTCCCTCCACTCTCCCTCCTCTCTCTCTTCCTCCTCTTCTTCATTCTCTCTCTCTCTCTCTCTCTCTCTCTCTCTCTCTCTCTCTCTCTCTCTCTCTCTTCCTCCTCTCCTTCCTCCTCTCTCCCCCCCTCTCTCTCTCCCCCTCTCTCTCTCTCCCCCTCTCTCTCTCCCTCTCCCTCCTCTCTCTCTCTCCCCCTCTCTCTCTCTCCCCCCCTCTCTCTCTCTCTCTCTCTCTCTCTCTCTCTCTTCCTCCTCTCCTTCCTCCTCTCTCTCTCTCTCTCTCCCCCTCTCTCTCTCTCAGATGGAGGGATAGAGGAGGTGGAGGTAGGGAAGATCTCCTTCTGTCCATCAGAGATTCTGGGACATGGAACAGAAGGAACCTTCGTCTTCCGGTCAGTCTTCCATCCGTTGATGTTTACTGATGTTTACTGATGTAGGGTTAGATGATGTTTACTGATGTAGGGTTAGATGATGTTTACTGATGTAGGGTTAGATGATGTTTACTGATGTAGGGTTAGGGTTAGATGTGTAGATGATGTTTACTGATGTAGGGTTAGGGTTAGATGTTTAGATGATGTTTACTGATGTAGGGTTAGGGTTAGATGTTTAGATGATGTTTACTGATCATGAAAAGCAGTTTCTTGCTTTATAACCCAGACTTAAATGTGGAATAATTGGAAATATGTATTTCTGACTATGCTCTGATGATATTAAAGCCAAAACAGTTATAACGTTTATTTAACAATCCCTGGAAAATGTAGTAGTTGGTCATTGGTTTTAGTGGAGCTGGGGTTCTCCTTGAACTCTCTGCATCATATTGGTTTTAGTGGAGCTGGGGTTCTCCTTGAACTCTCTGCATCGTATTGGTTTTAGTGGAGCTGGGGTCTCATTGAACTCTCTGCATCGTATTGGTTTTAGTGGAGCTGGGGTTCTCCTTGAACTCTCTGCATTGTATTGGTTTTAGTGGAGCTGGGGTCTCCTTGAACTCTCTGCATCGTATTGGTTTTAGTGGAGCTGGGGTTCTCCTTGAACTCTGCATCGTATTGGTTTTAGTGGAGCTGGGGTGCTCCTTGAACTCTCTGCATCGTATTGGTTTTAGTGGAGCTGGGGTTCTCCTTGAACTCTCTGCATCGTATTGGTTTTAGTGGAGCTGGGGTTCTCCTTGAACTCTCTGCATCGTATTGGTTTTAGTGGAGCTGGGGTCTCCTTGCACCCCCCCACACCAGACAATTTGAATTCTCTCGTATTGTGTCGTTTTATTCATAACAATATTGTGTGTATTCATGACATACTCATTATATATATATATATATTCATGGCATAGTCATTATATATTCATGATATAGTAATAATTTTTTCGTTATTTATTAATGATATAGTTATGATATAGTCATTATATATTCATAATATAGTTATTATGTATAAATTATTTATATATTCATGACAAAGTCAAGATATATTCATGATATATTCATGACATAGCCATTATATATTCATGACATAGCCATTATATATTCGTGACATAGTCATTATATATTCGTGACAGTCATTATATATTCGTGACATAGTCATTATATATTCGTGACAGTCATTATATATTCGTGACATAGTCATTATATATTCGTGACATAGTCATTATATATTCGTGACATAGTCATTATATATTCCTGATAAGTTCCTGATATAGTCATTATATATTCCTGATGTAGTCATTATATATTCATGACATTGTCAAATATATATTCACAACATAGTCATTGTATATTCGTGACATAGTCATTATATATTCGTGACATAGTCATTATATATTCGTGACATAGTCATTATATATTCATGCTATATTCATGATATAGTCATTATATATATATATATATATATATTCATGCCGTAGTCATTATATATTCATGACATAGTCATGATATAGTCATTATATATTCATGATATAGTCATTATATATTCATGACATAGCCAGTATATATTCCTGATAAGTTCCTGATATAGTCATTATATATTCATGCTAAGTTCCTGATATATGAAATGTTCCAGGGGCCGTTTTGACGGCCGTCGCGTGGCGGTGAAGCGGATCCTTCCAGAGTGTTTTGACGTTGCAGAGCGAGAGGTCCAGCTGCTCCGGGAATCGGACGAACATCCAAACGTCATCAGATACTACTGCACCGAGAGAGACAAACTGTTCACCTACATCGCTATAGAACTGTGTGCTGCTACGCTACAACAGGTAGGTAGATACTACTGCACCGAGCGAGACAAACTGTTCACCTACAACAGGTAGGTAGATACTACTGCACCGAGAGAGACAAACTGTTCACCTACAACAGGTAGGTAGATCCTACTGCACCAAGAGAGACAAACTGTTCACCTACAACAGGTAGGTAGATACTACTGCACCGAGAGAGACAAACTGTTCACCTACAACAGGTAGGTAGATACTACTGCACCGAGAGAGACAAACTGTTCACCTACAACAGGTAGGTAGATACTACTGCACCGAGAGAGACAAACTGTTCACCTACAACCTGGTAGTATATATATATAACCTGGTAGTGTATATATATAACCTGGTAGTGTGTGTATATATATAACCTGGTAGTGTGTGTATATATATAACCTGGTAGTGTATATATGTAACCTGGTAGTGTGTATGTATATAACCTGGTAGTGTGTGTATATATATAACCTGGTAGTGTGTATATATATATATAAATATAACCTGGTAGTGTATATATATAACCTGGTATTGTGTATATATATAACCTGGTATAGTGTGTATATATAACCTGGTAGTGTATATATATAACCTGGTAGTGTGTATATATATATATATATATATATAACCTGGTAGTGTGTATATATATAACCTGGTATTGTGTATATATATAACCTGGTATAGTGTGTATATATAACCTGGTAGTGTATATATATAACCTGGTAGTGTGTATGTATATAACCTGGTAGTGTATATATAACCTGGTAGTGTATATATATAACCTGGTAGTGTATATATATAACCTGGTAGTGTATATACAGTGCCTTGCGAAAGTATTCGGCCCCCTTGAACTTTGCGAACTTTTGCCACATTTCAGGCTTCAAACATAAAGATATAAAACTGTATTTTTTTGTGAAGAATCAACAACAAGTGGGACACAATCATGAAGTGGAACGACATTTATTGGATATTTCAAACTTTTTTAACAAATCAAAAACTGAAAAATTGGGCGTGCACAATTATATAGTTATAATTATTATTTATTATATAATTATATATTTTTTTTATATATATATATATATATATATATATAGTATATAACCTGGTAGTGTGTATATATAACCTGGTAGTGTATATATATAACCTGGTAGTGTGTATATATAACCTGGTAGTGTGTATATAACCTGGTAGTGTGTATATATAACCTGGTAGTGTGTATATATAACCTGGTAGTGTGTATATATAACCTGGTAGTGTGTATATATAACCTGGTAGTGTATATATATAACCTGGTAGTGTGTATATAACCTGGTAGTGTATATATAACCTGGTAGTGTATATATATAACCTGGTAGTGTATATATAACCTGGTAGTGTATATATATAACCTGGTAGTGTATATATATAACCTGGTAGTGTATATATATAACCTGGTAGTGTGTATATATATATATAACCTGGTAGTGTATATATATAACCTGGTAGTGTATATATAACATGATAGTGTATATATAACCTGGTAGTGTATATATATAACCTGGTAGTGTATATATATAACCTGGTAGTGTGTATGTATAACCTGGTAGTGTATATATATAACCTGGTAGTGTATATATAACCTGGTAGTGTATATATATAACCTGGTAGTGTATATATATAACCTGGTAGTGTATATATATAACCTGGTAGTGTATATATATAACCTGGTAGTGTATATATATAACCTGGTAGTGTATATATAACCTGGTAGTGTGTATATATAACCTGGTAGTGTATATATATAACCTGGTAGTGTATATATATAACCTGGTAGTGTATATATATAACCTGGGAGTGTATATATATAACCTGGTAGTGTATATATATAACCTGGTAGTGTATATATATATAACCTGGTAGTGTATATATAACCTGGTAGTGTATATATATATAACCTGGTAGTGTATATGTATAACCTGGTAGTGTATATATATAACCTGGTATTGTGTATATATAACCTGGTAGTGTATATATAACCTGGTAGTGTATATATATATAACCTGGTAGTGTATATGTATAACCTGGTAGTGTATATATATAACCTGGTAGTGTGTATATATAACCTGGTAGTGTATATATATAACCTGGTAGTGTGTATATATAACCTGGTAGTGTATATATATATAACCTGGTAGTGTGTATATATAACCTGATAGTGTATATATAACCTGGTAGTTTATATATATAACCTGGTAGTGTATATATATAACCTGGTAGTGTGTATATATAACCTGATAGTGTATATATGTAATATGTATAACCTGGTAGTGTATATATATAACCTGGTAGTGTATATATATAACCTGGTAGTGTGTATGTATAACCTGATAGTGTATATATGTAATATGTATAACCTGGTAGTGTATATATATAACCTGGTAGTGTATATATATAACCTGGTAGTGTATATATATAACCTGGTAGTGTGTATGTATAACCTGATAGTGTATATATGTAATATGTATAACCTGGTAGTTTATATATATAACCTGGTAGTGTATATATATAACCTGGTAGTGTGTATATATAACCTGATAGTGTATATATGTAATATGTATAACCTGGTAGTGTATATATATAACCTGGTAGTGTATATTTATATCCTGGTAGTGTATATATAACCTGGTAGTTTATATATATACCCTGGTAGTGTGTATATAACCTGGTAGTGTATATATATAACCTGGTAGTGTATATATATAACCTGGTAGTGTGTATATATAACCTGGTAGTGTGTGTATATAACCTGGTAGTGTATATATAACCTGGTAGTGTATATATATAACCTGGTAGTGTATATTTATATCCTGGTAGTGTATATATAACCTGGTAGTTTATATATACACCCTGGTAGTGTGTATATAACCTGGTAGTTTATATATATACCCTGGTAGTGTGTATATAACCTGGTAGTGTATATATATAACCTGGTAGTGTATATATATAACCTGGTAGTGTGTATATATAACCTGGTAGTGTGTGTATATAACCTGGTAGTGTATATATAACCTGGTAGTGTATATATATAACCTGGTAGTGTATATATATAACCTGGTAGTGTGTATATATAACCTGGTAGTGTGTGTATATAACCTGGTAGTGTATATATATAACCTGGTAGTGTATATTTATATCCTGGTAGTGTATATATAACCTGGTAGTTTATATATATACCCTGGTAGTGTGTATATAACCTGGTAGTGTGTATATATAACCTGGTAGTGTGTGTATATAACCTGGTAGTGTGTATATAACCTGGTAGTGTATATATATAACCTGGTAGTATATATATAACCTGGTAGTGTGTATATATAACCTGGTAGTGTATATATATAACCTGGTAGTGTATATATATAACCTGGTAGTGTATATATATATCCTGGTAGTGTATATATAACCTGGTAGTGTATATATATAACCTGGTAGTGTATATATATAACCTGGTAGTGTATATATATATCCTGGTAGTGTATATATAACCTGGTAGTGTATATATATAACCTGGTAGTGTATATATATAACCTGGTAGTGTATATATATATCCTGGTAGTGTGTATATAACCTGGTAGTGTATATATATAACCTGGTAGTATATATATAACCTGGTAGTGTGTATATATAACCTGGTAGTGTATATATATAACCTGGTAGTGTATATATATAACCTGGTAGTGTATATATATAACCTGGTAGTGTATATATATATCCTGGTAGTGTATATATAACCTGGTAGTGTGTGTATAACCTGGTAGTGTATATATATAACCTGGTAGTATATATATAACCTGGTAGTGTGTATATATAACCTGGTAGTGTATATATATATAACCTGGTAGTGTATATATATAACCTGGTAGTGTATATTTATATCCTGGTAGTGTATATATAACCTGGTAGTGTATATATAACCTGGTAGTGTGTATATAACCTGGTAGTGTGTATATATAACCTGGTAGTGTATATATATAACCTGGTAGTGTGTATATATAACCTGGTAGTGTATATATATATAACCTGGTAGTGTATATATATAACCTGGTAGTGTATATTTATATAACCTGGTAGTGTATATATAACCTGGTAGTGTATATATATAACCTGGTAGTGTATATATATATAACCTGGTAGTGTATATATATAACCTGGTAGTGTATATTTATATCCTGGTAGTGTATATATAACCTGGTAGTGTATATATAACCTGGTAGTGTGTATATAACCTGGTAGTGTATATATATAACCTGGTAGTGTGTATATAACCTGGTAGTGTGTATATAACCTGGTAGTGTATATATATAACCTGGTAGTGTATGTATAACCTGGTAGTGTGTATATATAACCTGGTAGTGTATATATATAACCTGGTAGTGTGTATATATAACCTGGTAGTGTATATATAACCTGGTAGTGTGTATATATAACCTGGTAGTGTATATAACCTGGTAGTGTATATATATAACCTGGTAGTGTATATATAACCTGGTAGTGTGTATATAACCTGGTAGTGTATATATATATAACCTGGTAGTGTGTATATATATAACCTGGTAGTGTGTATATAACCTGGTAGTGTGTATATATAACCTGGTAGTGTATATATATAACCTGGTAGTGTGTATATATAACCTGGTAGTGTATATATATAACCTGGTAGTGTATATATAACCTGGTAGTGTGTATATAACCTGGTAGTGTGTATATATATAACCTGGTAGTGTGTATATAACCTGGTAGTGTGTATATATAACCTGGTAGTGTATATATATAACCTGGTAGTGTGTATATATAACCTGGTAGTGTATATATATAACCTGGTAGTGTATATATATAACCTGGTAGTGTGTATATATAACCTGGTAGTGTATATATATAACCTGGTAGTGTGTATGTATAACCTGGTAGTGTGTATATATAACCTGGTAGTGTATATATATAACCTGGTAGTGTGTATATATAACCTGGTAGTGTGTATATATAACCTGGTAGTGTATATATATAACCTGGTAGTGTATATATGTAATGTGTATAACCTGTGTGTTCTCTACTGTCCCCAGTATGTGGAAGATCCGTCGTGCCACGCTGGTCTCAGCCCTGTCACTGTACTACAACAGACCATGTGTGGTCTCAGCCACCTCCACTCACTAAACATAGGTACTATATACAGCTGTCTGTCCGTCTGTCTGACCTACCTACCTACCTACCTACCTACCTACCTACCTACCTACCTACCTACCTACCTACCTACCTACCTACCTACCTACCTACCTACCTACCTACCCCACCCACCCACCCACCCACCCACCCACCCCTTCCTTCCTTCCTTCCTTCCTTCCTTCCTTCCTTCCTTCCTTCCTTCCTTCCTTCCTTCCTTCCTTCCTTCCTTGTGTGGTCTCAGTCACATCATGTAGTATCCAGAAAAGTGTTAAACAAACAGTGCTGCATCAGATGACCTGGCATCCACAATTCCACGTCCTAAACCACGTCCTAAACCACGTCCTAGACCACGTCCTAGACCACGTCCTAAACCACGTCCTAAACCACGTCCTAAACCACGTCCTAGACTCGAGACTGGACTTGGACTCAGACTCAAACACAAGGGACTCGAGACTGGACTTGGACTCAGACTCAAACACAAGGGACTCGAGACTGGACTTGGACTCAGACTCAAACACAAGGGACTCGAGACTGGACTTGGACTCAGACTCAAACACAAGGGACTCAAGACTCTAGGTTTAGTGATTTGACAACACCACTGTTGACACCTCTCTCCCTCCATCTCTCTCTCTCCGGTCTCTCTCTCTCTCCGGTCTCTCTCTCTCTCCGGTCTCTCTCTCTCTCCATCTCTCTCTCTCCGGTCTCTCTCTCTCTCTCTCTCTCTCTCTCTCTCTCTCTCTCTCTCTCTCTCTCTCTCTCTCTCTCTCCATTTGTTAACTTCTCTCTCTCTCCGGTCTCTCTCTCCATCTCTCTCTATCCGGTCTCTCTCTCTCTCTCTCTCTCTCTCCATCCCTCTCTCCCTCCATTTGTTAACTTCTCTCTCTCTCCATCTCTCTCTCCGGTCTCTCTCTCTCTCCGGTCTCTCTCTCTCTCTCTCTCCATCTCTCTCTCTCCGGTCTCTCTCTCTCTCTCTCTCTCTCTCTCTCTCTCTCTCCATTTGTTAACTTCTCTCTCTCTCCGGTCTCTCTCTCCATCTCTCTCTCTCCGGTCTCTCTCTCTCTCTCTCTCTCTCTCCATCCCTCTCTCCCTCCATTTGTTAACTTCTCTCTCTCTCCATCTCTCTCTCCGGTCTCTCTCTCCATCTCTCTCTCTCTCCATCTCTCTCTATCTCTCTCTCTCTCTCTCCATCTCTCTCCGGTCTCTCTCTGCATCTCTCTCTCCATCTCTCTCCGGTCTCCAGTCCACAGGGATCTGAAGCCTCGTAACATCCTGTTGTCTCAGCCAGGCCCCCTGGGGCGGGTGAGAGCGCTGATATCAGACTTCGGCCTGTGTAAAAAGATCCCTGAAGGAAGGACTAGTTTCTCTCTCCGCTCGGGGATACCGGGGACAGAGGGGTGGATCGCTCCGGAAGTACTGCTGGACACACCAGGAAACAACCCGGTGAAAGATACAGACATACACACATACACGCACGCACGCACGCACGCACGCACGCACGCACGCACGCACGCACACACACACACACACACACACACACACACACACACACACACACACACACACACACACACACACACACACACACACACACACACACAGTGAATAAAGTAATTAATTATTTAAATACTATAATGTTTTGATATCTTTCCATCCTCTGTGAAATGAAAGACTTCAGTTCCCAGCAGGCTGTTTGTTCCACTGGGTTCTACTACTACTATAATACCACTCCTCTCTCTAGGGTGTTCTACTACTACTATAATACTACTCCTCTCTAGTGTGTTCTACTACTACTATAATACTACTCCTCTCTAGTGTGTTCTACTACTACTATAATACTACTCCTCTCTAGTGTGTTCTACTACTACTATAATACTACTCCTCTCTAGTGTGTTCTACTACTACTATAATACTACTCCTCTCTAGTGTGTTCTACTACTACTATAATACTACTCCTCTCTAGTGTGTTCTACTACTACTATAATACTACTCCTCTCTAGTGTGTTCTACTACTACTATAATACTACTCCTCTCTAGTGTGTTCTACTACTACTATAATACTACTCCTCTCTAGTGTGTTCTACTACTACTATAATACTACTCCTCTCTCTAGTGTGTTCTACTACTACTATAATACTACTCCTCTCTCTAGTGTGTTCTACTACTACTATAATACTACTCCTCTCTCTAGTGTGTTCTACTACTACTATAATACTACTCCTCTCTCTAGTGTGTTCTACTACTACTATAATACTACTCCTCTCTCTAGTGTGTTCTACTACTACTATAATACTACTCCTCTCTCTAGTGTGTTCTACTACTACTATAATACTACTCCTCTCTCTAGTGTGTTCTACTACTACTATAATACTACTCCTCTCTAGTGTGTTCTACTACTACTATAATACTACTCCTCTCTAGTGTGTTCTACTACTACTATAATACTACTCCTCTCTCTAGTGTGTTCTACTACTACTATACTACTACTCCTCTCTCTCTAGTGTGTTCTACTACTACTATAATACTACTCCTCTCTAGGGTGTTCTACTACTACTATAATACTACTCCTCTCTCTAGTGTGTTCTACTACTACTATAATACTACTCCTCTCTAGTGTGTTCTACTACTACTATAATACTACTCCTCTCTCTAGTGTGTTCTACTACTACTATAATACTACTCCTCTCTAGTGTGTTCTACTACTACTATAATACTACTCCTCTCTCTAGTGTGTTCTACTACTACTATAATACTACTCCTCTCTAGTGTGTTCTACTACTACTATAATACTACTCCTCTCTAGTGTGTTCTACTACTACTATAATACTACTCCTCTCTAGTGTGTTCTACTACTACTATAATACTACTCCTCTCTCTAGGGTGTTCTACTACTACTATAATACTACTCCTCTCTAATGTGTTCTACTACTACTATAATACTACTCCTCTCTCTAGTGTGTTCTACTACTACTATAATACTACTCCTCTCTAGTGTGTTCTACTACTACTATAATACTACTCCTCCCTCTCTCTAGTGTGTTCTACTACTACTATAATACTACTCCTCTCTAGTGTGTTCTACTACTACTATAATACTACTCCTCTCTCTAGGGTGTTCTACTACTACTATAATACTACTCCTCTCTAGTGTGTTCTACTACTACTATAATACTACTCCTCTCTCTAGTGTGTTCTACTACTACTATAATACTACTCCTCTCTAGTGTGTTCTACTACTACTATAATACTACTCCTCCCTCTCTCTAGTGTGTTCTACTACTACTATAATACTACTCCTCTCTCTAGTGTGTTCTACTACTACTATAATACTACTCCTCTCTAGTGTGTTCTACTACTACTATAATACTACTCCTCTCTCTAGTGTGTTCTACTACTACTATAATACTACTCCTCTCTAGTGTGTTCTACTACTACTATAATACTACTCCTCTCTAGTGTGTTCTACTACTACTATAATACTACTCCTCTCTCTAGGGTGTTCTACTACTACTATACTACTACTCCTCTCTCTCTAGTGTGTTCTACTACTACTATAATACTACTCCTCTCTAGGGTGTTCTACTACTACTATAATACTACTCCTCTCTCTAGGGTGTTCTACTACTACTATAATACTACTCCTCTCTAGTGGGTTCTACTACTACTATAATACTACTCCTCTCTAGTGTGTTCTACTACTACTATAATACTACTCCTCTCTAGTGTGTTCTACTACTACTATAATACTACTCCTCTCTAGTGTGTTCTACTACTACTATAATACTACTCCTCTCTAGTGTGTTCTACTACTACTATAATACTACTCCTCTCTAGGGTGTTCTACTACTACTATAATACTACTCCTCTCTCTAGGGTGTTCTACTACTACTATAATACTACTCCTCTCTAGGGTGTTCTACTACTACTATAATACTACTCCTCTCTAGTGTGTTCTACTACTACTATAATACTACTCCTCTCTCTAGTGTGTTCTACTACTACTATAATACTACTCCTCTCTCTAGGGTGTTCTACTACTACTATAATACTACTCCTCTCTAGTGTGTTCTACTACTACTATAATACTACTCCTCTCTCTAGTGTGTTCTACTACTACTATACTACTACTCCTCTCTCTCTAGTGTGTTCTACTACTACTATAATACTACTCCTCTCTAGTGTGTTCTACTACTACTATAATACTACTCCTCTCTCTAGTGTGTTCTACTACTACTATACTACTACTCCTCTCTCTCTAGTGTGTTCTACTACTACTATAATACTACTCCTCTCTAGTGTGTTCTACTACTACTATAATACTACTCCTCTCTAGTGTGTTCTACTACTACTATAATACTACTCCTCTCTAGTGTGTTCTACTACTACTATAATACTACTCCTCTCTAGTGTGTTCTACTACTACTATAATACTACTCCTCTCTCTAGTGTGTTCTACTACTACTATAATACTACTCCTCTCTAGTGTGTTCTACTACTACTATAATACTACTCCTCTCTAGTGTGTTCTACTACTACTATAATACTACTCCTCTCTCTAGTGTGTTCTACTACTACTATAATACTACTCCTCTCTAGTGTGTTCTACTACTACTATAATACTACTCCTCTCTCTAGTGTGTTCTACTACTACTATAATACTACTCCTCTCTAGTGTGTTCTACTACTACTATAATACTACTCCTCTCTAGTGTGTTCTACTACTACTATAATACTACTCCTCTCTAGTGTGTTCTACTACTACTATAATACTACTCCTCTCTAGTGTGTTCTACTACTACTATAATACTACTCCTCTCTAGTGTGTTCTACTACTACTATAATACTACTCCTCTCTCTAGTGTGTTCTACTACTACTATAATACTACTCCTCTCTAGTGTGTTCTACTACTACTATAATACTACTCCTCTCTAGTGTGTTCTACTACTACTATAATACTACTCCTCTCTAGTGTGTTCTACTACTACTATAATACTACTCCTCTCTAGTGTGTTCTACTACTACTATAATACTACTCCTCTCTCTAGTGTGTTCTACTACTACTATAATACTACTCCTCTCTAGTGTGTTCTACTACTACTATAATACTACTCCTCTCTCTAGTGTGTTCTACTACTACTATAATACTACTCCTCTCTAGTGTGTTCTACTACTACTATAATACTACTCCTCTCTAGTGTGTTCTACTACTACTATAATACTACTCCTCTCTAGTGTGTTCTACTACTACTATAATACTACTCCTCTCTAGTGTGTTCTACTACTACTATAATACTACTCCTCTCTAGTGTGTTCTACTACTACTATAATACTACTCCTCTCTCTAGTGTGTTCTACTACTACTATAATACTACTCCTCTCTAGTGTGTTCTACTACTACTATAATACTACTCCTCTCTAGTGTGTTCTACTACTACTATAATACTACTCCTCTCTAGTGTGTTCAACTACTACTATAATACTACTCCTCTCTAGTGTGTTCTACTACTACTATAATACTACTCCTCTCTCTAGTGTGTTCTACTACTACTATAATACTACTCCTCTCTAGGGTGTTCTACTACTACTATAATACTACTCCTCTCTCTAGTGTGTTCTACTACTACTATAATACTACTCCTCTCTCTCTCTAGTTTGTTCTACTACTACTATAATACTACTCCTCTCTCTAGTGTGTTCTACTACTACTATAATACTACTCCTCTCTAGTGTGTTCTACTACTACTATAATACTACTCCTCTCTAGTGTGTTCTACTACTACTATAATACTACTCCTCTCTAATGTGTTCTACTACTACTATAATACTACTCCTCTCTAGTGTGTTCTACTACTACTATAATACTACTCCTCTCTCTAGTGTGTTCTACTACTACTATAATACTACTCCTCTCTCTAGTGTGTTCTACTACTACTATAATACTACTCCTCTCTCTAGTGTGTTCTACTATTACTATAATACTACTCCTCTCTAGTGTGTTCTACTACTACTATAATACTACTCCTCTCTAGTGTGTTCTACTACTACTATAATACTACTCCTCTCTAGTGTGTTCTACTACTACTATAATACTACTCCTCTCTCTAGTGTGTTCTACTACTACTATAATACTACTCCTCTCTAGTGTGTTCTACTACTACTATAATACTACTCCTCTCTCTAGTGTGTTCTACTACTACTATAATACTACTCCTCTCTAGTGTGTTCTACTACTACTATAATACTACTCCTCTCTCTAGTGTGTTCTACTACTACTATAATACTACTCCTCTCTCTAGTGTGTTCTACTACTACTATAATACTACTCCTCTCTAGTGTGTTCTACTACTACTATAATACTACTCCTCTCTAGTGTGTTCTACTACTACTATAATACTACTCCTCTCTAGTGTGTTCTACTACTACTATAATACTACTCCTCTCTCTCTCTAGTGTGTTCTACTACTACTATAATACTACTCCTCTCTAGTGTGTTCTACTACTACTATAATACTACTCCTCTCTAGTGTGTTCTACTACTACTATGATACTACTCCTCTCTAGTGTGTTCTACTACTACTATAATACTACTCCTCTCTAGTGTGTTCTACTACTACTATAATACTACTCCTCTCTAGTGTGTTCTACTACTACTATAATACTACTCCTCTCTAGTGTGTTCTACTACTACTATAATACTACTCCTCTCTAGTGTGTTCTACTACTACTATAATACTACTCCTCTCTCTAGGGTGTTCTACTACTACTATAATACTACTCCTCTCTAGTGTGTTCTACTACTACTATAATACTACTCCTCTCTAGTGTGTTCTACTACTACTATAATACTACTCCTCTCTCTAGTGTGTTCTACTACTACTATACTACTACTCCTCTCTAGTGTGTTCTACTACTACTATAATACTACTCCTCTCTCTAGTGTGTTCTACTACTACTATAATACTACTCCTCTCTCTAGTGTGTTCTACTACTACTATAATACTACTCCTCTCTAGGGTGTTCTACTACTACTATAATACTACTCCTCTCTCTAGTGTGTTCTACTACTACTATAATACTACTCCTCTCTCTCTCTAGTTTGTTCTACTACTACTATAATACTACTCCTCTCTCTCTCTAGTGTGTTCTACTACTACTATAATACTACTCCTCTCTCTAGTGTGTTCTACTACTACTATACTACTACTCCTCTCTAGTGTGTTCTACTACTACTATAATACTACTCCTCTCTCTAGTGTGTTCTACTACTACTATAATACTACTCCTCTCTCTAGTGTGTTCTACTACTACTATAATACTACTCCTCTCTAGTGTGTTCTACTACTACTATAATACTACTCCTCTCTCTAGTGTGTTCTACTACTACTATACTACTACTCCTCTCTCTAGTGTGTTCTACTACTACTATAATACTACTCCTCTCTCTAGTGTGTTCTACTACTACTATAATACTACTCCTCTCTAGTGTGTTCTACTACTACTATAATACTACTCCTCTCTAGTGTGTTCTACTACTACTATAATACTACTCCTCTCTCTAGTGTGTTCCACTACTACTATAATACTTCTCCTCTCTCTAGTGTGTTCTACTACTACTATAATACTACTCCTCTCTAGTGTGTTCTACTACTACTATAATACTACTCCTCTCTCTAGTGTATTCTACTACTACTATAATACTACTCCTCTCTAGTGTGTTCTACTACTACTATAATACTACTCCTCTCTAGTGTGTTCTACTACTACTATAATACTACTCCTCTCTAGTGTGTTCTACTACTACTATAATACTACTCCTCTCTAGTGTGTTCTACTACTACTATACTACTACTCCTCTCTAGTGTGTTCTACTACTACTATAATACTACTCCTCTCTCTAGTGTGTTCTACTACTACTATAATACTACTCCTCTCTCTAGTGTGTTCTACTACTACTATAATACTACTCCTCTCTAGGGTGTTCTACTACTACTATAATACTACTCCTCTCTAGTGTGTTCTACTACTACTATAATACTACTCCTCTCTCTAGTGTGTTCTACTACTACTATAATACTACTCCTCTCTCTAGTGTGTTCTACTACTACTATAATACTACTCCTCTCTAGTGTGTTCTACTACTACTATAATACTACTCCTCTCTAGTGTGTTCTACTACTACTATAATACTACTCCTCTCTCTAGTGTGTTCTACTACTACTATAATACTACTCCTCTCTCTCTCTAGTTTGTTCTACTACTACTATAATACTACTCCTCTCTAGTGTGTTCTACTACTACTATAATACTACTCCTCTCTCTAGTGTGTTCTACTACTACTATAATACCACTCCTCTCTAGTGTGTTCTACTACTACTATAATACTACTCCTCTCTAGTGTGTTCTACTACTACTATAATACTACTCCTCTCTAGGGTGTTCTACTACTACTATAATACTACTCCTCTCTAGTGTGTTCTACTACTACTATAATACTACCCCTCTCTCTAGTGTATTCTACTACTACTATAATACTACTCCTCTCTAGTGTGTTCTACTACTACTATAATACTACTCCTCTCTAGGGTGTTCTACTACTACTATAATACTACTCCTCTCTAGTGTATTCTACTACTACTATAATACTACTCCTCTCTAGGGTGTTCTACTACTACTATAATACTACTCCTCTCTAGGGTGTTCTACTACTACTATAATACTACTCCTCTCTCTAGTGTGTTCTACTACTACTATAATACTACTCCTCTCTAGGGTGTTCTACTACTACTATAATACTACTCCTCTCTAGGGTGTTCTACTACTACTATAATACTACTCCTCTCTAGTGTATTCTACTACTACTATAATACTACTCCTCTCTCTAGTGTGTTCTACTACTACTATAATACTACTCCTCTCTCTAGTGTGTTCCACTACTACTATAATACTACTCCTCTCTCTAGTGTGTTCTACTACTACTATAATACTACTCCTCTCTAGTGTGTTCTACTACTACTATAATACTACTCCTCTCTAGTGTGTTCTACTACTACTATAATACTACTCCTCTCTAGTGTGTTCTACTACTACTATAATACTACTCCTCTCTCTAGTGTGTTCTACTACTACTATAATACTACTCCTCTCTAGTGTGTTCTACTACTACTATACTACTACTCCTCTCTAGGGTGTTCTACTACTACTATAATACTACTCCTCTCTAGTGTGTTCTACTACTACTATAATACTACCCCTCTCTCTAGTGTATTCTACTACTACTATAATACTACTCCTCTCTAGTGTGTTCTACTACTACTATAATACTACTCCTCTCTCTAGTGTGTTCTACTACTACTATACTACTACTCCTCTCTCTAGTGTGTTCTACTACTACTATAATACTACTCCTCTCTCTAGTGTGTTCTACTACTACTATAATACTACTCCTCTCTAGTGTGTTCTACTACTACTATAATACTACTCCTCTCTAGTGTGTTCTACTACTACTATAATACTACTCCTCTCTCTAGTGTGTTCTACTACTACTATAATACTACTCCTCTCTCTAGTGTGTTCTACTACTACTATAATACTACTCCTCTCTAGTGTGTTCTACTACTACTATAATACTACTCCTCTCTCTAGTGTGTTCTACTACTACTATAATACTACTCCTCTCTAGTGTGTTCTACTACTACTATAATACTACTCCTCTCTAGTGTGTTCTACTACTACTATAATACTACTCCTCTCTAGTGTGTTCTACTACTACTATAATACTACTCCTCTCTAGTGTGTTCTACTACTACTATAATACTACTCCTCTCTAGTGTGTTCTACTACTACTATAATACTACTCCTCTCTAGTGTGTTCTACTACTACTATAATACTACTCCTCTCTAGTGTGTTCTACTACTACTATAATACTACTCCTCTCCAGTGTGTTCTACTACTACTATAATACTACTCCTCTCTAGTGTGTTCTACTACTACTATAATACTACTCCTCTCTAGTGTGTTCTACTACTACTATAATACTACTCCTCTCTCTAGTGTGTTCTACTACTACTATAATACTACTCCTCTCTAGTGTGTTCTACTACTACTATAATACTGGTCCTCTCTAGTGTGTTCTACTACTACTATAATACTACTCCTCTCTCTAGTGTGTTCTACTACTACTATAATACTACTCCTCTCTAGTGTGTTCTACTACTACTATAATACTACTCCTCTCTAGTGTGTTCTACTACTACTATAATACTACTCCTCTCTAGTGTGTTCTACTACTACTATAATACTACTCCTCTCTCTAGTGTGTTCTACTACTACTATAATACTACTCCTCTCTAGTGTGTTCTACTACTACTATAATACTACTCCTCTCTCTAGTGTGTTCTACTACTACTATAATACTACTCCTCTCTCTCTAGTGTGTTCTACTACTACTATAATACTACTCCTCTCTAGTGTGTTCTACTACTACTATAATACTACTACTCCTCTCTAGTGTGTTCTACTACTACTATAATACTACTCCTCTCTCTCTCTAGGGTGTTCTACTACTACTATAATACTACTCCTCTCTCTAGTGTATTCTACTACTACCATAATACTACTCCTCTCTCTAGTGTGTTCTACTACTACTATAATACTACTCCTCTCTCTAGTGTGTTCTACTACTACTATAATACTACTCCTCTCTCTCTAGTGTGTTCTACTACTACTATAATACTACTCCTCTCTAGTGTGTTCTACTACTACTATAATACTACTACTCCTCTCTAGTGTGTTCTACTACTACTATAATACTACTCCTCTCTCTCTCTAGGGTGTTCTACTACTACTATAATACTACTCCTCTCTCTAGTGTATTCTACTACTACCATAATACTACTCCTCTCTCTAGTGTGTTCTACTACTACTATAATACTACTCCTCTCTCTAGTGTGTTCTACTACTACTATAATACTACTCCTCTCTCTAGTGTGTTCTACTACTACCATAATACTACTCCTCTCTAGTGTGTTCTACTACTACTATACTACTACTCCTCTCTCTAGGGTGTTCTACTACTACTATACTACTACTCCTCTCTAGTGTGTTCTACTACTACTATAATACTACTCCTCTCTAGTGTGTTCTACTACTACTATAATACTACTCCTCTCTAGTGTGTTCTACTACTACTATAATACTACTCCTCTCTAGTGTGTTCTACTACTACTATAATACTACTCCTCTCTCTAGTGTGTTCTACTACTACTATAATACTACTCCTCTCTCTAGGGTGTTCTACTACTACTATAATACTACTCCTCTCTCTAGTGTGTTCTACTACTACTATAATACTACTCCTCTCTCTAGTGTGTTCTACTACTACTATAATACTACTCCTCTCTCTAGTGTATTCTACTACTACCATAATACTACTCCTCTCTCTAGTGTGTTCTACTACTACTATAATACTACTCCTCTCTCTAGTGTGTTCTACTACTACTATAATACTACTCCTCTCTCTAGTGTGTTCTACTACTACCATAATACTACTCCTCTCTAGTGTGTTCTACTACTACTATAATACTACTCCTCTCTAGTGTGTTCTACTACTACTATAATACTACTCCTCTCTCTAGTGTGTTCTACTACTACTATAATACTACTCCTCTCTAGTGTGTTCTACTACTACTATAATACTACTCCTCTCTCTAGGGTGTTCTACTACTACTATAATACTACTCCTCTCTAGTGTGTTCTACTACTACTATAATACTACTCCTCTCTCTAGGGTGTTCTACTACTACTATAATACTACTCCTCTCTAGTGTGTTCTACTACTACTATAATACTACTCCTCTCTCTAGTGTGTTCTA
The DNA here is from genome assembly GCF_057628025.1 of Oncorhynchus mykiss. Lineage (NCBI taxonomy): Eukaryota > Metazoa > Chordata > Actinopteri > Salmoniformes > Salmonidae > Oncorhynchus > Oncorhynchus mykiss. The sequence continues at coordinate 1,897,277 of NC_143034.1, read as the reverse complement.
CTACTACTATAATACTACTCCTCTCTAGTGTGTTCTACTACTACTATAATACTACTCCTCTCTAGTGTGTTCTACTACTACTATAATACTACTCCTCTCTAGTGTGTTCTACTACTACTATAATACTACTCCTCTCTCTAGGGTGTTCTACTACTACTATAATACTACTCCTCTCTAGTGTGTTCTACTACTACTATAATACTACTCCTCTCTCTAGTGTGTTCTACTACTACTATAATACTACTCCTCTCTCTAGTGTGTTCTACTACTACTATAATACTACTCCTCTCTCTAGTGTGTTCTACTACTACTATAATACTACTCCTCTCTCTAGTGTGTTCTACTACTACTATAATACTACTCCTCTCTAGTGTGTTCTACTACTACTATAATACTACTCCTCTCTAGTGTGTTCTACTACTACTATGATACTACTCCTCTCTCTCTCTAGTGTGTTCTACTACTACTATAATACTACTCCTCTCTAGTGTGTTCTACTGCTACTATAATACTACTCCTCTCTAGTGTGTTCTACTACTACTATAATACTACTCCTCTCTAGTGTGTTCTACTACTACTATAATACTACTCCTCTCTAGGGTGTTCTACTACTACTATAATACTACTCCTCTCTAGTGTGTTCTACTACTACTATAATACTACTCCTCTCTAGTGTGTTCTACTACTACTATGATACTACTCCTCTCTAGTGTGTTCTACTACTACTATAATACTACTCCTCTCTCTAGTGTGTTCTACTACTACTATAATACTACTCCTCTCTAGTGTGTTCTACTACTACTATAATACTACTCCTCTCTAGTGTGTTCTACTACTACTATAATACTACTCCTCTGTCTCTCTAGTGTGTTCTACTACTACTATAATACTACTCCTCTCTAGTGTGTTCTACTACTACTATAATACTACTCCTCTCTAGTGTGTTCTACTACTACTATAATACTACTCCTCTCTAGTGTGTTCTACTACTACTATAATACTACTCCTCTCTCTAGTGTGTTCTACTACTACTATAATACTACTCCTCTCTAGTGTGTTCTACTACTACTATAATACTACTCCTCTCTCTAGTGTGTTCTACTACTACTATAATACTACTCCTCTCTCTAGTGTGTTCTACTACTACTATAATACTACTCCTCTCTCTAGTGTGTTCTACTACTACTATAATACTACTCCTCTCTCTAGTGTGTTCTACTACTACTATAATACCACTCCTCTCTCTAGTGTATTCTACTACTACTATAATACTACTCCTCTCTCTAGTGTGTTCTACTACTACTATAATACCACTCCTCTCTCTAGTGTATTCTACTACTACTATAATACTACTCCTCTCTCTAGTGTGTTCTACTACTACTATAATACTACTCCTCTCTAGTGTGTTCTACTACTACTATAATACTACTCCTCTCTAGTGTGTTCTACTACTACTATAATACTACTCCTCTCTAGTGTGTTCTACTACTACTATAATACTACTCCTCTCTCTAGTGTATTCTACTACTACTATAATACTACTCCTCTCTAGTGTGTTCTACTACTACTATAATACTACTCCTCTCTAGTGTGTTATAATACTACTCCTCTCTCTAGTGTGTTCTACTACTACTATAATACTACTCCTCTCTAGTGTGTTCTACTACTACTATAATACTACTCCTCTCTAGTGTGTTATAATACTACTCCTCTCTCTAGTGTGTTCTACTACTACTATAATACTACTCCTCTCTAGGGTGTTCTACTACTACTATAATACTACTCCTCTCTCTAGGGTGTTCTACTACTACTATAATACTACTCCTCTCTCTAGTGTGTTCTACTACTACTATAATACTACTCCTCTCTCTAGTGTGTTCTACTACTACTATACTACTACTCCTCTCTCTAGTGTGTTCTACTACTACTATAATACTACTCCTCCCTCTCTCTAGGGTGTTCTACTACTACTATAATACTACTCCTCTCTCTAGTGTGTTCTACTACTACTATAATACTACTCCTCTCTCTAGTGTGTTCTACTACTACTATAATACTACTCCTCTCTAGTGTGTTCTACTACTACTATAATACTACTCCTCTCTAGTGTGTTCTACTACTACTATAATACTACTCCTCTCTAGTGTGTTCTACTACTACTATAATACTACTCCTCTCTCTAGTGTGTTCTACTACTACTATAATACTACTCCTCTCTAGTGTGTTCTACTACTACTATAATACTACTCCTCTCTAGTGTGTTCTACTACTACTATAATACTACTCCTCTCTAGTGTGTTCTACTACTACTATAATACTACTCCTCTCTAGTGTGTTCTACTACTACTATAATACTACTCCTCTCTAGTGTGTTCTACTACTACTATAATACTACTCCTCTCTCTAGTGTGTTCTACTACTACTATAATACTACTCCTCTCTCTAGTGTGTTCTACTACTACTATAATACTACTCCTCCCTCTCTCTAGTGTGTTCTACTACTACTATAATACTACTCCTCTCTAGTGTGTTCTACTACTACTATAATACTACTCCTCTCTAGTGTGTTCTACTACTACTATAATACTACTCCTCTCTAGGGTGTTCTACTACTACTACTATAATACTACTCCTCTCTAGTGTGTTCTACTACTACTATAATACTACTCCTCTCTAGTGTGTTCTACTACTACTATAATACTACTCCTCTCTAGTGTGTTCTACTACTACTATAATACTACTCCTCTCTCTAGTGTGTTCTACTACTACTATAATACTACTCCTCTCTCTAGTGTGTTCTACTACTACTATAATACTACTCCTCTCTCTAGTGTGTTCTACTACTACTATAATACTACTCCTCTCTCTAGTGTGTTCTACTACTACTATAATACTACTCCTCTCTAGTGTGTTCTACTACTACTATAATACTACTCCTCTCTCTAGTGTGTTCTACTACTACTATAATACTACTCCTCTCTAGTGTGTTCTACTACTACTATAATACTACTCCTCTCTAGTGTGTTCTACTACTACTATAATACTACTCCTCTCTAGTGTGTTCTACTACTACTATAATACTACTCCTCTCTAGTGTGTTCTACTACTACTATAATACTACTCCTCTCTAGTGTGTTCTACTACTACTATAATACTACTCCTCTCTAGTGTGTTCTACTACTACTATAATACTACTCCTCTCTAGTGTGTTCTACTACTACTATAATACTACTCCTCTCTAGGGTGTTCTACTACTACTACTATAATACTACTCCTCTCTAGTGTGTTCTACTACTACTATAATACTACTCCTCTCTAGTGTGTTCTACTACTACTATAATACTACTCCTCTCTAGTGTGTTCTACTACTACTATAATACTACTCCTCTCTCTAGTGTGTTCTACTACTACTATAATACTACTCCTCTCTCTAGTGTGTTCTACTACTACTATAATACTACTCCTCTCTCTAGTGTGTTCTACTACTACTATAATACTACTCCTCTCTCTAGTGTGTTCTACTACTACTATAATACTACTCCTCTCTAGTGTGTTCTACTACTACTATAATACTACTCCTCTCTCTAGTGTGTTCTACTACTACTATAATACTACTCCTCTCTAGTGTGTTCTACTACTACTATAATACTACTCCTCTCTAGTGTGTTCTACTACTACTATAATACTACTCCTCTCTAGTGTGTTCTACTACTACTATAATACTACTCCTCTCTAGTGTGTTCTACTACTACTATAATACTACTCCTCTCTCTAGTGTGTTCTACTACTACTATAATACTACTCCTCTCTAGTGTGTTCTACTACTACTATAATACTACTCCTCTCTAGTGTGTTCTACTACTACTATAATACTACTCCTCTCTAGTGTGTTCTACTACTACTATAATACTACTCCTCTCTAGTGTGTTCTACTACTACTATAATACTACTCCTCTCTCTAGTGTGTTCTACTACTACTATAATACTACTCCTCTCTAGTGTGTTCTACTACTACTATAATACTACTCCTCTCTAGTGTGTTCTACTACTACTATAATACTACTCCTCTCTAGTGTGTTCTACTACTACTATAATACTACTCCTCTCCAGTGTGTTCTACTACTACTATAATACTACTCCTCTCTAGTGTGTTCTACTACTACTATAATACTACTCCTCTCTAGTGTGTTCTACTACTACTATAATACTACTCCTCTCTCTAGTGTATTCTACTACTACTATAATACTACTCCTCTCTCTAGTGTGTTCTACTACTACTATAATACTACTCCTCTCTAGTGTGTTCTACTACTACTATAATACTACTCCGCTCTAGTGTGTTCTACTACTACTATAATACTACTCCTCTCTCTAGTGTGTTCTACTACTACTATAATACTACTCCTCTCTAGTGTGTTCTACTACTACTATAATACTACTCCTCTCTCTAGTGTGTTCTACTACTACTATAATACTACTCCTCTCTAGTGTGTTCTACTACTACTATAATACTACTCCTCTCTAGTGTGTTCTACTACTACTATAATACTACTCCTCTCTCTAGTGTGTTCTACTACTACTATAATACTACTCCTCTCTAGTGTGTTCTACTACTACTATAATACTACTCCTCTCTAGTGTGTTCTACTACTACTATAATACTACTCCTCTCTAGTGTGTTCTACTACTACTATAATACTACTCCTCTCTAGTGTGTTCTACTACTACTATAATACTACTCCTCTCTAGTGTGTTCTACTACTACTATAATACTACTCCTCTCTAGTGTGTTCTACTACTACTATAATACTACTCCTCTCTCTAGTGTGTTCTACTACTACTATAATACCACTCCTCTCTAGTGTGTTCTACTACTACTATAATACTACTCCTCTCTCTAGTGTGTTCTACTACTACTATAATACTACTCCTCTCTAGGGTGTTCTACTACTACTATAATACTACTCCTCTCTCTCTAGTGTGTTCTACTACTACTATAATACTACTCCTCTCTAGTGTGTTCTACTACTACTATAATACTACTCCTCTCTCTAGTGTGTTCTACTACTACTATAATACTACTTCCTGTGTTCTACAGTGTTCTAACTATAATAATGTTGTCTCTCTCTCTAGACCCGTTGTGACCAGGCGGTGGATGTGTTCTCGGCAGGCTGTGTGTTCTACTACGTGGTCAGTAGGGGGCAGCACCCGTTTGGTGAGACGCTACGACGCCAAGCTAACATCCTGACCGGGGAGTACTTCCTCACACACTTCCTGGAAGACGTGCATGGTGGGTGTGTGTGTCGTCTGTCGTTTAGAGACTCTTGAGATTATGTGATTCTGATTGAGAGCTGTGCTCTAATTGGCTGTGTTGTGTGTCCGTCAGATGACGTCATAGCGCGGGACCTGATTGAGCGAATGATCAACAGCGATCCAGAGTCCCGCCCCTCCACTTCCTCTATTCTTAAACACCCGTTCTTCTGGAGCCCTGATAAGCAACTTCAGTTCTTCCAGGTACCCCTCTACCCATCTACCCCTCTACCTCTACCCCGCTACCTCTACCCCCCTACCCCCCTACCTCCCTACCCCGCTACCCCTCTACCTCCCTACCTCTCTGCCTCCCTACCCCTCTACCCCCCTACCTCCCTCCCCTCTACCTCCCTACCCCCCTACCCCTCTACCTCCCTACCTCTCTACCCCTCTGCCTCTCTACCCCTCTGCCTCCCTACCCCCCTGCCTCCCTACCCCTCTACCCCTCTACCTCCCTACCCCTCTACCTCCCTACACCTCTACCCCTCTACCTCCCTACCCCTCTACCTCTCTACCCCTCTACCAAAGTATTTTCAACTTTTCATCTCGTAGAATCTGCTACACACAATAGAGGAAGAAAGTCTTCTAGAACTAACCGCTGAGAATCTAGATAGAGAATCTTAGAGAGTCTTCTCGAACTAACCGTTGAGAATCTAGATAGTCTTCTAGAACTAGCCGTTGAGAATCTAGATAGAGAATAGAGAATCTTCTAGAAATAACCGTTGAGAATCTAGATAGAGAATATTAGAGAGTCTTCTAGAACTAACCGTTGAGAATCTAGATAGAGAATCTTAGAGAGTCTTCTAGAACTAACCGTTGAGAATCTAGATAGAGAATCTTAGAGAGTCTTCTAGAACTAACCGTTGAGAATCTAGATAGAGAATAGAGAATCTTAGAGAGTCTTCTAGAACTAACCGTTGAGAATCTAGATAGAGAATCTTAGAGAGTCTTCTAGAACTAACCGTTGAGAATCTAGATAGAGAATATAGAATCTTAGAGAGTCTTCTCGAACTAACCGTTGAGAATCTAGATAGAGAATATAGAATCTTAGAGAGTCTTCTCGAACTAACCGTTGAGAATCTAGATAGTCTTCTAGAACTAGCCGTTGAGAATCTAGATAGAGAATAGAGAATCTTCTAGAAATAACCGTTGAGAATCTAGATAGAGAATATTAGAGAGTCTTCTAGAACTAACCGTTGAGAATCTAGATAGAGAATATAGAATCTTAGAGAGTCTTCTCGAACTAACCGTTGAGAATCTAGATAGAGAATAGAGAATCTTAGAGAGTCTTCTAGAACTAACCGTTGAGAATCTAGATAGAGAATAGAGAATCATCTAGAAATAACCGTTGAGAATCTAGATAGAGAATATTAGAGAGTCTTCTAGAACTAACCGTTGAGAATCTAGATAGAGAATCTTAGAGAGTCTTCTAGAACTAACTGTTGAGAATCTAGATAGAGAATCTTAGAGAGTCTTCTAGAACTAACCGTTGAGAATCTAGATAGAGAATAGAGAATCTTAGAGAGTCTTCTAGAACTAACCGTTGAGAATCTAGATAGAGAATCTTAGAGAGTCTTCTAGAACTAACCGTTGAGAATCTAGATAGAGAATATAGAATCTTAGAGAGTCTTCTCGAACTAACCGTTGAGAATCTAGATAGAGAATATAGAATCTTAGAGAGTCTTCTCGAACTAACCGTTGAGAATCTAGATAGTCTTCTAGAACTAGCCGTTGAGAATCTAGATAGAGAATAGAGAATCTTCTAGAAATAACCGTTGAGAATCTAGATAGAGAATATTAGAGAGTCTTCTAGAACTAACCGTTGAGAATCTAGATAGAGAATATAGAATCTTAGAGAGTCTTCTCGAACTAACCGTTGAGAATCTAGATAGAGAATAGAGAATCTTAGAGAGTCTTCTAGAACTAACCGTTGAGAATCTAGATAGAGAATAGAGGATCTTAGAGAGTCTTCTAGAACTAACAGTTGAGAATCTAGATAGAGAATAGAGGATCTTAGAGGGTCTTCTCTTCATGTCCTTGTCTGTTTGACGACAGCTGATAATCACAATAGGGCTCTCCTAAAACTAACTGTTGGAGGGACAAAAGTGTGATTGAGCATGAGATGACTCCTCATTATAGATCAGCCTAGTATGTTGATATGACTGTAGGTTTAGTTAGTAGTAGGTAAAACAGATGAGATGACTCCTCATTATAGATCAGCCTAGTATGTTGATATTTGACTGTAGGTTTAGTTAGTAGTAGGTAAAACAGATGAGATGACTCCTCATTATAGATCAGCCTAGTATGTTGATATTTGACTATAGTTTTAGTTAGTAGTAGGTAAAACAGATGAGATGACTCCTCATTATAGATCAGCCTAGTATGTTGATATTTGACTATAGTTTTAGTTAGTAGTAGGTAAAACAGATGAGATGACTCCTCATTATAGATCAGCCTAGTATGTTGATATTTGACTATAGTTTTAGTTAGTAGAAGGTAAAACAGATGAGATGACTCCTCATTATAGATCAGCCTAGTATGTTGATATTTGACTATAGTTTTAGTTAGTAGTAGGTAAAACAGATGAGATGACTCCTCATTATAGATCAGCCTAGTATGTTGATATTTGACTATAGTTTTAGTTAGTAGAAGGTAAAACAGATGAGATGACTCCTCATTATAGATCAGCCTAGTATGTTGATATGACTGTAGGTTTAGTTAGTAGTAGGTAAAACAGATGAGATGACTCCTCATTATAGATCAGCCTAGTATGTTGATATGACTGTAGGTTTAGTTAGTAGTAGGTAAAACAGATGAGATGACTCCTCATTATAGATCAGTCTAGTATGTTGATATTTGACTGTAGGTTTAGTTAGTAGTTTTTCCTAGCCACTGTGCTTCTACACCTGCATTGTTTGGGGTTTTAGGCTGGGTTTCTGTACAGCACTTTGAGATTTCAGCTGATGTACGAAATACATTTGATTTGAAATGTGATTTTTTAGGATGTGAGTGACCGTATAGAGAAGGAACCTACAGACAGCACCATGGTGGTGAGGCTGGAGACGGCTGGCAGAGCTGTAGTACGAACCAACTGGAGAATGCACATCTCTGTTCCTCTGCAGACAGGTAACACACCAGACAGGTAACACACCAGACAGGTAACACCAGACAGGTAACACACCAGACAGGTAACACACCAGACAGACCAGACAGGTAACACACCAGACAGGTAACACACCAGACATACCAGACAGGTAACACACCAGACAGGTAACACAACAGACAGATAACACACCAGACAGGTAACACACCAGACAGGTAACACACCAGACAGGTAACACCAGACAGGGAACACACCAGACAGGTAACACACCAGACAGACCAGACAGGTAACACACCAGACAGGTAACACACCAGACAGGTAACACACCAGACAGGTAACACACCAGACAGGGAACACACCAGACAGGTAACACACCAGACAGTTAACACACCAGACAGACCAGACAGGTAACACACCAGACAGGTAACACACACCAGACAGGTAACACACACCAGACAGGTAACACACACCAGACAGGTAAAACACACCAGACAGGGAACACACCAGACAGGTAACACATACCAGACAGGTAACACACCAGACAGGTAACACACCAGACAGGTACCACACCAGACAGGTAACACACCAGACAGGTAACACACCAGACAGACCAGACAGGTAACACACCAGACAGGTAACACACCAGACAGACCAGACAGGTGACACACCGGACAGGTAACACACCAGACAGGTAACACACCAGACAGGTAACACACCAGACAGGTAACACACCAGACAGGTACCACACCAGACAGGTAACACACCAGACAGGTAACACACCAGACAGACCAGACAGGTAACACACCAGACAGGTAACACACCTGATAGGTAACACACCAGACAGACCAGACAGGTAACACACCGGACAGGTAACACACCAGACAGGTAACACACCAGACAGACCAGACAGGTAACACACCAGACAGGTAACACAAGACAGACCAGACAGGTAATACACCTGACAGGTAACACACCAGACAGGTAACACACCAGACAGGTAACACACCAGACAGGTAACACACCAGACAGATAACACACCAGACAGACCAGACAGGTAACACACCAGACAGGTAACACACCAGACAGGTAACACACCTGACAGGTAACACACCAGACAGGTAACACACCAGACAGGTAACACACCAGACAGGTAACACACCAGACAGGTAACACACCTGACAGGTAACACACCAGACAGGTAACACACCAGACAGACCAGACAGGTAACACACCAGACAGGTAACACACCAGACAGACCAGACAGGTAACACACCTGACAGGTAACACACCAGACAGGTAACACACCAGACAGACCAGACAGGTAACACACCAGACAGGTAACACAAGACAGACCAGACAGGTAACACACCAGACAGGTAACACACCTGACAGGTAACACACCTGACAGGTAACACACCAGACAGGTAACACACCAGACAGGTAACACTCATCTCTCTGTGTTTTCTCTCCAGACCTGAGGAAGTTCAGGACGTATAAAGGGAACTCAGTCAGAGACCTGCTCCGAGCCATGAGAAATAAGGTATATCTGTTATATATATATATATATATATATATGCTCCGAGACATGAGAAATAAGGTATAAGATATAGTGTTATATATAGTATAGTATAGTATACACTGAGTATAAAAATATATATACTGTTATATATAGTATACACTGAGTATACAAAACATATATACTGTTATATATAGTATACACTGAGTATACAAAACATATATACTGTTATATATAGTATACACTGAGTATACAAAACATATATACTGTTATATATAGTATACACTGAGTATACAAAACATATATACTGTTATATATAGTATAGTATACACTGAGTATACAAAACCTATATACTGTTATATATTCTCTCTCTCTCTCTCTCTCTCTCTCTCTCTCTCTCTCTCTCTCTCTCTCTCTCTCTCTCTCTCTCTCTCTCTCTGTCTCTGTCTCTGTCTCTGTCTGTCTCTCTCTCTGTCTCTCTCTCTCTCTGTCTCTCTCTCTCTCTGTCTCTCTGTCTCTCTGTCTGTGTCTGTAGAAGCACCACTACCACGAGTTGCCAGCGGAGGTCCAGGAGACGTTAGGGGAGGTGCCTGAAGGCTTCGTTAGTTACTTCACCTCCCGGTTCCCGCGGTTACTGCTACACACACACACCGCGCTCAGCAGCTGTTCACACGAGAGACTTTTCCAACCCTACTACCTGCCCCCCACTGTTAAATAACACACACACACAGGAAAGGTCGCTGGTTCAAATCCCCCAGCCGACAAGTGAAAATCTGCCAATGTGCCCTTGAGCAAGGCACCTAACCACACTGGCTTCTGTAAGTTGCTCTGGATAAGAGCGTCTGCTAAATGACTCCAATTTCAAAGTGTAAATTCACTTCCTGTAGTAGAGCCGGAATGACTGCCTCATGAATGACTACCTCATGAATATTCAGAGACGGACTGGTACACTCCAAGACAAAAGCTTTTTAAATGCTGTAAAGGTTTTACTCGTAACTTACAAGATGAACTGATTTTAACTTTCACTTGCTCTGATAGGATAGTTTAATACACTGCTCTGATAGGATAGTCTGATAGGTTAGTTTAATACACTGCTCTGATAGGATAGTCTGATAGGTTAGTTTAATACACTGCTCTGATAGGATAGTCTGATAGGATAGTTTAATACACTGCTCTGATAGGGTAGTTTAAATACACTGCTCCGATAGGGTAGTTTTATACACTGCTCTGATAGGATAGTTTTATACACTGCTCTGAAGACTGTTGATGCCATTGGAGATCCACAAACTGACTGTGGAATGTTTTCGTTCCTGATATATGGAGGGGTCAAATCTGAAGCCCTATTCTCTATGTAGTGCACTAAGGGGATAGTAGGGGTCAAATCTGAAGCCCTATTCTCTATGTAGTGCACTAAGGGGATAGTAGGGGTCAAATCTGAAGCCCTATTCTCTATGTAGTGCACTAAGGGGATAGTAGGGGTCTGCCCTATGAAGGGAATAGGGGGGATATTTTGAAGTTGAAGCCTTTTTGTTACTGATACGGTTGTGGTTTCATACAGTACCAATGTAAAAGCACATTGACGATCTATATTCCTTTAATTATGAATGAGGTGATACTTTATGGATTCATCCCAGACTGCTCTCTGTTTTCTACACAGATACAGACCTTTGAGGGAAAACTTTTATACTTTGGGTTTTTGGAATAATAAAATGAAAATAAATAAATAAACATGTTTTGAACATCTCGTGGTGAACTAAACCGACCGGTATGAACATCTTGTGGTGAACTAAACCGACCGGTATTGTGTTCTTTATCAACATGAATGTAGTGAACTAAACCGACCGGTATTGTGTTCTTTATCAACATGAATGTAGTGAACTAAACCGACCGGTATTGTGTTCTTTATCAACATGAATGTAGTGAACTAAACCGACCGGTATTGTGTTCTTTATCAACATGAATGTAGTGAACTAAACCGACCGGTATTGTGTTCTTTATTAACATGAATGTTTTGAACATCTCGTAGTGAACTAAACCGACCGGTATTGTGTTCTTCATCAACATGAATGTAGTGAACTAAACCGACCGGTATTGTGTTCCTTATCAACATGAATGTAGTGAACTAAACCGACCGGTATTGTGTTCTTTATCAACATGAATGTAGTGAACTAAACCGACCGGTATTGTGTTCTTTATCAACATGAATGTAGTGAACTAAACCGACTGGTATTGTGTTCTTCATCAACATGAATCTAGTGAACTAAACCGACCGGTAGTGTGTTCTTTATCAACATGAATGTAGTGAACATCTCGTGGTGAACCAAACCGACCGGTATTGTGTTCTTTATCAACATGAATGTAGTGAACTAAACCGACCGGTAGTGTGTTCTTTATCAACATGAATGTAGTGAACTAAACCGACCGGTATTGTGTTCTTCATCAACAGGAATGTAGTGAACTAAACCGACCGGTATTGTGTTCTTCATCAACAGGAATGTAGTGAACTAAACCGACCGGTAGTGTGTTCTTTATCAACATGAATGTAGTGAACATCTCGTAGTGAACTAAACCGACCGGTATTGTGTTCTTTATCAACATGAATGTAGTGTACTAAACCGAACGGTATTGTGTTCCTTATCAACATGAATGTTTTGAACTAAACCGACCGGTATTGTGTTCTTTATCAACATGAATGTAGTGAACTAAACCGACCGGTATTGTGTTCTTCATCAACATGAATGTAGTGAACTAAACCGACCGGTATTGTGTTCTTTATCAACATGAATGGTTTGAACATCTCTTGGTGAACTAAACCGACCGGTATTGTGTTCTTTATCAACATGAATGTAGTGAACTAAACCGACCGGTATTGTGTTCTTCATCAACATGAATGTAGTGAACTAATCCGACCGGTATTGTCTTCTTCATCAACATGAATGTAGTGAACTAAACCGACCGGTATTGTGTTCTTAATCAACATGAATGTAGTGTACTAAACCGACCGGTATTGTGTTCTTTATCAACATGAATGTAGTGAACTAAACCGACCGGTATTGTGTTCTTTATCAACATGAATGTAGTGAACTAAACCGACCGGTATTGTGTTCTTCATCAACATGAATGTAGTGAACTAAACCGACCGGTATTGTGTTCTTCATCAACATGAATGTAGTGAACTAAACCGACCGGTATTGTGTTCTTCATCAACAGGAATGTAGTGAACTAAACCGACCGGTAGTGTGTTCTTTATCAACATGAATGTAGTGAACATCTCGTAGTGAACTAAACCGACCGGTATTGTGTTCTTTATCAACATGAATGTAGTGTACTAAACCGACCGGTATTGTGTTCCTTATCAACATGAATGTTTTGAACTAAACCGACCGGTATTGTGTTCTTTATCAACATGAATGTAGTGAACTAAACCGACCGGTATTGTGTTCTTCATCAACATGAATGTAGTGAACTAAACCGACCGGTATTGTGTTCTTTATCAACATGAATGTAGTGAACTAAACCGACCGGTATTGTGTTCTTAATCAACATGAATGTAGTGAACTAATCCGACCGGTATTGTGTTCTTCATCAACATGAATGTAGTGAACTAATCCGACCGGTATTGTGTTCTTTATCAATATGAATGTAGTGAACTAAACCGACCGGTATTGTGTTCTTTATCAACATGAATGTAGTGAACTAAACCGACCGGTATTGTGTTCTTCATCAACATGAATGTAGTGAACTAAACCGACCGGTATTGTGTTCTTTATCAACATGAATGTAGTGAACTAAACTGACCGGTATTGTGTTCTTTATCAACATGAATGTAGTGAACTAAACTGACCGGTATTGTGTTCTTTATCAACATGAATGCAGTGAACTAAACCGACCGGTATTGTGTTCTTCATCAACATGAATGTTTTGAACATCTCGTGGTGAACCAAACCGACCGGTATTGTGTTCTTTATCAACATGAATGTTTTGAACATCTCGTGGTGAACTAAACCGACCGGTATTGTGTTCTTTATCAACATGAATGTTTTGAACATCTCGTGGTGAACCAAACCGACCGGTATTGTGTTCTTTATCAACATGAATGTAGTGAACTAAACCGACCGGTATTGTGTTCTTAATCAACATGAATGTACTGAACTAAACCGACCGGTATTGTGTTAATGTTTTGAGAAGATACTGTAGGTTAAACCCTATAAGATAAACCACAGACAATCCCTACTGCGGGATTAATGACACACCTGTATTGATTGAAAAATAAATATGTACAATAACAATTGAATAAAAAGACTGAAAAACACTTCAGCCGTGATACAATAACTATCTGAATCTGACGAGAGAGACCAGACATGATACAATAACTATCTGAATCTGACGAGAGAGACCAGACATGATACAATAACTATCTGAATCTGACGAGAGAGACCAGACATGATACAATAACTATCTGAATCTGACGAGAGAGACCAGACATGATACAATAACTGTCTGAATCTGACGAGAGAGACCAGACATGATACAATAACTGTCTAAATCTGACGAGAGAGACCAGACATGATACAATAACTGTCTGAATCTGACGAGAGAGACCAGACATGATACAATAACTATCTGAATCTGACGAGAGAGACCAGACATGATACAATAACTATCTGAATCTGACGAGAGAGACCAGACATGATACAATAATTCTACAACAGTATGGGAATCAATGAAGGCTTATCTAACAGGCTAAATTATCGTACTGCTCAATGTTAAGGAAGTGCAGTATTGAACTCCTCGGGGAACTTTACAAATGAGATGTTGTATTTGAATATGTCAGAATCACACTTCTTCCTCAGATTTACGACATTTACAACATTTGACAGACAAAAGTTCGATCTCCTTTCACCTCGACAAGCTGAAAATCAAATTTTTGTTTCTCATTTGATGAACATGGAGAGAAATCGGGGAAATGCACACCAGCGACGTCAGAGTCAAACCCGAGATATCTGACGGGCTGGGGAACAAATGTATTGAGGATTTAGAGGTCAATTCATGCTTTCATAACCGATGTGAAATCTCCAGGAAGAGGGTTGGACTGAAAACCCTCAGGGACAGTAGATCTCCAGGAAGAGGGTTGGACTGAAAACCCTCAGGGACAGGAGATCTCCAGGAAGAGGGTTGGACTGAAAACCCACAGGGACAGTAGATCTCCAGGAAGAGGGTTGGACTGAAAACCCTCAGGGACAGTAGATCTCCAGGAAGAGGGTTGGACTGAAAACCCTCAGGACAGTAGATCTCCAGGAAGAGGGTTGGACTGAAAACCCACAGGACAGTAGATCTCCAGGAAGAGGGTTGGACTGAAAACCCTCAGGGACAGTAGATCTCCAGGAAGAGGGTTGGACTGAAAACCCTCAGGGACAGTAGATCTCCAGGAAGAGGGTTGGACTGAAAACCCTCAGGGACAGTAGATCTCCAGGAAGAGGGTTGGACTGAAAACCCTCAGGGACAGTAGATCTCCAGGAAGAGGGTTGGACTGAAAACCCTCAGGGACAGTAGATCTCCAGGAAGAGGGTTGGACTGAAAACCCACAGGACAGTAGATCTCCAGGAAGAGGGTTGGACTGAAAACCCTCAGGGACAGTAGATCTCCAGGAAGAGGGTTGGACTGAAAACCCACAGGACAGTAGATCTCCAGGAAGAGGGTTGGACTGAAAACCCACAGGACAGATCTCCAGGAAGAGGGTTGGACTGACAACCCACAGGACAGTAGATCTCCAGGAAGAGGGTTGGACTGAAAACCCACAGGACAGTAGATCTCCAGGAAGAGGGTTGGACTGAAAACCCACAGGACAGTAGATCTCCAGGAAGAGGGTTGGACTGAAAACCCACAGGACAGTAGATCTCCAGGAAGAGGGTTGGACTGAAAACCCACAGGACAGTAGATCTCCAGGAAGAGGGTAGGACTGACAACCCACAGGACAGTAGATCTCCAGGAAGAGGGTTGGACTGAAAACCCACAGGACGTTAGATCTCCAGGAAGAGGGTTGGACTGAAAACCCACAGGACAGTAGATCACCAGGAAGAGGGTTGGACTGAAAACCCTCAGGGACAGTAGATCAACCGGAAGAGGGTTGGACTGAAAACCCTCAGGGACAGTAGATCTCCAGGAAGAGGGTTGGACTGAAAACCCACAGGACGTTAGATCTCCAGAAGAGGGTTGGACTGAAAACCCACAGGGACAGTAGATCTCCAGGAAGAGGGTTGGACTGAAAACCCTCAGGGACAGTAGATCTCCAGGAAGAGGGTTGGACTGAAAACCCTCAGGGACAGTAGATCTCCAGGAAGAGGGTTGGACTGAAAACCCTCAGGGACAGTAGATCTCCAGGAAGAGGGTTGGACTGAAAACCCTCAGGGACAGTAGATCTCCAGGAAGAGGGTTGGACTGAAAACCCACAGGACAGTAGATCTCCAGGAAGAGGGTTGGACTGAAAACCCTCAGGGACAGTAGATCTCCAGGAAGAGGGTTGGACTGAAAACCCACAGGACAGTAGATCTCCAGGAAGAGGGTTGGACTGAAAACCCACAGGACAGATCTCCAGGAAGAGGGTTGGACTGACAACCCACAGGACAGTAGATCTCCAGGAAGAGGGTTGGACTGAAAACCCACAGGACAGTAGATCTCCAGGAAGAGGGTTGGACTGAAAACCCACAGGACAGTAGATCTCCAGGAAGAGGGTTGGACTGAAAACCCACAGGACAGTAGATCTCCAGGAAGAGGGTTGGACTGAAAACCCACAGGACAGTAGATCTCCAGGAAGAGGGTAGGACTGACAACCCACAGGACAGTAGATCTCCAGGAAGAGGGTTGGACTGAAAACCCACAGGACGTTAGATCTCCAGGAAGAGGGTTGGACTGAAAACCCACAGGACAGTAGATCACCAGGAAGAGGGTTGGACTGAAAACCCTCAGGGACAGTAGATCAACCGGAAGAGGGTTGGACTGAAAACCCTCAGGGACAGTAGATCTCCAGGAAGAGGGTTGGACTGAAAACCCACAGGACGTTAGATCTCCAGAAGAGGGTTGGACTGAAAACCCACAGGACGTTAGATCTCCAGGAAGAGGGTTGGACTGAAAACCCACAGGACGTTAGATCTCCAGGAAGAGGGTTGGACTGAAAACCCACAGGACAGTAGATCTCCAGGGAGAGGGTTGGACTGAAAACTCTCAGGGACAGTAGATCAATAGGAAGAGGGTTGGACTGAAAACCCTCAGGGACAGTAGATCTCCAGGAAGAGGGTTGGACTGAAAACCCACAGGACAGTAGATCTCCAGGAAGAGGGTTGGACTGAAA